>NC_072010.1:130302667-130597667 GCF_027791375.1 Indicator indicator | reverse complement strand
TCTGCTGCTCGGGGCTGAGCTTAGAATCACAGAGTGGGTTGGGTTGGGCTGGGTTGAGCTGAGTTGAGTTGGGTTGGGTTGGGTTGGGTTGGGTTGGGTTGGGTTGGGTTGGGTTGGGTTCGGTTGGAAGGGACCTCCAAAGCTCATCCAGCCCAACCCCCCTGCAGTCATCAGGGACATCCTCCATTAGAGCAGCTTGCTCAGAGCCTAGTTGAGCCTCACAGTATGAAATACCTTCTCCTCACATTCAGGGCAAGGATGGGAGATAAATAAATACAGTGCTAAGAAAACTGAAAGCCTTATCTAATAAAAAAGTCTTCCCTTTGGGGCAGCCTCTCTGTTATCCTTCTGCCTTGCTTCCAACTAAATTCCAGATAATCTGATAGAGGAGCAGAGTATTTATTAAAAATTAAGCTTTAGATTTATTCTTTATTCTTGCTTATTCTCCTCCACTGAAGCCATTCCAAAGCCCCCTGGATGTGAGCCTCCTGTGTGAGCTGCCCTGGGTGCTGCTGCTCTGGCAGGGGGATTGGACTGGGTGCTCTCTGGAGGTCCCTTCCAACCCCTCACATTCTGTGATTCTGTGATTTTTAATTAAATTCTCATAGTTCAGAAGACAAACCCCCTGACCACTCACATCTCATTAAGGCCATCCTCTGATACAACACTGCAGATGATTTGAGGTTGAGGGGTTTTTTGTCTCTTAGGCACACTTAGCTCCACTCCTGGAGGTCTCTAAGGCTGTTACAAGAAGAGCGGAAGTCCCCAGCTGGTGTACATTGCCTGCCCTTTGTCCCTCTGCTCTGCTCTGCTCTGCTCTGGTGAAGGCTGCCCAGGGAGGTGGTGGGGTTGATGTCCCTGGAGGTGTTTAAAAAAAGCCTGCATGAGGCAATTAGTGCCATGGGCTCGTTGATTAGATAGGGCTGGGTGATTGGTTGGACTTGATGACCTTGGAGGTCTCTTCCAACCTGGTTGATTCTATGACTCTGTGTGACCTCACCTGGACTACTGTGCCCAGCTATGGAACCCTCAACACAAGAGAGACCAGACCCAAATTTTTCAAGCCTGCCCCTGGGGAGGTTCTGCAGCCCTCTGATCATCTTTGTGGCCTCCTCTGGACCCTCTCCAGCAGTTCCAGGTCCCTCTTGTGCTGGGGAACCCAGAACTGGAGGCAGTGCTGCAGGTGGGGTCTGAGCAGAGCAGAGCAGAGGGGCAGAATCCCCTCCCTGTGCTGCTGCTCTCCCTGCTCTGGATGCAGCCCGGCACACAGCAAAGACCTCATTGCATTGCTGCATGTGCCAAGGCTCAGAATGTGGGAGGACAAAACCCTTCTGTCCCTTAAAGCTGCCTGACTAACACAGAACATCTCAGCAGCAGGTGGTGTGGCAGACATGCCCCAGTGGCAGCAGAGGCTGACACACAGCCCCAGTGAACACATCCCCAGGTGGGAGCTGGCCCCACAGCACACAGCACTCTGAATCACTCAGCCCTGCAGCACCCACACCCAGCCCTGCTGAGGAGACACTTTCCATGTCACACTAGGTACATGTCAGCAGGGAGGGCCTGGGAGAAGTTGAGGTTTAACTGGGGAGGTGAGACATCCCTTCCACAGCTCAGCATGGAGCTTCTGCACTGACAGCTCCAACACAGGGAATGCAGCACCTGTGACACATAAAGGATTTCACAGCTCAGCCTCAACCTCCATCAACCACTTCTGTACCCCAGGCTGCCTGCAAAGGCTGAGCACAGTTTGCTCAGCTTCTCAACTCTGCCCCCATTTCTGGGGTCCCCAGCAGGAGAAGGACACAGAGCTGCTGGAGAGAGGCCAGAGGAGGCCACAAAGATGATGCAAGGGCTGGAGCAGCTCTGCTGTGAGCACAGGCTGAGGGAGCTGGGGGTGTGCAGCCTGCAGAGGAGAAGGCTCCAGGGGCACCTCAGAGCTGCCTGCCAGGACCTGAAGGGATCCTGCAGGAAGGCTACAGAGGGACTTTTGCTGAGGGGGTCTGGAGACAGGCCAAGGGGAATGGTTTGAAGCTGAGGCAGAGCAGGGTTAGAGTGGAGCTGAGGAAGAAGTTGTTGGGTGTGAGAGTGGTGAGAGTCTGGCACAGGCTGCCCAGGGAGGCTGTGGCTGCCTCCTGCCTGGGGGTGTTCAGCTGAGTCTAGTTGAGAGGTGTCCCTGGGCATGGAGGGGAGGTTGGAGGAGCTGAGCTCTGAGGTCCCTTGACAGAGGACATTTCTATCCTTCAGTCAGGCCTCACAGAGATTCCTCAGCCAGCTTCAAAGGAGTTAGGCTCACAGTGGTGCTGCTACAACAAAATAGACTGAAGAAGGTGGAAAAGTACAGGAGGGTGAGGGAGTTAACCCATCATCAGAGGATTAAGCTGGATGACTGAGAGTGTTGCTGCCCTCAGATGACAGTCTCACCCCTGTGGAAGGTGTCCTGTCCTTCCCTGCCATGGCAGTGAGTGGCAAAGAAACCCTCTTGCAGACCAACCCAATTAATAGTGAAGCATCTTAAGGTAAACAAGGAGCAGAGAGTCACCACTCAGCCATCCATGGTGGTAGGAAGGATGTGACAAAAGCAAGAGGGAGCACCTGACCCACCCAATCCCCCTTAATCCATTGTCAAATCTGCATGAAGACCTTGTGACTACCATCATAGAGTGCTTTGGGTTGGAAGGGCATCCAAAGGGCATCCAAAGGGCATCCAGTCCAACCCCCTGCACTCAGCAGGGACATCCTCCACTAGAGCAGGTTGCTCACAGCCTTCTCCAGCCTCCCCTTCAACATCTCCAGCCATGGGGCCTCAGCTCCCTTGTTGGCCAACCTCTTGCAGTGTTGCAGCAGCCTCCTGCTTCACAACTTGTTCCTCACATCCAATCTCAATCTGCTCTGCTCTCATTTCAAACCCTTGTCCCTCCTCCTGTCCCTGCAGCCCCTTGGGAACAGTCCCTCTGCAGCCTTCTTGGAGCTCATTCAGGTCCTGGCAGGCTGCTCTGAGGTGTGCCTGGAGCCTTCTCTTCTCCAGGCTGAACATCCCCAGCTCCCTCAGCCTGTGCTCACAGCAGAGCTGCTCCAGCTCCCTAATCATATTTGTGGCCTCCTCTGGAGCTGCTCCATCAGGTCCATGTCCTTCCTGTGCTGAGGGCTCCAGAGCTGGACACAGCCCTGCAGGTGAGGTCTGCCCAGAGCAGAGGGGCACGATCCTCTCTCTCCAGCTCTGGCAATGGGCACTGGCTGCCTGGGGCTGCCATTGGCTTTCTGTGCTGCCAGTGCCCATTGCTGCCTCCTGTCCAGCACTCCCAAGTCCTTCTCTGCAGTGCTGCTCTCAATCTCCTCATTCCCCAGCCTGGATTGATGTCAGTTTTCCCAGACCCAGCTGCAGGACCTTGCACTTTGCCTTACTGAACCTGATGAGATTCTCCTCAGTCCACCTCCCCCTCCAGCCTGCCCAGGCACCAAGCTTTGTTGTCTGCCTCCTAGCACAGAAGGAGCAGCTTTGGTGGCAGGGTTCTGCTGCCTCTTCCTGGCTGTATCAGCCCAGATCAGTTTGTGCCATAATGGAGCCAGCTTTGCCCTGGGCTAGAGCTGAAACTGACATCTTTATTGCAGCTGAGATGCAAAGCCACCAGCAATAAAAGAGCTGAGGTGATGTGGTGCAAGTCTGCTGAGGGCTGGACAGCACACACATGTCCCTGTGCTGACTGCAGGTCATTCTCTACCTGCAGATTCAGTGTTCACACACAAGGGGCTGGTGCTGAGCCCTAGGAAATCGTTTTGCTGGAGTGCTGGGGAGCAAGCAACTCCTCTCAGCTTGTGGAGGAAGAGAACACAAGCTGCAGGCAGGGCTGAACTTGGGGCACTGCTGCTAGAGGTAGGAGTGGTGGTGCTAGACAGACATCCATGGACCTGGACAGGCTGCAGAGGTGAGCCCAGGTGAACCTTGTGAGGTTCAACAACAGCAAGTGCAGGGTTCTGCAGCTGGGTCAGAGCAATCCTCACTGTCAGTGCAGGCTGGGGGAGGAGGTGATAGAGAGCAGCCCTGTGGAAAAGCACTTGGGGGTGCTGGTGGGTGAGAAGCTGATGAAAACACTCCCCAGGAGCCAGCAATGGTCCCTGGTAGCCCAGAGCCAGCTGTGTGCTGAGCTGCATCCAGAGCAGGGAGAGCAGCAGCACAGGGAGGGGATTCTGCCCCTCTGCTCTGCTCTGCTCTGCTCTGACCCCACCTGCAGCACTGCCTCCAGTTCTGGGGACCCCAGCACAAGAGGGACCTGGAACTGCTGGAGAGGCTCCAGAGGAAGCCATGAAGATGCTCAGAGGGCTGGAGAACCTCCCCTGTGGGGACAGGCTGAGAGAGTTGGGACTGTTCAGCCTGGAGAAGAGAAGGCTCTAGGGAGACCTTAGAGCAACCTTCCAGTACCTGAAGGGGGCTACAAGAAAGCTGGGAAGGGAATTTTGCCAAGGGCTGGGAGTGACAGGACAAGGGGAATGGCTTTATGCTGGAAGAGGAGAGATTGAGACTGGAGATTAAGAAGAAATTCTTTAGAGTGAGGCTGGTAACACTCTGGAATTGCCCAGAGAGGCTGTGGCTGCCTCCTCCCTGGAGGTGTTCAAGGCAGGGGGCTGGCAACTAGATGATCTTCAAGGTCCCTCCCAACCTACCCATTGCATGCACCTATGAGAACGACAAAGAGTTAGGGGATCAAGCTACAAATCCCAGCTCTGTCCTTCATGCAGAGAGCCTCTCACACACTGCAGTGCCTGCTGGACAGAGCTGGGGTCAGGAGGAGTTCACCCCAGACCTGGCAGGCAGTTCTTGTGCAACTCTTGAGCAGCTCACCAAGGTTTCCAGACACTGGTGCCTCACTTCCACTGCAAGATGCTTCAGTGAAACTGGTTATGCTGTTTTGCAATGAGCTGGTGCTCTTTAATGGCCCTTAACACGTGAATGAGGCTAATGTGCTCAATTCCTTGAGCTGTGATCCCTGGAAATGCAATTCTTCTGCTGGGCTACTGAGCATCCTCCTGATCTGTCTTCAGGGAATAAAAGTGCCTTTGGCACCAGCAAAGAGGAGTGGTTTAGAATATTTGGGGAACAAAACCAGGTTTGCAGATACTGCAGTGTCACCAGTCCCCATCACACAGCTGCCTGGCACTGCTTCCACAGAGCACACAGCAGCAAGCATGGAGAGACTGCCACAGGCAGAGGCTGCAGCCAAGGAGAATCAGCAGATGCGGAGCAGAAGCTTTAGCAGAGCCCTGGTGATGCACTGCTACTAAATCACAGAATGGCTCAGGCTGGAAGGGACCTCAGGGCTCATCCCCTCCAACCTCCCCACCATGCCCAGGGACACCTCTCAACTAGACTCAGCTGCTCAAGGTCTCATCCAGCCTGGCCTTCAGCATCCCCAGGCAGGAGGCAGCCACAGCCTCCCTGGGCAGCCTGTGCCAGAGTCTCTCTCCCTGAAGTGCCCTGGAGCCTTCTCTTCTGCAGGCTGCACACCCCCAGCTCCTTCAGCCTGTGCTCACAGCAGAGCTGCTCCAGCCCTTGGATCATCTTTGTGGCCTCCTCTGGACTCTCTCCAGCAGCTCTGTGTCCCTCTCCTGCTGGGGACCCCAGAGCTGGAGGCAGGATTGGAGCTGAGGTCTGAGCAGAGCTGTGTTAGTGTGAACTGAAATTCTTCCCCACCAACAAGTAACCAGGCTAGCTCAGTCTGGAAGCAAATGAAGGTTGTATTTACAAGCAGAGTCTAAAATCTACGATGAAATGCAATGAATATGTACAAATATACAAAATTCACAACATTCACAAATATATACAATCAACAGAAAAAGCACAACCGATCTCCCTTTGCTTCCCCCCAAGGGGACCTTCCCAAAGGGGCCTCTCCCTCTCCCAGGAGCTTCCCCCCAGACCCCCCTGGACAGAGAAGCAGAGTTAGGTAATCAGAAAGTTGTTAACTTAGCTGCCAAGGTCAGTGTGTTATCTTCAGCCAGAAGGGAAGAAGAAACAGCAGCCAGACAGCCCAGCAACTGCCCCCACTGCAGAACGCAGAATGTGCAGAGTGCCTACTTTGTTTTGGGTAATAGTTCTTAAACATTTCTATCTATCCAATGGAAGTGTTTAGAACAATCAGTATTTTGCTTTCTTACACCCAATAGTGACTTATTTACATTCTTTCACTTTCTCTGTTCTGAACTTTGCAAGGAAAAATTAAAAAGACAGTTTCAAACCATCACAAGAGCTGAGTGAAGGGACAGAATCCTCTGTCCTGCCCTGCTGCCCACACTTCTCTTGCACAGGACTCCACCATTCACCAAAGGTGGCAGACAGGATGGAAGGAGGAGAGAGATGCTTGGCTCTCCTTTGGTTTGTGGTAGGCAGAGGAGAATGATTGTCTTGTGATTATCTTCTGGCCATGGATGGCCACAGAGTTCATGCCCAGCTGGGTGCAGAGCGCTTGCCCTAACCCATACAATGTATTCCAGAACAGGACTCCCAGTCTTGCTTGTACCACTACCACCATCCTCTGCAGCAGCAGCAGAGGTTCTCTTCTGGTGATGCCAGCAGCAGCTCCCACTTTGCTGTTGAGCCAAAAAGCAAACACAGCAGAAAGTGCATTTCCAGACTCATCCCTCAGCTGGCCTGCACCTGACAGGGTGCAAAAACTCTGGGAAAGATCGGACAGGAATTCCTGTGCAGGGTTATTTACAGACATTCAGATCCAAAGCTACACCACAGGCCACAGAGGAGAGCGCAGCACACACAAAACCAACACACTGAACGAGCTGGAGCCAAAGGGAAGCTGGAGAAGTCCCAGAGGAGCAGCACAGAAGGTACCAAACCAAACCACTCAAGAGTTCAACCCTTTCCCTAAGTCCCCTCATGAAGCATTCTGTAATGAAATTGTTTCATGGTTAAGTGCTGATCACCTTCAGCTCCTGACAGGCATGCAGGGTGGCAACCACACAACTTCCCCTGCCCCATGCCCTTCATATATGGCTCAGTCTTCAGGGACTGGTAAGAAACATTTTCTACTCAGCAAGATGCTGACTGTGAATTCATTCCCTTAGAGAGGGGCTAGGTTTGAGGGCTTTACTGTTTGGTTGTTTTGAAGACAGTGGAGCCAACATCTCACAAAAATCACAGAGTGTGAGGGGCTGGAAGGGACCTCCAGAGAGCAGCCATCCAAGCCCCCTGCCAGAGCAGCAGCACCCAGGGCAGCTCACACAGGAACACAGCCAGGGGGCTTTGCAATGGCTCCAGACAAGGAGACTCCACAACCTCTCTGGGCAGCCTGCTCCAGCCCTCTGCCACCCTCACAGCCAAAAAGCTTTCCCTTCTCTTGCCCTGGCACCTCCTCTGCTCCAGCTGGCACCCAGTGCCCCTTGTGCTGTCCTTGGCCAGCCCTGAGCAGAGCCTGGCTCTGTCCTCCCCACACTGCCCTGCACATCTTTCTCCCCAGCACTGAGGGCAGCCCTCAGGCTCCTCTGCTCCCAGCTCCAAGCCCCAGCTCCCTCAGCCTGGCCTCACAGGGAGATCTTCCACTGCCTGCAGCAGCTTGGGGGCTCTGCCATGGACTCTCTCCAGCACTTCCCTCAGCTCCTTCTTCACCTGAGGGGCCCAGAGCTGGACACAAGGTTCCAGATGTGGCTTTAGCAGGGCATAGCAGAGGGACAGGAGAACCTCTCTGACCTCCTCCCCACAGCCCTTCCGATGCAGCCCAGGATGCCCTTGGCCTTCTTGGCTACCAGGGCACATTGCTGGCTCAGGGGCATCCTCCTGCCCACCAGCACCCCCAGCTCCCTTTCCTCAGTGCTGCTCCCCAACAGCTCAGTCCCCAATCCCTCCTGCTCCATGGGGCTGGTTTTTCCCACATTGAAAGCTCCTGGCCTTCTTGTAAGATTAAAAAAATGACTCATTTCTGCTACTGAAGTATCTTCTTCCTCTGACACCTGAAAACAATCAAACTGGTGCACTGACTCAGGGACAAATGACAGTTTCATAATTAGGGTGGAGCATGCAAGCAACTATAAAGGTTGCCAGCCTGAGACTCTCACTTCTGCTGGACACATTTGGAAGCTCTGGATTGGGAGTGAGGTAAGCACAACCTCAACAAATTGAGTGCTTAGAGCCTTTGAAGCTAACTGAGATTGGTTTTATTTCTTGGGAGTGTTGACCCAGTTTCACAGGGAAAAAACCCAACAAGCCTCCTTTCATCCAGGTTGTATTTGCTTTGCTCTGCTCAAACCTCACCTCCAATCCTGCCTCCAGCTCTGGGGTCCCCAGCAGGAGAAGGACACAGAGATGCTGGAGGGGGACCAGAGGAGGCCACAAAGATGATCCAAGGGCTGGAGCAGCTCTGCTGTGAGCACAGGCTGAGGGAGCTGGGGATGTGCAGCCTGCAGAAGAGAAGGCTCCAGGGACACCTCAGAGCTGCCTGCCAGGACCTGAAGGGATCCTGCAGGAAGGCTGCAGAGGGACTTTCGATGAGGGGGTCTGGAGACAGGCCAAGGGGGAATGGTTTGAAGCTGAGGCAGAGCAGGGTTAGAGTGGAGCTGAGGAAGAAGTTGTTGAGTGTGAGGCTGGTGAGAGTCTGACACAGGCTGCCCAGGGAGGCTGTGGCTGCCTCCTGCCTGGGGGTGCTGAAGGCCAGGCTGGATGAGACCTTGAGCAGCTGAGTCTAGCTGAGAGGTGTCCCTGGGCATGGAGGAGAGGTTGGAGATGAGCTCTGAGGTCCCTTCCAGCCTGAGCCACTCCAGGCCTCTCTGATGTGAATTTTGTCCCAGGGTGGTTACAGAGCAATGACCATGGCTCAGATGTATTTCCTAAGGGTGATGCAGAGTTTTGCTCTTGTCCCCTTTGTTTGCAGCTCCTCTCCAAGACAACAGCAGCTCAGCATGGAGCATTTACTCAATGATAACCTCCTGAAGACTTTCACCCAGTATGCTCTGATGGAGGGCAGCACCAGTGCCCTCTCCATTGGTGGGCTGAAAAATCTGCTTCAGAATCAGTTTGCACAGTACCTGAAGGTAAGCTCCACTCTGGTTATAGTCACTGTGCTGCTTCTGAGCTGGAGAGGAAAAGGGCCATACAGGCAGAATGCTGCAAGGCAGAGGATTCTTTATCATTTCTTATTCCTTACATTAGACAGTGGGAAGAAATTCTTTACTGTGACTGTGGAGTGGCACTGGACAGGGCAGTGCAGAGAAGCTGTGGGTGCTGCCTCCCTGGAAGTGCTCAAGGTCAGGCTTTGAGCCTGGGTGAGGGGATTGAGTGGACCCTCAGCCAGTTTGCTGATGATACCAAAGTTGGGGGGAGGGATGGGGGACACCCATCAGGCTGTGCTGCCATCCAAAGGGATCTGGACCTCATCAGGTTCAACAAGTGCAGAGTCCTGCATTTGGAGAGGAACAACCCCAGGCACGAGGACAGACTAGAGGTCATCCTGTTGGAAAGCAGCTCCATGGAGAGAGACCTTGGAGTGCTGGTGGGCAGCAAGTTCTGCAGGGGACAGCAATGTGCCCTTGTGGCCAAGAGAGCCAATGGGATCCTGGGGGGCAGCAAGAAAAGTGTGGCAGCAGGGCTGGGGAGGTTCTGCTGCCCCTTTGCTCTGCCCTGCTGAGACCACCCCTGCAATCCTGTGTCCAGTTTGGGGCTCCCCACGTCAAGAGAGACAGAGACCTGCTGAAGAGAGTCCAAGGGAGAGCCAGGAGGATGCTTAGGGGACTTGAGCATCTCCCCTGGAAAGAGAGACTGAGAGCCCTGGGGCTGTTTAGTGTGGAGAAAAGGCTGAGAGGGATCTGATCAATGTCTATCAATAGCTGAGGGCTGGGGGTCAGGATGCAGGTGCCAGGCTCTGTTTGGTGGTGCCCAGTGACAGGACAAGGAGCAGCAAGCACAAGCTGGAGCACAGGAGGTGCCACCTCAAGAGGAGGAGACACTGGTGTGTGGCGAGGGTGCTGGAGCCCTGGATCAGGCTGCCCAGAGAGGTTGTGGAGTCTCCTTGTCTGGAGCCATTGCAAAGCCCCCTGGCTGTGTTCCTGTGTGAGCTGCCCTGGGTGCTGCTGCTCTGGCAGGGGCTTGGACTGGATGCTCTCTGGAGGTCCCTTCCAAGCCCTGACGCTCTGTGGTTCTGTGATCTAACGTGACCAGGGATGTTATCACCACAAAGGTTTTTCCTTATGGCACCTCCTGTGCTGCTGGTGTCCTCCCAGGGGCACCACCAAATAGAGACCATCACCTTCATCCTAACACCCACCCCTAGCCCCAGCATCAGGAGGTTTGATGCACTCTCATCAGGCACAGCAAATGCAGAGAGCTGGCCACCTAAGTTAGGTTCAAGGCACTAGCAGGAATTTTTCACCAAGTGAATGCAGAGTGCCCAGGAAAAGTGGGGAAAAGGGGACAGAAAGAGACTGGCACACCCTGCTGCAAAGCCTCCAGCAGCAACACATCTCCAAATGGGGTTTGCAGGACCCAGGCTAGGCTCCAGTAATGAAGCAGGAGGTGGTGTCTGCACTAATTTGTCTTGGTGACTGTGCACATGCTGCAGCTACTGCCCCTGCTCCCTTCTCTGTGTTTCCCAAGGCTGAAGGAAGCTCCCTGGGCACTCCCTGATGCTGCTGATCTTATCTCTGGTAACCTTTCTGGCAGGAGATAGCAGGCACTGTATTTCCAGTGTAACCAGTAGAACTGGTAAATCAGGGAATGATGGAATGGCTCAGGCTGGAAAGGACCTCCCCACCATGCCCAGGGACACCTCTCAGCTACACTCAGCTGCTCAAGGTCTCATCCAGCCTGGCCTTCAGCACCCCCAGGCAGGAGGCAGCCACAGCCTCCCTGGGCAGCCTGTGCCAGACTCTCACCAGCCTCACACTCAACAACTTCTTCCTCAGCTCCACTCTAACCCTGCTCTGCCTCAGCTTCAAACCATTCCCCCTTGGCCTGGCTCCAGACCCCCTCAGCAAAAGTCCCTCTGCAGCCTTCCTGCAGGATCCCTTCAGGTCCTGGATACCAAACTACTGCAATACCACCAGCAAGGACTTCCAATACCTGCCTGTGACTGCCTGCATCCCTTCCTGGCAATGTTCCTCATAGGGAAATCGTTGTGACAATCACTCAGGTCTGGTGAGGAGCAGCTGAGGGAGCTGGGGCTGCTCAGCCTGGAGAAAAGGAGGCTAAAGGGAGAGCTCATTGCTCTCTACAACTCCCTGAGAGGAGGATGGAGTGAGGTGGGAGTTGGTCTCTTCTCCCAAGGAACAAGTCATAGGAGAAGAAACGGCCTCGAGTTGCACCAGGTTGGGTTTAGGTTGAGGATTAGAGGAAACTTCTTCCCTGAAAGGGTTCTCAAAGCCTGGCCCAGGCTGCCCAGGAGGTGGCTGAATGCCCATCCCTGGAGGTGTTTCAAAGAGGCAGATATGTGGTGCTGAGGGCCATGGCTTAGCCCCAGCCTTGGCAGAGTTAGAGAATGGTTGGACTGGATGAGCTTCAAGAGCTTTCCCAACCCAAATGATTTGTGATTCTGTGATTCTGCCATTTCATTCTCTCTTTCTTTCTCCTCTCCCTGTCACAACAGGACTCATTCTCACTTGACAACATCATCAAATCCCTGGACAAAAACAACGATGGCAGTGTCAGCTTCGATGAGTTTGTGATGCTCATTAAAAGGTTAACTGGAACAGGACCCTGAGGGGCCTGCCAGAAGGGCTGTGTCTGCTTTGAAGGAGAGGAGCCTGCCACTCCTCTGTGTGCTCTGGACCCCTACCCCACACATTGATCAGGATTTTAACCTGCACTGAATAAAGATTTCACAGATAACAAAAGCATGTCCTGCCTGCTCCTCTGCACACTTGCCAGCCACGTGTTCCAGCTGAGCCCAGAGCCAGGAGCTGCTCTGTGACATGGCAGGGAAGCTCAGCTGCAGCAAATGCTTTCTGCCTCCACTCCTCATCATGGCTTAGCAGGCAGGGGTAGATCAGCAAAACACATGGGGAACCAGTAGCACTGCTGGCACTGCCTGGCCAAAGGAGAAGTGGGGAGGGATGCCTGGGAGAAAGACTGAAGCGTGAAGGCATCTTGTGTCCAGGTCTGGGCCCCCCGGGTCAAGAAGGAGCACAGGGAAGTGCTGGAGAGAGTCCATGGCAGAGCCCGCAAGCTGCTGCAGGCAGTGGAAGATCTCCCTGTGAGGCCAGGCTGAGGGAGCTGGGGCTTGGAGCTTGGAGCAGAGGAGCCTGAGGGCTGCTCTCAGTGCTGGGGAGAAAGATGTGCAGGGCAGTGTGGGGAGGACAGAGCCAGGCTCTGCTCAGGGCTGGCCAAGGACAGCACAAGGGGCACTGGGTGCCAGCTGGAGCAGAGGAGGTGCCAGGGCAAGAGAAGGGAAAGCTTTTTGGCTGTGAGGGTGGCAGAGGGCTGGAGCAGGCTGCCCAGAGAGGTTGTGGAGTCTCCTTGTCTGGAGCCATTGCAAAGCCCCCTGGCTGTGTTCCTGTGTGAGCTGCCCTGGGTGCTGCTGCTCTGGCAGGGGCTTGGATGGATGCTCTCTGGAGGTCCCTTCCACCCCCTGTGACCCTGTGAATATACTGTGGCTAAGGACACAAACCATATGGCAACCTGTCAGCACAGCCTGAATCCACGCTTGACACAGAGCTGCCACCCTTGTTTCAGGAGCTGGGCTGACAAAACACATGCAGAAAGAACAAATCACTCAGTACTTACAACAGGGTTCTTTGTGTCTGGGTCAAATTCTGTAGAATTTGCATCTGAAACAGAAGTTGCAAACAAAACCAATACATTCCCATGGCCACCCCATTGGTCTGCACCCTCCACAGACTCATCCCAGCAGGCCTGAGGCACTTCAGGGCTTGTTTGCACTTAAGCTACAATCGTCTTGTGTGGACAGCTCCACACGGCACCACCTCTGCACCAGCCACAGGAAGCACTACCTCAGCCACACACAGGCCCTCTCCTACCTCCTAAAACTTTATTCTTCTCAGCTTAGTGGCAGAACTTCACTGTGAGCTAAATCTCTTCAGAGCACTACTGCAATTGCTATGGTTTGGCTGTTCCAGCTGATGGAAGCAAGTGAGAAAAACACTTTCACTTTTTTCACTCCTCACCACATGCAGACTCCAAGAAAGAGCCTATGGAGGGAACTGCAAGCACAGAGATCCTACTTGGGGAATCAAGAAGCAGGTTTTAAGAGATCTGCATCTCAGAATGGTCTGGGTTGGAAGGGAGCTCCAAAGGGCATCCAGTCCAACCCCCTGCACTCAGCAGGGACATCCTCCACTAGAGCAGGTTGCTCACAGCCTTCTCCAGCCTCACCTTCAACATCTCCAGCCATGGGGCCTCAGCTCCCTCCTTGGCCAACCTCTTGCAGTGTTGCAGCAGCCTCCTGCTGCACAACTTGTTCCTCACATCCAATCTCAATCTGCTCTGCTCTCCTTTCAAACCCTTGTCCCTGCTCCTGTCCCTGCAGCCCTTTGGGCACAGTCCCTCTTCAGCCTTCTTGGAGTCCCTTCAGGTCCTGGCAGGCTGCTCTGAGGTCTGCCTGCAGCCTTCTCTTCTCCAGGCTGAACACCCCCAGCTCCCTCAGCCTGTCCTCATAGCAGAGCTTCTCCAGCCCTCTGATCATCTTCATAACCTCCTCTGGACCCTCTCCATCAGGTTCATGTCCTTCCTGTGCTGAGGGCTCCAGAGCTGGACCCAGCCCTGCAGGTGAGGTCTCCCCAGAGCAGAGCAGAGGGGCAGGATCCTCTCTCTCCAGCTCTGGCCACACTGCTTTGGATGTAGCCCAGGCTGCCCTTGGCCTTCTGTGCTGCCAGTGCCCACTGATGGCTCCTGTCCAGCTTCTCCCCCACCAGGACCCCCAAGTCCTTCTCTGCAGGGCTGCTCTCAATCTCCTCACCCCCAGCCTGGACTGATATCAAGGGTTGCCCTGAACTAGGTGCAGGACCTTGCACTTTGCCTGACTGAACCTGATGAGATCCTCCTCTGCCCTCCTCTGCAGCCTGCCCAGGTCCTCTGGATGGCATCCCCCTTGTAGAGAAAGGGAGCCTTGGTGCTTGGCACTTGCACCATCATCACTTTCAGCTGAGAATCTAATGGTCATGAGATCCATGGAGTAGTTCTTGTAAGAGATACAGATCTGAGATGTAGAACAGAAGCTCTTTTGGGGCAGCCACACTCACACTGGGCCTCACCTTTCCAGTTCAAACAGTTTCTTGCAAATTCCACAACTGCCAACTGCATTCCCAGGCAAACTCCTAGGTGAGAAAACAAAAACAACAAAAAATCCCAGAATTTAACAGGACCAAGAGCAGGCCTGACCAAGTCTTTGCTGTTCTGTCTGAAACCTGGCTGCTTAGGTCCTGTGATTCTGTGCACTGCTGGCACCCAGTGTCAATCCACAGGCTCTCAAAACACCTCAACAACAAATGGTCGCTGAGTGCTAAACTCACTCTCCAAAGCTGGCCCATTGCAAAGAGCAGTGACACAATTATCTCTCAAAATGACCTTTTTCCCCCCTTCCCTCTATTTTAGCAATAATTACTGTAAAGGCAAACAGAAGCCAAACCCTGGGTACACCCAGATGTAAACTCTGCTCTGGCAACTGCTCCAAGCAGTCACTTGGGAAGCTGTTAAGAAAGGTGAAGCAGGAAGCAAAGCTTCAGAGGCCCTCACACAAACAGCATTTAGCTTCCAGGCCAGAGGGCAGCTTGACTCCCTGATGATTCTATCATTTAGACTTGCCCACAATAAAATCTACCAGGAAAGCAACAAAAATGACTGCATGTAGCAAATGTGCCCAAAGAGCCCTGGGTTCTGCACACGTATTCTGGGGTTGGTTTAATTACACTGAAAAGCAAAGACTCTCCACACAGCAAAGAAATCCTTTGGAGCCGGGAGAGCCTTTTGCTTCCTTCATTAAGTAGCAGATGTACTGCCCGACTATGAGCCTGGGCACTACTGACAAGACAAATATTCACCCCAGCAGATGTACTTCCCCAAGGCAAGATCCCTTCCTAGTGCCTGTTTGGTTGTTTGGCTTTTTTGGAACCTCAAATCAATTGGCTGGCAGAGCCCTTCCAACCCCAGGGCTTCCTGACTGCAATGATCTTACCAAGGAAAGGTTTTTTCTTTGTTCTTGCCCAAGAGATAGCTTGGATCTTGCCTTCTGTTCCTCTAATTCCAAACCCTCCTGGGACCAGAATGCCACTGTAACAAACACAGACAAAGCAACCAACATGGAAGATCAAGGCAGCAAAGCAAGTCCATACAAATTGAATCACAGAAAGGTTCAGGCTGAAAGGGACCTCAGAGCTCAGCTCTTCCAACCTCTCCACCATGCCCAGGGACACCTCTCAGCGACTCAGCTGCTCAAGACCTTCAACACCCCCAGGCAGGAGGCAGCCACAGCCTCCCTGGGCAGCCTGTGTCAGACTCTCACCAGCCTCACACTCAACAACTTCTTCCTCAGCTCCACTCTAACCCTGCTCTGCCTCAGCTTCAAACCATTCCCCTTTGGCCTGTCTCCAGACCCCCTCAGCAAAAATCCCTCTGCAGCCTCCCTGGAGGATTTCTGCCCAAGGAGGCTGTGGCTACCTCCTGCCTGGGGATATTCAAGGCCAGGCTGGATAAGGCCTTGAGCAGCTGAGTCTAGCTGAGAGGTGTCCCTGCCCCTGGTGTGGAGGTTGGAGCAGAGGAGCTCTGAGGTCCCTTCAACCTGAGCCATTCCAGGATTCCATGAACAGAGAGGCTTGCGGAGCATCAACAGCATTTACCAAGCTTTCATTTGTATTTTTTATTACTACTTTTCCCTCTGATGCACATTGACAAACCAAAATCTTTGGGCTGTGCTGTAAAGGAAGTCTACCTATGAAAAAAACCCCAAGCCCTAAACCCCAACAGCCAGGCAGCTGTAACTTGCCTGAAGAGATTAAAGCAGAGTGTGAGGACAGAGTATGTGTCCTGTGCCTGAAGCCTGTCCCCAGCCAGGCACATGAAGCCCTCTACTGAAGTAAGGGAAGCTTGGATGTGCTGCCAAATTCCTTACCACAGCATTTCTCATCCCATTAAAGAAAGGTCAGGGTCTGCACCTGAGATACAAACCACCCAGTGCCACTTACTCTGCTTTGCACAGCTTGTGCCATGCCTGATGGTACTTCACTGAGTTCTCTGCTTCTGTAGAGGGTTCAAGTTCTGTTGAATCTATGTACTGAGAGGAAAACAGCCAGTCAGCTCTTCTTCCAAGAAAGACCAGCACACACCACAGAACCAACTTTGGAACAGCACTAAGATAAACTGGGAGAGCTTCATTTCCCAACATGGCTCCAACAACTTCACTGAGACCCAGCTCTGGAGCCCTCAGCACAGGTAGGACATGGACCTGATGGAGCAGCTCCAGAGGAGGCTACAAAAGATGATCAAGGGGCTGGAGCAGCTCTGCTGTGAGCACAGGCTGAGGGAGCTGGGGGTGTTCAGCCTGCAGAGGAGAAGGCTCCAGGCATACTTCAGAGCAGCCTGCCAGGACCTGAAGGGGCTCCAAGAAGGCTGCAGAGGGACTGTTCCCAAAGGGCTGCAGGGACAGGAGCAGGGACAAGGGTTTGAAATGAGAGCAGAGCAGATTGAGATTGGATGTGAGGAACAAGTTGTGCAGCAGGAGGCTGCTGCAACACTGCAAGAGGTTGGCCAGGGAGGGAGCTGAGGCCCCATGGCTGGAGATGTTGAAGGGGAGGCTAGAGAAGGCTGTGAGCAACCTGCTCTAGTGGAGGATGTCCCTGCTGAGTGCAGGGGGTTGGATGGATGCCCTCTGGAGCTCCCTTCCAACCCAACCCATTCTGTGATTCTATGGAGAGCCTTTGGGCAAAACTCCTGCAAAGGAGGTTGGCAGAGGCAGGGAAGCAGAGCAGGAACCCTTGGCTGTGAATACTTCAGCAGCAGAATCCATTCCATGGTTAATGGCAAAGCCTCCCTGAACTCAGCATCTGCAGACTTGGCAGCTTGCACTTCTTTGCCAACAGCAAAGCTGTTGTACCTACCACAGGAACTTCCCACATGCAGCTGCCACCAGAAAACACTGCTTAGAATCACAGACATCAGGAATGGCCTTGGGAGGCCTCTAGCCCAAGTCCCTGCTCAAAGTAGGTTAAATTAGAGCAGGTTGCTCAGGGCCATTTCCAGGCAGAATGTGCAACTCTTGAGGGAGTCACTGTGGCTGCTGCCACTTTCTTGCTTTTCATGCACACAGAAACAACTTTGCTCCATTTCCTCTTCCCAGGCAATGAGGTGAGGCTGCCCACCTGCCATTTCCTCAGAACCTCCTCCTGGCTTTTCCTTTTGGAGACTGCTGCAGCATTTGCCTTTTCTTACCCTGCAATCACTTAGGTTGGACAGGATCTTTAAGATCACCAAGAGCAATCACTGACCTAACACCACCAAGTCCCCCACTGAACCATGCCCCTAAGCACCACACCTACACACCTTGCAAATGCTCCCTGGGATGATGACTTCACCACCTCCCTGGGCAGCTTGTTCCACTGCTTGCCAACCCTTTCAGTGAAGAAACTTTTCCTCATGTCCAGCCTAAACCTCCCCTGGTGCAACTTGAGGCCATTTCAATCCCGTCCTGCTGCTGGTTACTAGGGAGAAGAGACCAACCCCAGCCTCACTCCAGCCTGCTTCCAGGGAGCTGTGGAGAGCTCTCCCCTCAAGCCTCTTGATCTCCAGGCTAAACAACCCCAGCTCACTCAGCTGCTCCTCAGAGGACTTGTGCTCCAGACCCTTCCCTAGCTTTGCTGCCCTTCCCTGGATGCACTGCAGCCCCTCAATGTCCTTCCTGGAGCGAGGGGCTCAGAACTGAACCCAGAATTCAGGGTGCAGCCTCACCAGTGCTGAGCACTGGGGCTCAGTCACTGCCCGCCTCCTGCTGCCCACACCATTGCTGATCCAGGCCAGGATGCTGGCAGCCTTCCTGGCCACTGGGCATGCTGCCAGCTCACACTCAGCTGGCTGCCAGCACCCCCAGGGCCTTTTCCACCTGGCAGCTTTTCAGTCACTCTTCCCTAAGCCTGTAGTGAGGTTCTTGTGACCCAAGTGTACCTGGTCTTGTTCAATCTCATCCAGCTGGCCTTGGCTCCCCTCCCCTGCCTGTCCAGGTCGCTCTGGATGGCATCCCATCCCATCCCATCCCATCCCACCCCACCCCACCCCACCCCTCAGTCTTATCAGCTGATGGTAGTGTTCCTTTCAGATGAGTTCCACATCAAATCAAGCTGCCAGCACTTCTCCAACAATCCTGAGCTGCTTGGCCAGCCTGGATTTAACACACACACAGACACATAGAGCTCACTGTCTGATCTGGGCATGAATTCAGACTGCCTGACACGATGGGAACCAGTACAGAGGACAGTATTCCTGCAATCCAGAAACCTCCTCACCATTAAATCCAGCTTGTGATTAATTGCCAGGGCAGAGTGTTCCAGAGCCTTGAAAACAGAAGCATAGCAATCACTGAGCTTGGTGTACTTGCCAACCAGAGCTATGGAACACACCTTCAGCAGCCTCTCATATCTGACAAGAACAAGGAGGGGTTGGTTATGACACCAATTTCCAAGACGAAAACATTGTAATACTCTTTGCTTTTTGGTTAATTTCATCAACCACCTCCCAAGAATCTCCAAACCACAACATTGTTAAACCCAGACCCTCCCCAGGTTGAGTCTGGTGACTTCACAGCAGCTAAAAACTTGAGTCAAACCAGCTCTAGACCAAGCAGGACGAACTTGGCTACCTGTCTGCCATCTTCTTCCACCTCAGCAGCAGATCACTTGGCTGGTCAGCAATGGGCAAATTCAGCCTCTCCTTGAAGTACTTGATGATGCCTTGCTGCTCCAGGAGGATGGGTACTCGGTAGGTGGAAGACACATCATGGATAAAGATCACCTGGCAGCAAAACACAAAGCACAGAAGACTCAACTGAAGACTTTACTAGGAAGGGTCCAGCCTCCTTTTTTGTACAGGAAATGCATTTTGTGTTCTACACACATTCTACATTTAAAATACTTTTCATTCTCCCATGAACAGGGCAGCACAGCTCATTTTAAGGTTCCACTAAATCACAGAGTAACAGAGTATGAGGGGCTGGAAGGGACCTCCAGAGAGCATCCATCCAAGCCCCCTGCCAGAGCAGCAGCACCCAGGGCAGCTCACACAGGAACACAGCCAGGGGGCTTTGCAATGGCTCCAGACAAGGAGACTCCACAACCTCTCTGGGCAGCCTGCTCCAGCCCTCTGCCACCCTCACAGCCAAAAAGCTTTCCCTTCTCTTGCCCTGGCACCTCCTCTGCTCCAGCTGGCACCCAGTGCCCCTTGTGCTGGCCTTGGCCAGCCCTGAGCAGAGCCTGGCTCTGTCCTCCCCACACTGCCCTGCACATCTTTCTCCCCAGCACTGAGGGCAGCCCTCAGGCTCCTCTGCTCCCAGCTCCAAGCCCCAGCTGCCTCAGCCTGGCCTCACAGGGAGATCTTCCACTGCCTGCAGCAGCTTGGGGGCTCTGCCATGGACTCTCTCCAGCACTTCCCTCAGCTCCTTCTTCACCTGAGGTGCTCAGAACTGGAGATTCCAAATGTGGCCTCCCCAGAGCAGAGGGGCAGAAGAACTTCTCTGACCTCCTCCCCACAGCCCTTCCGATGCAGCCCAGGACGCCCTTGGCCTTTTTGGCCAGCAGGGCACATTGCTGGCTCAGAGGAATCCTCCTGCCCACCAGCACCCCCAGGTCCCCTTCCCAGATGTGGGCTCAGCAGTGCAGAGTAGAGGGGCAGGAGAACTGCAGAGTGTCCACAGCTACGTACAGTAATTAATTATGCCCTCAAAATATATTCCTTTTATTAACTTCTTTGCATAAAATGTAAATTGTTAATGGCTATTTCACATAAAATTTAGCAGAAAAACAGCCAATATTTTTGCAGTTCTACAGTGTCTGACAGCAAGATAAAAACTGTACAAACATTTACACATTAAGGATAGGATCTGAAATTGGAAGCAGAAAAGCACAGGAATATTTTTATCCCTTTCCACCAATGACAAAGAGAATCTTGCAGTACTGACCTGCTCAGGCTCCACATGGCAGAACATGGAAATCTTTTCCTTCACTGCCATTTCTATTGGCTTTGCACTTCTGCAGACAATCTGTTAGAACAGGTGGAAAAAACATCAAATAGTTACTGAGCAAAGCAACAGAAGATCCTCACTGGGGCAATCCCACAGAGAAATTCAGGGTGGGCAAAGAGTGGTCAGAGAGCAGGTTAGCGGAGAAGGCCTTGGGGGTGTCAGTTGCTGATGGAGAGCTCCCCAGGAGCCAGCAATGGTTGGTCTGAGCTGCGTCCAGAGCAGGGAGAGCAGCAGCACAGGGAGGGGATTCTGCCCCTCTGCTCTGCTCAGACCCCACCTGCAGCACTGCCTCCAGTTCTGGGGCCCCCAGCACAAGAGGGGCATGGAGCTGCTGGAGAGGCTCCAGAGGAGGCCACAAAGATGATCAGAGGATGGAGAACCTCCCCTGTGGGGACAGGCTGAGAGAGTTGGGGCTGTTGAGCCTGGAGAAGTGAAGGCTCCAGGGAGACCTTAGAGCAGCCTTACAGTACCTGAAGGGCCTCCAGAAGAGCTGGGAAGGGACTTTTGCCAAGGGCTGGGAGTGACAGGATGAGAGGGAATGGATTGAAGCTTGAGCAGAGCAGATTGAGACTGGAGAATAAGAAGAAATTCTTTAGAGTGAGGCTGGTGAGACACTGGAACAGGTTGCCCAGGGAGGCTGTGGATGTCCCTTCCCTGGAGGTGTTCAAGGCCAGGTTGGATGAATCCTTGACGTGGGCTGGAGGGAGGTGTCCCTGCCCATGGCAGGGGGTTGGAACTGGATGATCTTTAAGGTCCCTTCCAACCTAAACCATTCTGAGTCTATTCTGGGTACTGTCTGCAGATGCAATTCCTAAAGCTTGCTGGCATGAGCACAGGAGGTAATGCACTTTGACATCTGTCATCCACCTCTGAGAGAGATGTAAAATGAAGGAGTCACAGAAATAGAAACCATCAGGGTCAGCAGGAAAGCAGAGCTGGAGATGCACCTCAAACACCAGCAGAAAGGAGGTGAGGAACAGGCCAGCTGAACAAGGCAGCCCTGCCATCTGTGCAGTCAGTGTCCCAAGTGCTGCCCACTCAGTCTGCAGATGCTGAGTGTCCATTCAGTGTCCAGAGCAGCCCGTGGAGAACAGAAGGGCTCCTGCCCATACCCAGCTAGGCTAGGCCAGGGAAGCCTGGGAGCAGGCAGGCAGCAGCAGGGATGAAGAGCAGGTGTAGCCCAGCTTAGATCAGGCAGCCTGCTAGCACAGCTGATGCAGGAAGCCTCCCAACTGCTCTTCTAGGAACTTCCCCACCTGCTGCTGTAGCCTTGGGACCCTGCCCAAGAGGGCAAACACTTAAAGATTTTCTTGAAGCAGTACCCAAGCAGCTTCCTAACAGTGCCAAGAGGCTGTGCTCAGAGTCTAATCTCTCTGTGGCCAACAGCAGTAGTTTGGGGGAAAGGGAACCCAAACCCCAAAAGTGCTGCACTCTGCACTCTTGGCAGTCCCTGCACTGCCCCAGGCAAGAAATGAAGATGTGAGGAAGTGCCTGGATTGGTCTGCTTGCCTTTTATCACACATACTTAATGAGCTCTTCAAAATCCATTTGGGGCTGAGGGAAGTCAGACATTGACAATTACCTTAAAGGCCCTCAAAAATCATATCCAACTTTCCATATGCAATCAGCACCTCAAGAGGGATTCTGAAATGTAGGAGCTCAAGCTTGGAATAGAGAGCAGCACTGCATCAATAAAGCTCTTCCCCTCCATCAGCTGATTACAGTTACCAGGTCACAATGATATGAACACAGCCTCCACATACCCTGTTGATAAAGACACTGCTTTTGGGGTTAGAAAACTTGTTTTGGGGTAAGTCACAGTGCAGGGTCCTGCCTCTGGGTCAGGCCAACCCCAGGCACAAATCCAGGCTGGGTGCAGAGTGAATTGAGAGCAGCTCTGAAGAAAGAGATCTGGGGGTGCTGGGTGCTGAGCAGTGCCTTCCTACAGCCCAGCAGGCAGCTGTGTGCTGGGCTGCAGCCAGAGGAGTGTGGGCAGCAGGGCAGGAGAGGGGATTCTGCCCCTTGGCTCTGCTCTGCTCAGACCTCACCTCCAATCCTGCCTCCAGCTCTGGGGTCCCCAGCAGGAGAAGGACACAGAGCTGCTGGAGAGAGGCCAGAGGAGGCCACAAAGATGATCCAAGGGCTGGAGCAGCTCTGCTGTGAGCACAGGCTGAGGGAGCTGGGGGGTGTGCAGCCTGCAGAAGAGAAGGCTCCAGGGGCACCTCAGAGCTGCCTGCTAGGACCTGAAGGGATCCTGCAGGAAGGCTGCAGAGGGACTTTTGCTGAGGGGGTCTGGAGCCAGGCCAAGGGGGAATGGTTTGAAGCTGAGGCAGAGCAGGGTTAGAGTGGAGCTGAGGAAGAAGTTGTTGAGTGTGAGGCTGGTGAGAGTCTGGCACAGGCTGCCCAGGGAGGCTGTGGCTGCCTCCTGCTGGTGGTGTTGAAGGCCAGGCTGGATGAGGCCTTGAGCAGCTGAGTCTAGCTGAGAGGGGTCCCTGGGCATGGTGGGGAGGTTGGAGATGATCTCTGAGCCCACCTGAGCCATTCTAGGGTTCTATGATATAAGCAGAAGCCTGAACTGTATCTGCATTGGCATCTGAAGCTGTGCTGCCTTGGCTTGACTGCTCTCAACACTTGAGCAAGCAGATTAGTATCAGTCAGGTGTTAACATCAATTCCCATCAAGACAGGTATCACAACAGGGATCTGCAATCTGCTTAGCCTCCCCTCTGCTCCCAAGGAAAAGTGCCAGCGAGGCAAATACTGCAGCCAGGGAATAAGCACATACTCGTTACTGGATCACTGGGGAGACAGATGGAAGAAGCTGAGCATTTGTCATTCTTTGACAGCTGGCATGAGGTGAAACTTGCTGGCCCTAGCTTCACTATAGTCTGTGGTGCAAGAAGGGATTGATGGCAGCCCTGCAGAGAACCACCTGAGAACACTGAGAGATGAGAAGCTGGCCAGGAGTCAGCAGCATGCACTCACAGCCCAGAAACCAAGGATACCCTGGGCTGCAGCAGAAGTGTGGCCAGCAGCTGGAGGGAGGTGCTTGTGCCTCTCTGCTCTGCCCCAGGGAGACCCCACTGGGAGTACTGGATCCAGCTCTGAAGTCCTCAGCACAAGAGATACAAAGCTGTGGAGTGGGCCCAGGGGGAGGCCACAAAAATCATCAGAGGGATGGAGCACCTCTCCTGTGAAGAGAGGCTGACAGAACTGGAGTTGTCTAGCCTGGAGAAGAGAAGGCTCCAGGGAGACCTTATTGTGGCCATTCAATACTTAAAGGAGGCCTATAACAAAGATGAGGACAGACTTCCTACAGCTCTTGTTGCAAAAGGACAGGGGGCAATGATTTTCAAGTAAAATGAGGGTAAATTGAGACCAGATACAAGGAGGACACTCTTTAGAATGAGGTGATGAAACTCTGGGAACAGACTGCCCAGGGAGGTGGTTGAAGCCCCATCCCTGGAAACATTCAAGGTCAGGCTGCATGGGGCTCTGAGCAAGCTGATCCAGATGAAGATGTCCCTGCTTACTGCAGGAGCATTGGAATAGCCTGCAGAAGGTCTCTTCCAACCTAAACCATTCCATGAAAGAAAGTGAGGACCCTTTCCTTTAGAAGACTCCCCCAGAGGCTGTGTATTCCCAAAGAGGAGCCCTTTAAAAGGCTCTGCTTCAAAGGCAGGATTGCTGCTTCTCACTCATGTACCAAAAAGCAATTCTGAGAGAATGTCAGAAGCCAGAAGCACTTCAGGTCTTCCCACAGAGCAAACTGAGACTTTACACTCTCTCTAGCACTGCAGGATGATTTCAGCATGAGGATCCCTTCAGAAGAAGATAGCTACATGCCCAAGATGCTGCAGGGAGTCAGCTGAACTCAGTTAGCTTTGAGTGGACTGGAGCCATTTGCTTTCCTGCTTTAGTGAAGCAGTGCAGCTTCTATTTTGCAGTTCTTCTGAAGTTCTTGCCTCTGATGGGAGACTAAAGGCCCATTCCTTGAACACAGGTTCTGCGAGGACACTTCTAGATGGCTTACAAACAAAAATCTGTATTCACTGACTCACCAAATCTGGAGACAGGCCCAGACCCCTCAGTGCTCGAACGCTGTTCTGTGTTGGCTTTGTCTTCTGTTCACCAGTGGCATTAGGCTAGAAAGAGATCATTTCAAAGCTTGAAGAGCAGCTAGCATCCACTCACAGACTCATTACAGCTCAAAGGAGAAAACTGATTGCAGGAAATAAATTCAAGAGCCCAAATATGTCAGGAACAGAAATAGAATCACAGAATTGTCAGGGCTGGAAGGGACCTCAAGGCTCAGCCAGTTCCAATCCCCTTCCCTGGGCAGGGACATCTCACACCACAGCAGGTTGCTCACAGCCACATCCAGCCTGGCTGCAAAAACCTCCAGGAATGAGGCTTCCACCACCTCCCTGGGCAACCTGTGCCAGTCTCTCACCACCCTCATGGGGAACAACTTCTTCCTAACATCCAATCTCAATCTCCTCACTTCTAGTTTTGCTCCATCCCCCTCAGTGCTATCTCTCCCTGACACCCTTAAAAGTCCCTCCCCAGCTTTCTTGGAGCCCCCTTCTGATCCTGGAAGGCCACCAGAAGGTCTCCTGGGAGTCTTCTCCTCTCCAGCCTGCACAACCCCAACTCTCTCAGCCTGTCCTCAGAACAGAGCAGCTCCAGCCCTCTGCTCATCCTCGTGGCCCTTCTCTGGACATACTGCAGGCCAGGGCCATTCAGTGCTACACCATCTGGGGTTCCCAAAGGGAATGAAGGTCATCTATGCCATCCTCTCCTTATAGTCTTAGTTCTAACAAACCATTTTAAACCACACCTTAGGGAATCTGAGTACTTCACTTACCAGGTACCAGCAATTTACAGTGAGAAGCACAAGTACAACTAGCCTTCTAGATAGATCAGAGCTGATTAAGCTGGTTTTGGGTTAACTTAGGGCATTAAAATGTATCCTCACAACAATAATGTAATCATCAAGGCCTTTAAGGGTGTTTTTGGGTAACTTAGGGCATTAAAACAGATTCTCACATCAATAAAGTAATTACCAAGGCCTTTACCCCAATGTCCCTAGGTTTCAAATCTCTGTCTCTGAAGTCCTCTGGCATGTAAGGGTCAATGACATAAATAACCAAAGCCTCACACAGAGTAAAACCTACATTATTCATGTCAATAACTCACCTGTGGCACTAAACTAACATGGATATTGCAGAAGTTCTCTCTTTTTGCTTTGAACTGAAACTGTCTAAAAGCTTCAATGAATGGCATCCCTTCAATGTCTCCAATGGTTCCACCCAGCTGAAAAAAAAGAACCTTAGCAAGGTCAGAGAGGCAGAAAGCAAAACCAGAACATGTGAAGGTTTCTGTAGAGGACAAATTTGTCTGTTCCTGGTAGATTACTGAACAGTTGTGACCAATGAGACATAGACAATTAGCAACATCCCCACAGCTCTGTAACACCAAGGAATGTCCTATGGGCAACAGGAAATAATATTCACATTATAGATGTCAAATGTTCATTTGCAGCCATTATAAAACCAAAGAAATTGTATTGGGGATTTGCTTTGGCTCAAGCTGATACTGAAAGAGACAATTACAGGTGGCAGAAAAAAAAAAAAGAAAGTTTTAACCTTTCACAGACTGCACTGGGTTGGAAGGGAGCCTCCAACGTCATCCTATCCAACCCCCCTGCAGGCAGCAGGGACACCTCCAGCTAGAGCAGGCTGCACAGGGACACATCCAGCATGAGCTTGAATGTCTGCAGGGATGGAGCCTCAACCCCATCCCAGGGCAGCCTGTGCCAGTCTCTCACCACTCTCACTGTGCAGAACTTCCTCCTGATGTCCAACCTAACTCTGCCATGCTCCAGCTCCAAACCCTTGCCCTGTCCCCACAGCCCCTTCTGAGCAGTCCCTCCCCAGCCTGCCTGTAGGTCCCCTGCAGATACTGAAACGCGGCTCCCTGGAGCCTTCTCTTCCCCAGACTGACCAGCCCCAATTCTTTCAGTCTGGCTTCATAGCAGAGGTTCTCCAGACCTTGGATCATCTTCATGGCCTCCTCTGGACCTGCTTCATCAGCTCCATGTCTCTCTTGCATTGGAGGCTCCAGAGCTGGACACAGCCCTGCTGCTGAGGACTCCCCAGAGCAGAGCAGAGGGGCAGAATCATCTCTCTCTAACTCTTGGCCACATTGCTCTGGATGCCAAACCAGACCCAAAGACTAACTCCCTGATAAAAGTGGCCTATAAAGAGAGAGATGTCCTTCAAATACAGGAGACTAAACACAGAACAAACACTTTAGCACATAATCTTAGGAGGTAACTATTTCAGCATGATCTTTCTCTGCCACCAAGTGGACTTTGCCTGCACTGCCTGTTTGTGTTCACCCAGCACTTGTGACAACTGTGTTTGCATGAGACACACGACTCCATCCTGCTCCTCTAGGATCTGAGGCCAGGCTGAGGGAGCTGGAGCTTGGAGCAGAGGAGCCTGAGGGCTGCCCTCAGTGCTGGGGAGAAAGATGTGCAGGACAGTGTGGGGAGGACAGAGCCAGGCTCTGCTCAGGGCTGGCCAAGGACAGCACAAGGGGCACTGGGTGCCAGCTGGAGCAGAGGAGGTGCCAGGGCAAGAGAAGGGAAAGCTTTTTGCCTGTGAGGGTGGCAGAGGGCTGGAGCAGGCTGCCTAGAGAGGTTGTGGAGTCTCCTTGTCTGGAGCCATTGCAAAGCCCCCTGGCTGTGTTCCTGTGTGAGCTGCCCTGGGTGCTGCTGCTCTGGCAGGGGGCTTGGATGGATGCTCTCTGGAGCTCCCTTCCAGCACCTGGCATCCTGTGATTCTGTGATGTCATCTGGAAAGCTGGAATGCTCCAGCCTCTCCTACTGACCTTAGGAGATCTCAGGCAGCACAGAAGGTTTCTCAATACCAATAATAGCATCAAGTGTCAGCCAAAGGCCTGTACCTTGGCATAGGTACTCCACGTTACAGAAACTGCCTGCTTTATTTTAATAAGTTAAAAAACTCTCAAGCAGCTGAATTTCGGCAGTATTTTAGAAGGGATTTAGTCAGGCAAGGAGAAGCCATAAGGATAAGATCACATCTGGCATTCTCAGAATAAACCAAAGGATGTAAAATGTGTCTTAGTGTTGCTGCTCTCCACAAAACTTCAGGCTGACCTTCTCCCAGAAGCAGAGACAAAGCAAAGCAGCTCTTGGTGTTCATTGGGGACAGACATCCTAAAAGGTTTCATACTTGCCTCAATCACACAGATCTGTGGCTCCTCTCTGTCATCATCCACTGGAACCTTTGCCTGAGTCATGACCCATTCCTGAACTGCATCAGTGATGTGTGGAACAACTGCAAGACAAAACCAAAGGCACCAAACATATCTTTAGGCCCATGTAGAGAGGGGACCCTCTCCTTGCCCCCATGTCCCTCTGCCTCTACAGCTGTTCTGTGCTCTTTGCTAACCCTGGATGTGTTCAAAGGTGGTTTGGATGTGGTGCTTGGGGATGTGGTTTAGGGGTGACCCCTGCAGAGTAGGGTTCATGGTTGGGCTTGGTGATCCTGAGGGGCTTCTCCAACCTGAGTGTTTGTGTGTGTGATTCTGTGTGCATGTCTCCAAACAGCACTGCCTGGATCTGCTCTGGGAGAGGAGAGCAGACCTGGGGGGACCCTGGACATGTTCTGGGCTGGAGGTTTTGGTACCATTGCTCCAGCAGCAGGAAAGCCTCCCAGTCCGTTGGGTGTTCCTGTCCCAGTCTTGGGGTCTCAGGCATCTCTGGCAGAGCCCAGGCCAGAGACCTGGGAGGCAGGGTGGGATGGCAAAGGTTGGAGGAGATGATCCTTGAGGCCCCTTGCAAGCTGGTGTTCTATGATTTGCATACAAAGGGGGGGAAATGAACACAACCCAGAAGGAAACTCTTTTTTCTGCTCGTCCTTTCCTTGAAGCCAGAGGCCCAGCATTACAGGCATGTGCCATATCTCTTGGGAAGGAGCAAGGAGTAAGGTGATGGAGCAGGGAGCAGCTTGCTCTAACAGATCCCTCTTTCCTGGAGCCTGAAGGGAATTGTATCCCCCAGAACCAAAAATATCACCTTGTACAGTCTTGCCCAGGTAATCCCCATGCCTCTCCTTGTTAATGACATGCTGATAGATCTTCCCAGTGGTGATGTTGTTATCCTTGTACAGATTGATGTCCAAAAACCTCTCATAATTTCCCAAATCTAAATCAACCTCTCCACCGTCATTCAATACAAAAACTTCACCTGCAAGAAGGAAGTGAAAAGAGAGAAAAGAGCTCATCAAAAATGATTAAAGACACAGAAGGAATGCAGTAAGGTCAGCTAAAACTGAAGAAATGCTCTTGAAAATGACTTGTCACAACACCACAGCAATGAAGCAGAGGCTGCACCCAGCTAATGGAGGAGTCATCACATTGGCATCAGTTGTCTATCCCAGATTCCATCTCCAATTCCCTGCCCACCAGGCAAGCCTGGACAGGCTGCAGAGCTGGGTGGGGAGAAAGGGAATGAAATCCACCAAGAGCAAGGGGAGAGTCTGGCATCTGGAAAGAACAACCACAGCGAGCAGGATGGGTTGGGGACTGAGCTGTTGGAGAACAGCAGAGGGGAAAGGGAGCTAGGGGTGGTGGTGGGCAGGAGGATGTCCCTGAGCCAGCAATGTGCCCTGGTGGCCAAGAAGGCCAAGGGCATCCTGGGCTGCATTAGAAGGGCTGTGGGGAGGAGGTCAGAGATTGTAGATTCTGCTTGTAAATACAGCTCTCATTTGCTTCCAGACTGAGCTAGCCTGGTTATTGTTGGTGAGGGGGGGGAATTTCAGCTCACACTGACATACCACCCCTCTGCTCTGCCCTGCTAAGGCCACAGCTGGAATCTTGTGTCCAGCTCTGGGCCCCCCAGGTCAAGAAGGAGCTGAGGGAAGTGCTGGAGAGAGTCCATGGCAGAGCCCCCAAGCTGCTGCAGGCAGTGGAAGATATCCCTTTGAGGCCAGGCTGAGGCAGCTGGGGCTTGGAGCTTGGAGCAGAGGAGCCTGAGGGCTGCCCTCAGTGCTGGGGAGAAAGATGTGCAGGGCAGTGTGGGGAGGACAGAGCCAGGCTCTGCTCAGGGCTGGCCAAGGCCAGCACAAGGGGCACTGGGTGCCAGCTGGAGCAGAGGAGGTGCCAGGGGAAGAGCAAAATGGCCACAAGGGCACACTGCTGGCATTTTACAGAAAGGAAGAACCTACTGAACAAAGGAACTTCCACTAAGAGGCTTCTCCTCTCTTTACTTCAAGCAGGCAATGTTCCTGTGACCACACAGTAAGGAAGAAATATGCACTGCAGAGGTAAAATATCATAGAATCATAGAATCAGTCAGGGTTGGAAGGGACCACAAGGCTCATCCAGTTCCAACCCTCCTGCCATGGGCAGGGACACATCACACTACATCAGGCTGCCCAGAGCCGCATCCAGCCTGGCATTAAAAACCTCCAGGGATGGGGCCTCAACCACCTCCCTGGGCAACCCATTCCAGTCTCTCACCACTCTTGTGGGGAACAACTTCTTCTTAACATCCAGCCTGAATCTCCCCACTTCCAGCTTTGTTCCATCCCCCCCAGTCCTATCACTCCCTCACACCCCCAAAAGTCCCTCCCCAGCTTTCTTGGAGCCCCCTTCAGATCCTGCAAGGCCACCTGAAGGTCTCCTGGGAGCCTTCTCCTCTCCACACTGCACAACCCCAACTCTCTCAGGCTGTCCTCAGAGCAGAGCAGCTCCAGCCCTCTGCTCATCCTGGTGGCCCTTCTCTGGACACACTCCAGCATGTCCGTATCCCTCTTGTAACAGGGGCTCCAGAACTGGGCTGCCAGCTCCCACAGCATGGCCTTTAAAAGCAGGCAAGCAGGCACAGTGCTGTGGGCCCAGAGGCCTGTGCAGCAGGGCAGAGCAGTGCCCTCCATACCGTGCTCGTAGGGCGAGAAGGTCCCAGCGTCAATGTTGATGTAAGGATCGATCTTGATGGCAGTCACACGCAGCCCACAGGACTTCAGGATGGTGCCAATGCTGCTTGCAATGATGCCTTTGCCAATGCCTGAAATCACTCCACCAGTTACCAGAATGTACTTCATTGGAAAACCACCACAGGCGCCCAGGGCTCCAGCTGCAAATCCAAAACGACAGAGGCAGGCATCTTGTGGATGCAAATTCATGGCAGGGGAAAACACAGCCCCAGCACACTAGGAATCTGAGCTGCAAGGACCTTCAGAAACAGACCACACACATCACAGGCTCACAGGATGTCAGGGGTTGGAAGGGACCCAAAGTGATCATCCAGTCCAACCCCCCTTCCAGAACAGGACCATAGAATCCAGCACAGGTCACACAGGAACACATCCAGATGGGCCTTGAAAGTCTCCAGGGGAGGAGACTCCACAACCTCTCTGGGCAGCCTGCTCCAGTGCTCTGTGAGCCTCACAGTGAAGAAGTTCCTCCTAATTAGAAACTCTTCACCACCATTCTGGTTGCTGTAGTCTGCTGCTAGCACTGACTGCTGCTGATACTATCCCTGCTAGACTCCTCCTTTGCCTGGCATGGATTTTGCCACCTTTGTTTCCATCCTCTCTGAAACAGGATGAGGTTGTGTCTGTCTCTGCATAACTGTATTCACATTACACCCAGGCAGCTTGGAGGCTGGGATCATTTGAGAGCAATGAGAGCACAGCTCAGCACAGAGCAAAACTTCCTAAGGTTCAAGAAAATCCTTCCTTATTTAAGTGCCTGATCCATCCAAATCAGCATGCACCAGCCCATGAGCTAACAGCACTCAGGCAGCAGCTAGTAAATGCAAATGGTAACTCTTCCTGTGCTGTAGAAACAGAAACGAGGGCTTGATCCCAAGGAGGCAGAGTTCAAGGATGTAACAACACAACACCGCAACACCAATGGCTATCCATGTTCTTGTATTTCTCAATAATAGGAATTAAACTGATTTTTATCAATATGGCCAAAGGAAGGCTACAGACATCAAAAGGATTCCACCCAGCAGAAGAGGATCCCCAGGAATTTACTCTTCCCTACTACATTCTGGGCTACAGCAAGAGAAGTGTGGCCAGCAGGGCCAGGGAGGGGATTCTCCCCCTCTGCTCCACTCTGCTCAGACCACACCTGGAGCTCTGTGAACAGTTCTGGAGCCTCTGTTCCAGGAGGGATCTGGAGGTGCTGGAAGGTGTCCAGAGAAGGGCCATGAGGATGAGCAGAGGGCTGGAGCTGCTCTGCTCTGAGGACAGCCTGAGAGAGTTGGGGTTGTGCAGTGTGGAGAGGAGAAGGCTCCCAGGAGACCTTCTGGTGGCCTTCCAGGATCTGAAGGGGGCCACAGGAAAGCTGGGGAGGGACTTTTAAGGGTGTCAGGGAGTGATAGCACTGAGGGGGAATGAAGCAAAACTAGAAGTGGGGAGATTGAGATTGGATGTTAGGAAGAAGTTGTTCCCTATGAGGGTGGTGAGAGACTGGCATAGTTTGCCCAGGGAGGTGGTGGAGGTTTTTGCAGCCAGGCTGGATGTGGCTGTGAGCAACCTGTGAAGTGTCTCTGCCCATGTCAGGGGGGTTGGAACAGGATGATCCTTGAGGTCCCTTCCAACCCTGACAGTTCTGTGATTTCCCCCCCTAAAAAAAATAATTTTTAAGATTTGGAGCCAACCTTCTTTGCTTCAGACTCTTCCTTTGTAAATCAGCTTTGGTAGCTGTCAACGTTTAACATTTCAGTGATGTCATTTTTTACAGAGAAACGGAAGGAGAGGGAGAAATGAACTCAACAGGTAAAAGCCTTGGATGTGTGCCACTGCAAAACTCTTTAACCCTCTCATTGTGCTTACAGGAACCAAAACGAAAAGCTGGCTGCGATGTCAGCAGGAACAGCCACTGCCCAGCAGCAAGAGGAAATGTTTACTTGCAGCAGAAACTAGCAACTTTAGGTGCTTTGGGAAGTCACTTGCGAAAGGGAAAAGGAAATATGAGCCAGGGGGAGGAGAGGGAAAAAAGCAAAATCCTGGCAGCAAACATTTTGCAGGGAACTGGAAATCAGCACAAGCACAGCAGAACACCAGTCCCTCCGTTTAGTCTTATCAACAGCAGCAACTCCATGCACCCCAGCAGGGATTTCGGAGCGCTCCACCCCGATGGCGCTGCGCTACGGCGAGCACTCGGCAGCAGCACCCCAGCTCCACTCAGGGGCTCCCCACGCCCCATCGCTGCTCCCCAGCAGCACGGCGCTCCTCGGGGCGGCGGCAAACGGTTCCGCCACGGCCCCGGTGCGGGGTAGGCAGGGCGGTCAGAGAGTTGCGCTGAAGCGGCGGCCGGGCCGGGCGGCAGGAGAACGGAGAGGGAGCGCGGCGGGGGGGTTGTTGGTGGAGGAGCTTCCCCGCCCTGAGCGACCGCAAGCCGCCGGCCTCCGACTTACCACCGCCCACGCCGCCTTTTTGTTTTTCAAGGCAGATGCTCCCAACAGCGGCCCGAGAACCAAGCCGAAAAAGGCCGTTGCCCGGGGCCCGCAGGGGCACTGCCGGGGATCGCCAAACCGACGCGAAGCCCCCGCGGGAGCAAGCGGCACCTCCACCCGCAAGGCGAAACCCCGCGGCAGTACGCTCCACCGCCGCGCGGCCCCGACACGCAGGTACCAAGCCTACAAGGCCGGCTCGCCGCTTCCCCGTCGAGGCGGAATAACAGCTCCGGCGGCCGCGGGGAGCCGCGCTCGGTGCGCTGCCTGCGCAGGCCGAGGGACCGAGTGGGACGCGAGAGCCCGGCAGTAGCGTGGGACACGTGCCCCGCGGCGGACTGCGCTGGGGGCGCTCTGCCCTCCTGGCCCGCCAGCTCTACTGCTCCCCCGTTGCCCGCTCCCTGCGTCGGGGGCGGGCTAGAGCGCCGTAACTCCCGAAAGCCGGAAGTGGCGTATGCGGAAGGAGAGGGTAGCTCGGGCTTCCGCGAACGGGGCTGCTTGGCCCTGGGGTTCGAAGCGGTCCTGAACGGCTGACGGGCGGCTGCCGCCGCTCCTGCACCATGTTGCGCGGTCTGGGTAGTTGGTTGGGGCTGGAGCGAGCCGGCGAGGAGAAGCTGCTGTCAGCCGAGGAGAGGAGCAGCTCCGCGGAGGAGGAAGAGGCGGCGGCGGCAGGCGCGGAGCCGGCGGTGCAGAGCTCGGAGCAGGTGGAGCTGCAGGTGGACTCGGAGGCTCTCCTCAGCCAGGCCAAGGGACTCGGCAGTGAGTGTCCTGCTTTCGCACCCCGGTGCTGCCGTAGAGAACGGGGAGTTGGGGTGTGGGGTGTGGCTGCCCGGCACCGCTAGCGGGGCACGCCCGCACCCGACCAGAGAGCGACCTTCGCGCAGCCCCTGCGGCTTCCTGGCGCCGAAGTGCCCCCATCACCTCTGCTTTGCTTCCCCGCGATACCCTGGGTCGTAGCGGAGCGGTGTGGGTCTCCTCCCCTTCCCGCACACATCACTGCTGGCGAGCCTTCATGCAAGGAGAATGCTCGAGTGAAAAAAGAAAAATAGCTTTGCTTGCTGGAGAGGTGTGTCGTGCTCCGGCATCTTCACCAGGGCAGTGTTTTAAAAGAGAAAAAACATGCAGCCTTATAGCTGAACTCCTGTAGTGCAGGGAGAGCAGCACAGGATGGGAGCTGGAGGCAGACCAGATAAATGCATGCTTACATCGTAGACAGCCTGCTACTAGTACTTAGCAATGGCACTTAAACCAAAGCTTTAGTGGAGGGAAACAATTGCCTAGAGGTTTTAAGGCGAGTTAACCATTTATTCTCAATTCACCAAATGTAAAATTGCTTTTCATCTGGAGAGTAACAACTCTGATGTACCTTGCACAGCAGTGCAGAGTGGGGAGCACAGGTTGGCAAGCTGACCTGAAGACTCTTTATAAATAACCCAAACCCGAAGCATATCTTTTCAGATGTAAATGATAATCTGAGTTAGATTAGCTAGCATGGAAATCAATGTGGTGAAAAGCCTTGAAAAGTCATTTTGCATCTCTTTTACGTCTTGCCTGCTAACTGCAGTCTTTTACCACCTGTGTCAGAAGATGGAGTTTTTAACACAGCTTGTTCTGTGCAATTGAGAAAGTTGGAAGTTTGGCACTGACCCCATTCTTTTAATTTCATCTTAATTTTTATTTCCTTATTTCAGAGATTTCTTTTCAATAGCAGCTACCAGTAAAGAGAACTATTTGATGGAGTTGCCATCAGTTCTGTGCACAGTGGAAGGATGTTGCCTCCCTGGAAATTAAAACAAAAAAAACCCAACTACTTGGATCCTTAAGATACAAACCAAGTAAATGGCTGAGCACAGGCTCTACTGGATAAAACACTGGCCAGAGTGGTGGTCTGAGGACTTACATCTAGCTGGTAGCCAGTTACAAGTGGGGTTCCTCAGGATTAAGTTAGGACCACTTCTCTTTACCACCTTTACCAATGATCTTGAAGAGGAGTCAGAGTGCACCATTAGTAAATCTGCAGGTGACACTAAGTGTGTCAGTGTGAGCTGAAATTCCCCCCCACCAACAATAACCAGGCTAGCTCAGTCTGGAAGCAAATGAAAAGCTGTATTTACAAGCAGAGTCTAAAATCTACAATGAAATGCAATGAATATGTACAAATATACAAAATTCACGACATTCACAAATATATACAATCAACAGAAAAAGCACAATCGATCTCCCTTTGCTTCCCCCCAAGGGGACCCTCCCAAAGGGGCCTCTCTCTCCCAGGAGCTTCCCCCCAGACCCCCCTGGACAGAGAAGCAGAGTTAGTTAAGCAGAAAGTTGTTAACTTAGCTGCCAAGGTCAGTGTGTTATCTTCAGCCAGAAGAGAAGAAGAAACAGCAGCCAGACAGCCCAGCAACTGCCCCCACTGCAGAACGCAGAATGTGCAGAATACCCACTTTGTTTTGGGTAATAGTTCTTAAACATTTCTATCTATCCAATGGAAGTGTTTAGAACAATCGTTATTTTGCTTTCTTATACCCAATAGTGACTTATTTACATTCTTTCACTTTCTCTGTTCTGAACTTTGCAAGGAAAAATTAAAAAGACAGTTTCAAACCATCACAGTCCACCCCTTCTAAACAATTCCATTGGCTGCTACTACCATTTATCTAATCTAAAATAATATCTATAACAATAGGTGAATAAAGACCATAGTCCATTCCGGCTATCTCAGATGTAGATGATTCAAAAGAGTCAAATCACAGGAAAAACAGCAAACAGCTTGTTTCCTCATAGATGGAGCAAAGAAAGGAACAGGGACTCTCAGGGTTCGTGCACCGTGGATCTCATGAACTCTCCTCTTGGGCGCAATGCTGTATCTGCGCAACACTCTGAATTTAACCTCTCTCAGCCAAAGTTAGATTTCTTTGTGGAATACACTGAATTTCACCATTTTCTTGCATCACCCAATAGGTGTGACCAGGACCTTCAGCAGAAACCACCCCTCGGACAGGTTTGGCCTCTCCTGAAGGAGAAAATACCCAAACAGTTTTGCCTAACAGATTCTTTTCTCTGATAACAGGAACTCTATCACCTTCTTCCTTTCGCAACAAATCTGATTGGACAGGTCCAGCTCGATTCACTGAACCTCTACTATTCACCAACCAGGTTGCTTGTGCTAAATGTTTCTCCCAGTTTTTCAAAGATCCACCCCCCATGGCTTTGAGAGTGGTTTTCAGCAAACCGTTGTAGCGTTCGATCTTCCCTGCAGCTGGTGCATAGTAGGGAATGTGGAATATCCACTCGATGCCATGCTCTTTGGCCCAGTTTTTTACAAGATTGTTCTTGAAATGAGTTCCGTTGTCTGACTCAATCCTCTCTGGAGTTCCGTGTCTCCACAGGATTTGTCTCTCCAGGCCAAGAATGGTGTTACGTGCAGTTGCATGAGGAACTGGATAAGTTTCCAGCCATCCAGTGCTCGCCTCTACCATAGTCAGCACATACTGCTTACCAGATCGAGAACGAGGTAGAGTGATGTAGTCAATCTGCCAGGCTTCACCATACTTGTACTTGGACCATCGGTCACCATACCACAAGGGCTTGATCCGCTTTGCCTGCTTAATAGCAGCACAAATGTCACAGTCATGGATGACTTGTGTGATAGCATCCATGGAAATGTCAATGGATCTGTCACGAGCCCATCGGTAGGTTGCATCTCTGCCTTGATGTCCTGACGAGTCATGGGCCCACCGGGCTAGGAACAGCTCACCTCGGTGTTTCCAGTCAAGATCAGGATCAGGATCAGAGTTTGTGTCCACTTGGGAAACTCTTGCAGCTAGATCTGCCTGATGGTTGTGTTGTTGTTCCTCAATAGCTTTGCTCTTAGGAATGTGAGCATCGATGTGTCTCACTTTCACTGGGATTCTCTCAATGCGAGCAGCAATGTCTTGCCACAGATCTGCAGCCCAGATTGGCTTTCCTTTCCTCTGCCAGCCATTCTTCTTCCAGTCTTTCAGCCAACCCCACAAGGCATTGGCTACCATCCACGAGTCGGTGTAGAGATAAAGCTTTGGCCATCTCTCACGTTCAGCTATGTTAAGAGCTAGCTGGACAGCTTTTACCTCTGCAAATTGACTGGATTCTCGTTCTCCATCTCTCGCTTCTGCAACTCTGCGCGTTGGGCTCCACACTGCAGATTTCCATCTCCGCTTGTTCCCAACAAGACGACAGGAACCGTCTGTGAACAAAGCATATCTCTTTTCATCATCAGACAGATCACTGTAAGGAGGAGCTTCCTCAGCACGAGTTACTCTCTCCTCTGGAGGTTTTGCACAGCTTATGCCTTCTGGCCAGTTTGTGATCACCTCCACCAAACCAGGCCTTTCGAGATTTCCCATTCGAGCTCGCTGTGTTATCAGAGCCATCCACTTAGACCAGGTAGCATCTGTTGCATGATGTGGTGAAGAACCTTTGCCTTTGAACATCCAATTCAGAACTGGCAATCTAGGAGCTAGAAGAAGTTGTGACTCTGTTCCAATCACTTCAGAAGCAGCTTTCACTCCTTCATAAGCAGCTAAAATCTCTTTCTCTGTTGGAGTGTAGTTTGCCTCTGAGCCTCTGTAGCCACGACCCCAGAAACCAAGAGGACGTCCTCGTGTCTCCCCTGGAGCTCTTTGCCATAAGCACCAGGTTGGACCATTGTCACTCGCGGCCGTGTACAGAATGTTCTTAATATCTGGACCAGTTCGGACAGGTCCCAGACCCATCGCTTGGACTACCTCTCGCTTGATCTGGTCAAAGGCTGCTTGTTGCTCAGGACCCCATTGGAAACGGTTTCTCTTTCGAGTCACATCATAGAGAGGTTTCACAATCTGACTGTATCCAGGAATGTGCAGTCTCCAAAATCCCACTATGCCTAAGAAACGCAGAGTTTCTTTCTTGTTGGTGGGATTTGCCATGGTGGAGACTCTGTTTATCACATCCATTGGGATGTGACGGCGACCATCTTGCCACCGCACTCCCAGAAACTGGATTTCTCTGGCAGGTCCTTTCACCTTGTCTCGCTTGATAGCGAAACCGGCTTGCAAGAGAATGTCAATGATTTTGTTACCTTTCTCGAAGACTTCTTCAGCAGTCTCACCCCAGACGATGATGTCATCAATGAACTGAATGTGTTCTGGAGCTCCACCTTTCTCCAAAGCATCATGGATCACTGCATGGCAGATGGTTGAACTGTGAATCCACCCCTGGGGCAAACGATTGAATGTGTACTGAATGCCTCTCCAGGTGAAAGCAAACTGAGGCCTGCATTCCTCCGCTATGGGAATAGAGAAGAAAGCATTAGCAATGTCTATGGTAGCATACCATTTGGCCTGCTTGGATTCCAGCTCATATTGGAGTTCCATCATGTCTGGTACAGCTGCACTCATGGGTGGAGTTACTTCATTCAAGGCACGGAAATCAACTGTCAGACGCCACTCTCCATTCTGCTTTCTCACAGGCCAGACTGGACTGTTGAAAGGTGAATGAGTTTTGCTGATGACCTTCTGACTCTCCAACTGACGAATCAAGTTTTGAATGGGCACCAAAGAGTCACGGTTGGTTCTGTATTGTCTGTGATGCACAGTTTGAGAAGCAACCGGCAGCTTTACATCCTCTATCTCATGTTGTCCCACAACTGCAGATTCATCTGAAAGCTCAGGTCTAATGGACAACTTCAATTTTCCTCCATCAATTTCTACAGTTGCTATTCCAAAAGCCCATTTGTAACCCTTAGGGTCTTTAAAACGCCCTTCTCTCAGAAAGTCAATTCCCAAAATACAAGGTGCATTAGGACCTGTTACAATAGTATGTTTCTTCCACTGCTTCCCAGTTAAACTTATATCAACCTCTATCTTAAACAACTCTTGAGATCCACCAGTGACTCCCTGAATAGTTATAGATTCTCCCCCTTGATAATTTGATGGTATTATGGTGCACTGAGCTCCTGTGTCAACCAAGGCCCTGTACTTCTGAAATTTTGAAGTGCCAGGCCACTGGATGTACACATCCCAATAGATTCTGTTATCTCCATTCTCCCTTACCTCCCCCTGGCGGAAGGCAGGGCACCCCTAATGGTGGGGATTACCTCCACATGTACAGCCGGCACAATGTCCAGCACCAGAATTAGGATCACTGTTGGAGCTATCAGAGTTGTTCTGGGAAACTGAGGAAGCGACAGCTACCCTCCTGGTATTGCTACCTCGGGATCTGCCCCTCTGCAGCTCCCGTAACCTCTTGAGAAGATCAGAAGTTGGTTGACCATCCCATCTGTTCATGTTCTCACCAAACTGATCACGCAGACTTATCCAGATACTGCCACGTGATTGCCTCTGCTGCCAGTTTTGGTTTGACCTATTCTGGAATGGCCGCCTTGGAGCACGTCTGTTCCTAACAGCTGAAACTTGTATCCATCTGGAGGAAGAGGAATCAGAATCATCCCCCTTCATCAAGTTGGATATGGAGGTTTTAAGTTCCTCCTTCAGCTCTTTCATGCAATTCTCCATCTTTCCAGACAGAGCCTCAATGGCTGAAACCAAAGAAGTATGTGCGAGACTATCCTCCAACTGCCTCATTTGGTCAGTGAAATGGCCAACAGTAGGAGGCACTCCACCATAATTTCTTGCCACAATCCTGCTTGCCAGAATAGTGGCATAATTAGGAGGAGCAAGCTTAATGAGCTTTTTGGCAAGGCCTGTTCCAACAGGAATTTCATCAGGATTCAGGGTCTTATGATCTCCATACATTACTTCTCTCACAGCAAACTCTCTCAGACGCTTGATTCCCTCAGCTATTGTGGTCCAAGGCTTAGGGTTCCATGGTAAATCATCTCTGCTGGGGTACCTCAGCGAGACTGCCAGTAGGAGGCGTGCCCACAGAGAAACTTTACCAATGCACTTGCCTAGATGCCTGTCTATGCCTGTATCCTTTGAGAGCATCCCCAACTGCGAGGCTGACTTGTCACCTACCACCAATGCTGGGGCTCCCATATCAAAACACCTGGCTAGCCAAGACAGGACTGGCTCATTATCTCCTCTGATGTAATCCTTCCTCACATGTCTAATTTCCTGTCTGGGTGCATTAGCTGACTGTATGTCATCCTCCTCCTCATCATCATCATCATCCTGAGGTCGCTGTCCCCATAATCCTATTTTAATCCTCCGTTGAATTTCTTTGAGTTCAGAGGCACTACCAGCAGTTGCTAATCTACTAGGGTCTACATCCTGACCTACATCTCCATCATCCATGTGGGGTCTCAAGAGGTCTACCAGAGTTTTAAGGCTAACCCTCTCTTCCTCATCAGAAGGATCTTTCTTAACAGAGGGACCCTGAGTAGAAGGACCCTCATCTCCATCTGCACCATCTCCTGCAGCATCTGCATCTCCTTTACGCTTTCTGGTTACAGTGGCCACCAAATTTACTGGCTTGGTTTTCACATTCACAGCAGAGTTGGAAGAGCAAGTAGCCTTATGTCTTTCTTGACACAGTGCTATCAGTAGCCATATGATTATTCCAAGAAGCAACAAAATTAAGGCAAGCACAAGATATCTAGGGTACCACTGGTTCCAAAGACCCTCTGTAGTTGTAAGAGGAGTAACAAACTCATATGTGTCTGCTAGCGCATCCATAGTTGAGTTACCATAGCTTCTAAGCCCAATAAGACCACAACAGAATTCACCAACATTCAGTAACTTGTTCTTAACCCAAAGAAACGACTTATATGCCACGTATCTCACAATCTTGTCTATCATGCAGGTAACGGCCCATCTGTAGACAATTGCACCGATAATAGATGAAATAAAATTACTCAAAATCCAAAACAGCTTCATTTTGCTTCCTAATCTGAGCAGAAATAAATCAAACAAGCAATCGAGCCCCGAGTTGGAGCGCCAAAAATAAAAAGTGTGTCGGTGTGAGCTGAAATTCCCCCCCACCAACAGTAACCAGGCTAGCTCAGTCTGGAAGCAAATGAAAAGCTGTATTTACAAGCAGAGTCTAAAATCTACAATGAAATGCAATGAATATGTACAAATATACAAAATTCACGACATTCACAAATATATACAATCAACAGAAAAAGCACAATCGATCTCCCTTTGCTTCCCCCCAAGGGGACCCTCCCAAAGGGGCCTCTCTCTCCCAGGAGCTTCCCCCCAGACCCCCCTGGACAGAGAAGCAGAGTTAGTTAAGCAGAAAGTTGTTAACTTAGCTGCCAAGGTCAGTGTGTTATCTTCAGCCAGAAGAGAAGAAGAAACAGCAGCCAGACAGCCCAGCAGCTGCCCCCACTGCAGAACGCAGAATGTGCAGAATACCCACTTTGTTTTGGGTAATAGTTCTTAAACATTTCTATCTATCCAATGGAAGTGTTTAGAACAATCGTTATTTTGCTTTCTTATACCCAATAGTGACTTATTTACATTCTTTCACTTTCTCTGTTCTGAACTTTGCAAGGAAAAATTAAAAAGACAGTTTCAAACCATCACACTAAGCTAGGTGGGAGAGTTGATCTGCTTGAGGGTAGGGAGGCTCTGCAGAGGGACTCAGATTGGCTCAATGGACTGAGGTCAATGGGATGGGCTTCAAGAAGACCAAGTGCTGGGTGCTGCACTTGGGCCACAACAACCCCATGCAATGCTACAGGCCTGGGGAAGTGTGACTGGAAAGCTGTCCCTCCCCAGCCTTCCTGTACGTCCCCTTCAGATACTGAAATGCAGCTCTAAGGTCTCCCCAAAGCCTTATCTTTTCCAGGCTGAACAGCACCTCTCTCCTCAGGAAGCTGTAGAGGGCAATGAGCTCACCCCTCAGGCTCCATTTCTCCAAACAGACAAACCCAAAGCCCTCAGCTGCTCCTCAGGCTATTCCTTCCAGCCCTTTCACGTCCTCTGGAAGCATTCAAGGATCTTTATCATCCTTCTGAAATTGTTGGGCCCAGAGCTGCCCACAGTGCTCAAGGTGAGGCTGCCCCAGAAGTGCATGTAGCAGGATAATCACCTCTTAGCCACCTGGGTATGCTGTTTGATGCCTCCCAGGCTGCCGTTTGCCATCTGGGCTGCACACTAATGGTTCACATTGAGCCTGCTGCTGACAAGCAGCCCCAGAGACCTTTCTGCAGCACTGCTCTCCAGTCACTCCTCTCCTCTTTCTATTTGTGCCCAACGTTACCCCATCCTAGGTGCTGAATCTAGCATTTGGACATAGTAAAACTCCTCCCATTGCTCCAATCATTCCAGATCCTCCTCAGCTCTTAAATGATTATATTTGCTGTGGCACTTGCTGACACTGGATCACTCTAGATGCTGTAGTTGTGATACTGCAGTCATCAGACAGATGCTGAGATGCAATAAAGTGCTTGCAGTCTCATGACATCATCTGAGAAATAAACAAGGCCAGGATCCTGTATCAATAAAATTGATCCTTAATGGAAAGAGCCTTGTGGGTGTTTGGTGATGGGAAGCTCCCCAGGAGCCAGCAGTGCCCTCCTGCAGCCCAGCAGGCAGCTGTGTGCTGAGCTGCAGCCAGAGGAGTGTGGGCAGCAGGGCAGGAGAGGGGATTCTGCCCCTTGGATCTGCTCTGCTCAGACCTCACCTCCAGTCCTGCCTCCAGCTCTGGGGTCCCCAGCAGGAGAAGGACACAGAGCTGCTGGAGAGAGGCCAGAAGAGGCCACAAAGATGATCCAAGGGCTGGAGCAGCTCTGCTGTGAGCACAGGCTGAGGGAGCTGGGGGTGTGCAGCCTGCAGAAGAGAAGGCTCCAGGGGCACCTCAGAGCTGCCTGCTAGGACCTGAAGGGATCCTGCAGGAAGGCTGCAGAGGGACTTTTGCTGAGGGGGAATGGTTTGAAGCTGAGGCAGAGCAGGGTTGGAATGGAGCTGAGGGAGAAGTTGTTGAGTGTGAGGCTGGTGAGAGTCTGGCACAGGCTGCCCAGGGAGGCTGTGGCTGCCTCCTGCCTAGGGGTGCTGAAGGCCAGGCTGGATGAGACCTTGAGCAGCTGAGTCTAGTTGAGAGGTGTCCCTGGGCATGGTGGGGAGGTTGGAGGGGATGAGCTCTGAGGCCCCTTCCAGCCTGAACCATTCCAGGATTTTAGGAGTTCTTTGTAGACCAGAAACTGAGTTAAATGATTTTGAAAGATTTTTTCAAGCAGGAATCCAGCTATCTAAAGAGAAAGGGAAATAAATCTAGTAAGAGCATGAGATGTGAAGAAATCTTTTTCAGGTTTTCCTCTTCTCATCTTTCAAAGGTTACCTCTTCAATTTTGCCACTGCTGCTACAAAAAAGATCTCTGAATCTGTTGCTGAGACTGCACAGACAATAAAGAAGTCTGTAGAGGAAGGGAAAATCGACAGCATCATTGATAAGGTATTTCCCATCTGGATACTTCATCTCAAAGATCTCTGTGCTTACTGTTGCTGAAAAATGGAAAGTCTGCCAGTGCTTCAGTACAAGGTGGTCAGACCCTGGCACAGGCTGCCCAGGGAGGCTGTGGCTGCTTCCTGCCTGGGGGTGTTGAAGGCCAGGCTGGATGAGACCTTGAGCAGCTGAGTCTAGCTGAGAGGTGTCCCTGGGCATGGTGGGGAGGTTGGAGGAGCTGAGCTCTGAGGTCCTTCCACCCTGAGCCATTCTCAGATTTACATGAAACACCTTTAATTAACTAAGAAAAAGAGCCACTAGGTGTGTGAGAATGTGACCCTGCAGTATTTTTGTATCTTGGTGAACACAAGAGTAGAGAATTTATTTTTTTAATACTGTGGTTCCCCAAATGTTATTTCAGACAATTATTGGAGATTTTCAGAAGGAACAGAAAAAATTTGTCCAAGAGCAGCAAACCAAAAGATCAGGTAATGTATGGGTTGGGTTTTTTTCCCATAATGTATATCACTGCTTAAGCCAAAACCTGTTGAAAGCTAGACAAGTGAGGTGTAACTAAACCCAATCCTGCCTGCAGAAGAGGAGGCTCAGGGGAGACTTTATTGCTCTCTACAGCTCCCTGAAGGGAGGTTGTAGCCAGGGGGAGGTTGGTCTCTTCTCCCAGGCAAGCAGTGACAGAAGCAGAGGACACAGTCTCAAGCTGCACCAGGGACGGTTGGGGCTGGAGGTGAGGAAGAAATTCTTCCCAGACAGAGAGATTGGCCTTTGGGATGAGCTGCCTGGGGAGGTGTTGGAGTCACCATCCCTGATGGTGTTTAAAAAGAGCCTGGATGAGGCACTCAGTGCCATGGGTTAGTTGATCAGATGGTGCTGGGTGAGAGGTTGGACCTGATGGTCTGGAAGGTCTTTTCCACCCTAATTGATTCTGTGATTCTGCAATCTGTACAAACTCTGTTGAATGAAACACATTAGGGCAAAACTTAACTTAGGAAGATGAGTTTAAGTGAGCTCAGTCTTCCATTCTCTAGTTGGTTTGGATTTGCTTTTTAAATCAGATTCAGCTTCATGAAATGGACTCAAAGATCTCTGTGCTAGCAGTGCTGATCTCTCTTGCTGGGTTTGAGTCTTAAGCCTGTGTATTGATTGCAGAGAGGCATCCTGATTTCAGCTTTTAGCAATCCTCTCATCTGACTGTAATTACAAACATGGGTAGGGTTTGCACTCTAGCAGTTAATTAGTTTTGCTGTAGGAGTTGCTCTGCTTACATGAAAGGCATAATTATGCTTTTCCATAACTCACTCACTTCATAATTATCTGTGATCCAAATCCTTTGAGTTCTCCATTCCTGTACTGGTGACCTCAGTGGAGCTGAGACTTCAAAATAAGCACAACCTAATTTTTTATTATTTTTTTTAATGCTGATTTTCAGCATTGGCTTTTATCTCTTTTCATGTGCTACCTGAGTGCAATAGCAGCTCTGTGGGCAAAAGAAGCACTAACAGATGGCCTGACAGAAAGAAGCACTAGCATCAGCTGGGAATCCACATAGGTGCAAGATCTTGCACAGACAAATTATTACTGTGCGCAAGAGTGCTGTCTGTATTGTTCCATCATGTCTCTGTAGGATGAGTTTGCATTGACCGTGGAGAGATTCATAGATCTGCATCCAGCTCTGGGGCCCTCAGCACAGGAAGGACATGGACCTCATGGAGCAGGTCCAGAGGAGGGCCACAAAGATGATCAGGGAGCTGGAGCAGCTCTGCTGTGAGGCCAGGCTGAGGGAGCTGGGGGTGTTCAGCCTGCAGGAGAGAAGGCTCCAGGCACACCTCAGAGCAGCCTGCCAGGACCTGAATGGGCTCCAAGAAGGCTGCAGAGGGACTGTGCCCAAAGGGCTGCAGGGACAGGAGCAGGGACAAGGGTTTGAAATGAGAGCAGAGCAGATTGAGATTGGAGGTGAGGAACAAGTTGTGCAGCAGGAGGCTGCTGCAACACTGCAAGAGGTTGGCCAGGGAGGGAGCTGAGGCCCCATGGCTGGAGATGGTGAAGGTGAGGCTGGAGGAGGTTGTGAGCAACCTGCTCTAGTGGAGGATGTCCCTGCTGAGTGCAGGGGGTTGGACTGGATGCCCTTTGGAGGTCCCTTCCAACCTAAACTATTCCATGATTTCTTTTCCTGTGTGTACAGCCTGCAGAACTGTTCTGGAAGTTTCTCTGAATCCAGGAATCAGTTAAAGTCAGGTGTGTTTATTCAGTCTACAACACGTTGTGCTTCAGACAAAATTCCTAACGTTGTTTTTCTGTCATTAAGGAATTGAGGTCTTCGGGGTGTTAGAACATTAATACAATAGTAAATGACTTTGAAAACTGAATTGAGACAAAGTTTACAGTTTCAAAGTGAATCTAGGACATTTCTATCTGCAAGCAGCTCCAGCAGTTACACAGTACCATTTCAGTAACTAAACTAATCGGTGCCCAGCTCTGCCTGATGCACAGTGCCAAGAAATCCATAGTTGTAGTTTTATTACAATAGAAATCAGTAACCTGAATGAGGCCAGGCTGGATGAGGTCTTGAGTAACCTGGTCTGGCAGGAGGTGTCCCTGCCTGTGGCTGGGGGCTGGATCTGGATGATCTTTAAGGTCCCTTCCCACCTAAACCATTCTATGAATCTATGAACTGTTTCATTTAGTATTTTTTTTCTTGCCTGCAATAAGCCAAGATCCATTCTTAGACTGTTTATCTTATGCCATGAACTTAGTTTAGGACATAGGAGCAGTTAATTGGCTTCCTGGTGTAAGCTTGCTTCTTGTTGTAAAATTCTGTGGTGCTCTAGGTAAGGTGGGGTTGGTTTCACTGCTTTCAAATCTAATACCTATGCAATTATTTTCCTTCTTTCAATGACAGAAGCAGCAGTGCCTCCCTGGGTAGACAGCAACGAAGAAGAGACAATTCAGCAACAAATCTTGGCCTTATCAGCAGTAAGTATTGCATTGCTTGCAGCTTTTGAAACTTTCCTTTTGCAAAAATGGAGAGCAGCCCTGCAGAGAAGGACTTGGGGGTGCTGGTGGGGGAAAGGCTGGGCAGGAGCCAGCAATGGGCACTGGCATCACAGAAGGCCAAGGGCAGCCTGGGCTACATCCAAAGCAGTGTGGCCAGAGCTGGAGAGAGAGGATCCTGCCCCTCTGCTCTGCTCTGGGGAGACCTCACCTGCAGGGCTGAGTCCAGATCTGGAGCCCTCAGGATGGATGGAGCAGATCCAGAGGAGGCCATGAAAATGATCAGGGGGCTGGAGCAGCTCTGCTATGAGGACAGGCTGAGGGAGCTGGGGGTGTTCAGCCTGCAGAAGAGAAAGCTCTGGGGAGACCTTAGAGAGCTGCATTTCAGTATCTGCAGGGGACCTTCAGGAAGGCTGAGGAGGGACTGTTCAGAAGGGGTTGTGGGGACAGGACAAGGGGCAAGGGTTTGGAACTGGAGCAGGGGAGATTTAGGTTGGACATCAGGAGGAAGTTCTGCACACTGAGAGTGGTGAGAGACTGGAACTGGCTGCTCAGGGTTGGGGTTGAGGCTCTGTCCCTGGAGACAATTCAGGATCAGCCTGGGTGTGTCCCATGGCAGCCTGCTCTAGCTAGAGGTGTCCCTGCTGAGTGCAGGGTTGTTGGACAAGATGACCTTAGAGGCTCCCTTCCAACCCAGTGCAGTCTATGAAAGGTTAACACTTTCTTTCCTCTTTTTCCCCAGGAGGAAATAGCTGTTTCAGTATCAACTTGAGCCAAAGCAGGTCCCCAGTATAATTTCTCTCTTTTTATAAAGGCTTTAGATTCACAGATTGCATTGGCTTGGAAGGGACCCTCAAAGGTCATCTTGTCCTCTTCATGGTATGATAGAATTCTGTGGGCAGTGCAGTTGCTTTGCTGGTGTTGCGTGAAGGATCCCTTCTCTGGCACCAGTTCCTGACCATGCCTCTTTTCCCTGAAGGACAAGAGGAATTTCCTGCGGGATCCCCCAGCAGGGGTGCAGTTCAATTTTGACTTTGATCAGATGTACCCTGTGGCCATGGTGATGCTACAAGAAGATGAACTTCTCAATAGGATGAGATTTGATCTAGTTCCCAAACAGTAAGTCATTTCTGTTGGTAACTCTGCATCCTTCTACTTTTACTGTGCCTGTCAACAGCAATGACTGAGGCCTTTCTGCTTCCTTCACTTATTTCCTTCTCTATTCCTCTGTATAAAATTTCTGTCTGCTTATTTCAAATGCATGGAACAATGCATGCAGTGCCTTGGAGCTGGAAGAGGGCAGATTGAGACAGGAGGTTAGGAAGAAATTCTTTAGAGTGAGGGTGATGAGACTCTGGAACAGGTTGTCCAGGGAGGCTGTGGATGCCTCTTCCCTGGAGGTGTTCACATCCAGGCTGGTTGAACCCTTGAGCAACCTGGGCTGGCAGGAGGCTTGGAACTGGATGATCTTTAAAGTCCCTTCCAACCCAAGCCATCTTGTGATGCCATGGTGGATTGCAGTTCAGCAATGGGAGGAAAGAACAAAAGGAGACCTCTTAGATATTTGGAACTAAAAATGACTTAAATTTTTGCAAGTCCACTGTGCTCAATTAACTGGAAATATTTTTCCCCAACAAAGGTAAATGCAGCAACAAAAAGGTTCAACTCTGTTGGTGTAACTGACACCCCACAAAGGTTATCTGAGGTAGCTAAGGGTGCCCCTGGAGAAATAGTAAAAGAATGCATCACAGAAGAGAGAATTACAGAATTGTTTGGGTTGGAAAAGTCCTCTAAGGTCATGGAGGACAAGCATCAAGCTAAGGCCACCATAGCCATTAAACTATGTCCCAAAGTACAGCAGCAATGCAAGGAAATAAAACTGGGTTTGACCTGGCAATGGGAAAAGCTCTGTGTTGACTGCCTGCCTTCTAGTAAACCTAACTCACAGATCCACAGGATGTTTGTCCCAACAGTTATGACCCATTCCAGTATGGCTTATTGATCCCACCTTTATTCCAGTGCTGTTCTCCTTCCCTCTCCAGTCACAGAATCCTAGAGTGGTTGGATTAGGAGGGATCTCCAAAGCTCATCCAGTCCAACCCCCTGCACTCAGCAGGGACATCCTCCACTAGAGCAGGTTGCTCACAGCCTTCTCCAGCCTCACCTTCAACATCTCCAGCCATGGGGCCTCAGCTCCCTCCCTGGCCAACCTCTTGCAGTGTTGCAGCAGCCTCCTGCTGCACAACTTGTTCCTCACATCCAATCTCAATCTGCTCTGCTCTCCTTTCAAACCCTTGTCCCAGCTCCTGTCCTTGAAGATCTCCAGGGAAGGGGCCTCAGCTGCTTCCCTGGGCAGCCTGTTCCAGGGCTCTGGCACCCTCACAAGGGAAAACTTTTTCCTCATGTTGAGGTGGAGCTTCCTGTGTGCTGTCCCAGTGCCCATTTTCCTGTCACAGGACACCACTGACACAAAGGGGACAGTTTCCCACTTGCCAGAGCTGCCCCTTTCTGCACTGCCAGTTTGTAGTTACTGAAGGTCCTGTGAACATGCTGAAGGATGTGAAGATGATTCTGCTGCCACCTAGGAGTGACTTTGCCTGTAGGTCAGAGGTGTTCCAGTTCCACATGAGGTCTAGGGAAGGTAAAGGTGAATCTTATTTGAGAGTGACAGAATATTGGGTTTAGAAAAAAAGCCATCAGAGCTATTTGACTTGTTTGGTTTGATCTGGGAGGTCTTTCCCAACCAAACCAATTTTAGTATTCTAAGTTTATGTCCTTCCCTCTGCATACCTGTTTTTATTTCATTCCTAGCTGGCCAAAGGAACCATATTTCCAAAGGCAGTAATCAAAATCTGTTCTCTCTAGTGTAAAGGAGGAAGTGTTCTGGAGAAATTATTTCTACAGGGTGTCCCTAATTAAACAGTCAGCACAGCTCACTGCATTGGCAGCTCAGCAGCAGGCAGCAGGCAAAGAAGAGAACAAAGGCAGAGAAGAGGACAACCAGCTGAAAGGTATGGAGGGGATTTGGTTTAACACAGCTCATGAAGTTATAGTCATGCACACTGACTGTATGCATCAGGTGACATGGGCATTTTGTCAGAGTCAGAGTGCCAGGGGCTGGAAGGGACTTCCAGAGAGCATCCAGTGCATGCCCCCTGCCAGAGCAGCAGCACCCAGGGCAGCTCACACAGGAACACAGCCAGGGGGCTTGGGAATGGCTGCAGACAAGGAGGCTCCACAACCTCTCTGGGCAGCCTGTTCCAGCCCTCTGCCACCCTCACAGGCAAAAAGCTTTCCCTTCTCTTGCCCTGGCACCTCCTCTGCTGCAGCTGGCACCCAGTGCCCCTTGTGCTGTCCTTGGCCAGCCCTGAGCAGAGCCTGGCTCTGTCCTCCCCACACTGCCCTGCACATCTTTCTCCCCAGCACTGAGGGCAGCCCTCAGGCTCCTCTGCTCCAAGCTCCAAGCCCCAGCTCCCTCAGCCTGGCCTCACAGGGAGATCTTCCACTGCCTGCAGCAGCTTGCGGGCTCTGCCATGGACTCTCTCCAGCACTTCCCTCAGCTCCTTCTTCACCTGAGGGGCCCAGAGCTGGACACAAGATTCCAGCTGTGGCCTTAGCAGGGCAGAGCAGAGGGGCAGGAGAACCTCTCTGACCTCCTCCCCACAGCCCTTCTACTGCAGCCCAGGATTTTGTCTTGAAAATGGCAGAGATTTGGGAAGCTCTGGATCATCTCTGTTATTTTTCCCTAACTGGAGGCTAACATGAAGTAATTGTTTGTTGGTAACCGTAATGTTCAGGCTCTTCTTACAGCTGGCTGATGTTTAAAATAGAATTAATTGCCTTCCATTTTTATCTCTCTCTGTCTCCCCCTTACCTGCCTCTTTGCTCACAGTTAAATTAGCAGGGTGGATGTGAAAGGAAGAATGGCAAACATCCAATGTTCTGGTGTAGACTATCCAGATCTATAACCAAACTCCACATTCCAGTCCTTCTCCAGGCATCAGCAACTATTTATTTGGGTATTAAGTTACCTCAGGGGCAGAGACCACATCAGCAGTGGAGGAGATGAATGCCCAGAGCAGTAGTTGGAGGCTGAGGCACCTCCTTTAAGTGGTGCTTTGTGTACAGTGTGCTGAGCAGTGAAGAGTTAGTGCTGGAGCCTCTTTGGCTGTGGGGTGCTGTAACAAATTCTCTGAAGATCAGGAAAGGGAGGGAAGAGAGAGGATGGGACAGAGCAGTGGGCATTGAGTAGATTCATAGGTTCATAGGATGGGTTAGGTTGGAAAGGACCTCGAAGATCATCCAGTTCCAACCCCCCTGCCATGGGCAGGGACACCTCACACCACAGCAGGTTGCTCACAGCCACATCCAGCCTGGCTGCAAAAACCTCCAGGGAGGAGCCTGTTCCAGTGTCTCTACACCCTCACTGTCAAGAGTATCTTTAAGCAGTGCCAGCTACCAGTTAGGGAATTACTTTAATTAGAACTGATATTAATGTTAACGATTAAGCCTGAAAAAAAAAAAAATCCCTCTTCAGGAATGGCTGAGTAAGCAAGAAGGGTCCACCTGGACATTCTGCAGGAAGCAGAGCTGGAAGTTCAGAACTGCTTTGCATTTTGGAACTAATGGAAATGCTAAGCAAGCAACTCCATCACCACCACAACCTGCCTGGTGTGTGAGATGTTCTTGCAGCCAGCTGGCTTTGCACTGGGACTCCTCTTCCCTGGGAGAACCTCTGCCGTGAGGACAGGCTGAGGGAGCTGGGGGTGTTCAGCCTGGAGAAGAGAAGGCTCCAGGCAGACCTAAGAGCAGCCTGCCAGTGCAGAGCAGATTGAGATTGGATGTGAGGAACAAGTTGTGCAGCAGGAGGCTGCTGCAACACTGCAAGAGGTTGCCCAGAAGGGAGCTGAGGCCCCATGGCTGGAGATGTTGAAGGGGAGGCTGGAGAAGGCTGTGAGCAACCTGCTCTAGTGGAGGATGTCCCTGCTGAGTGCAGGGGGTTGGGCTGGATACGCTCTGGAGCTCCCTCCTAACCCAGTACCCTCTATGATTCTAAGTCTACACCTTTGTAACTCAATGCTCTTGAGCCCTGTGGGGCAGTCTGTGATTTATAGCAGACATTATTTCACACTCCCAGCTGTTCCTGATCATTGTGAGAGGCAGGGGGCTGGGACAAGATGATCTTCTGAGTTCCCTTCCAACCCTTCCCATTCTGTGTTCCTGTGATTTCACCTGGCAGTGACACTGAGGAAATGCTCTGCTAAATTTGCCTTATTTAAGAGAAGCAATTTTCTGTTCTTACTTTTTGTGATTGCAAGCACTTCATCAACAGCTGAATTCAGCTTCTAACCACCAGGATTCCTTAAAGCTTTAAAATCCAATATTTGTCCATGTAATAGCTGTGCAGATTAAAGGAGCTCTTTAGATACAAAAATGTCATCTTTTTCTTGTTTTTTTTTCCCCTTTGAACAGAGGCAGTACGACCCAAAACCCCTCCTGTTACCATAAAGCCTCCAATCAAACCTCAGGAGGTAAAACTCTCTTTATATTTCATCTGATCTTTAGTCTAAGAAATTGTTACATAATGAGTTAATTATGCATCTGTTTGAGGAAGTTGTGCTGTGAAACCATAACAGTAAAATAGCTGACAGCCCTGACCTGCTGCTCTGCTATTATGTTTTAATGGCTACATTTTAAAATCATTTTCAGCAGAAGAATCAGGAGTTTATCTGAAAAATACTTTCACTAGGGTCCTGCACATCATAACAACACACAGTTGTGCTCTGAAGAATGACACTTCGAAGCTGCTCAGAGCAGAAGGTTTGCATGCAGCCCAGCAGGGCAGGAGAAGGGATTCTGCCCCTGGGCTCTGCTGTGACCTCACCTCCAATCCTGCCTCCAGTCCTGCTGTCCCCAGCAGGAGAAGGACACAGAGCTGCTGGAGGGAGAGCGGAGGAGACCACAAAGATGATCCAAGGGCTGGAGCAACTCTGCTGTGAGCACAGGCTGAGGGAGCTGGGGGTGTACAGCCTGCAGGGGAGAAGGCTCCAGGGGCACCTCAGAGCTGCCTGCCAGGACCTGAAGGGATCCTGCAGGAAGGCTGCAGAGGGACTTTTGCTGAGGGGGTCTGGAGCCAGGCCAAGGGGGAATGGTCTGAAGCTGAGGCAGAGCAGGGTTAGAGTGGAGCTGAGGAAGAAGTTGTTGAGTGTGAGGCTGGTGAGAGTCTGGCACAGGCTGCTGGATGAGGCCTTGAGCAGCTGAGTCTGGCTGAGAGGTGTCCCTGGGCATGGTGGGGAGGTTGCAGGAGCTGAGCTCTGAGGTCCCTTCCAGCCTGAGCCATTGTAGGATTTTACTTAGCCATAGGAGGAAAGCCTTCATAAAAATCTATTTGTGGGCCGTATTCTGTCCAGCTCTCCAGCAGCTGTCAGGCTTAAGCTTAGGAAATCACTGAATGCTGCACTGCAATAGCTCCATTTTTGTGTTGTAACAGCAAGAAGTGGTGGTCGAGACTGCAGAAACCTTTAACTCAGACACATGATGACCCTTGGTCATTTCTGCATTGTAAACCCAGTGCCAAAGAACACTCTTGGCATAGGCAGAGCTCTGCATTCATGTGCCAGTAATATTGAGGGGTCTAAATTGAGGTAGAAATATTTCAGCAGAACAGTCTTCTCTTCATCTCAATAGTGAGTAAGAAAGAGCTCATTGGGTTGTGATGAATGGTTAGGATTAGTCTTAGGTCCTGTTCTAAACTACTCAGGAGTGTGGTATTGCTTCTGAGGATTACACAAACAGAATGAAAGTTAAGAGACACAAGAAAGAGCCTAGGATGAAAAATACATCATTTCCAGGACAGCTATCTTAACATTACTGTCTGGACCAAAATACTCTTCTTTAGGAGGCTCTAAAGAAGAACAGCTGTCAGCTGGAGGTGTTTGCTTTGGTTGGTCACTGCCTCTGTTTAAAGGCAGGCAGCCACCCAAGTGTACTGTGTATTGGTGACTTGTCTTTGGGTAAACTTACACAAAACTCTTTCACTGCAGGATGAAGAAGAGATTTCCACAAGTCCAGGTGTATCAGAATTTGTGAGTGATGCTTTTGATGCCTGCAATCTGAATCAGGAAGACCTGAGAAAAGAAATGGAACAACTGGTGCTAGACAAGAAGAAGGAAGAGACTTCAGCAATAGAAGGTAAAGTTGTTCTTGTCTTCTGTGTCTTCAAAGGATCACAGAATGTCAGGGGTTGGAAGGGACCTCCAGAGATCACCCACTCCAAGCCCTCTGCCAGAGCAAGAGCACCCAGGGCAGCTCACATAAGAACACATCCAGATGGGGCTGGAATGTCTCCAGAGAAGGAGACTCCACAACCTCTCTGGGCAGCCTGCTCCCCTGTCTTTGAAATGAGAGCAGAGCAGATTGAGATTGGATGTGAGGAACAAGTTGTGCAGCAGGAGGCTGCTGCAACACTGCAAGAGGTTGGCCAGGGAGGGAGCTGAGGCCCCATGGCTGGAGATGTTGAAGGGGAGGCTGGAGAAGGCTGTGAGCAACCTGCTCTAGTGGAGGATGTCCCTGCTGAGTGCAGGGGTTGGATGGATGAGCTTTGAAGTCCCTTCCAACCCAAAGCATTCCATGATTCTGTGATGAGAAGAAATAAATTGGAGGTTATACTTAATTCAGAAGAAGTAATGTCAGTGTAAAAAGCATCAACCTAGTTTGTGATGATGCTCCTCTGGCCATACCCATGAACAGTTTCCTGTGAAGACACTCCTGTGTGTGGCTGCTTCTCACAGTAGAGAATTCATCCTGCTTTGGATGTTGATGAATCCTTGGTTTATGAAAGGTTTGGGTTTTTTTTTGGTAATCCATAGCCAAGCTTGAGGAATTCAGCCATAGGAGCTGCTGGCACCTAGCTTTTTGATGGAAATGTTTCAGAAGGTCATTAATGTGGAGTTTGGTCAGAGAAATCTCAGCTACCCTCAGTGCCTTGGACTCTGGAATTCCGTACCTTGGTAGCTGGGCTGAACCAAGCACCATGTCACACATAAACACCCAGCTCCTCCCCCATGCTCTTGCCTTTGATAGGCAGAGCCAAATAAAAGAGAGATTAACACCACAGGAATGCTTTCTGACCTGTTTGTGCCCTGAAGTATGAAATATGATCACCTTTAACCCTGATTCACTGAGCTTGCCTAGCTGCTGATGGCACTGAGGAGCACACCTGCTGCGTTCCTTAAATCATCCACAGGAGCTGAGCTCCAGGCTCTTAGATTCTTGTTTCATAACAGCATATCCAACAAACTTGAGAACTTAGCACAGAAAGGTTCAGGTTGGAAGGGGCCTCAGAGCTCAGCTCCTCCAACCTCCCTACCATGCCCAGGGACACCTCTCAACCACACTCAGCTGCTCAAGGTCTCATCCAGCCTGGCCTTCAACACCCCCAGGCAGGAGGCAGCCACAGCCTCCCTGGGCAGCCTGTGCCAGACTCTCACCAGCCTCACACTCAACAACTTCTTCCTCAGCTCCACTCTAACCCTGCTCTGCCTCAGCTTCAAACCATTCCCCCCTTGGCCTGTCTCCAGACCCCCTCAGCAAAAGTCCCTCTGCAGCCTTTCTGCAGGATCCCTTCAGGTCCTGGCAGGCAGCTCTGAGGTGCCCCTGGAGCCTTCTCCTCTGCAGGCTGCACACTCCCAGCTCCCTCAGCCTGTGCTCACAGCAGAGCTGCTCCAGCCCTTGGATCATCTTTGTAGTCTCCTCTGCTCTCCCTCCAGCAGCTCTGTGTCCTTCTCCTGCTGTGGATCCCAGAGCTGGAGGCAGGATTGGAGGTGAGGTCTGAGCAGGGCAGATCCAAGGGGCAGAATCCCCTCTCCTGCCCTGCTGCCCACACTCCTCTGGCTGCAGCCCAGCACACAGCTGCCTGCAGGGCTGCAGGAGGGCACTGCTGGCTCCTGGGGAGCTGCTCAGCACCCAACACCCTCAAGGCTCTTTCTTCAGAGCTGCTCTCAACCCTCTCTGCATGCAGGCTGCAGAAAGAATTTCATTCTTTTCTGTTTTCCCCCTGAGATTTAGAAACACACAGGGAGGTTCAGCTGACAGGAGACTGGAAGCCTGTAGGACATACACTCACAAATGGACACTTATTAGAGCTGAGCTGGGTGTTTGCTTTTCACATCTTTGTTACACTCTGCACATGGCCGTAGAGGCTTGTGTACTGATGACTTCCTAGCTGTGGGCAAGCAGAAGAAGGAATTTCTCTAGTCTTTAAGAATGCTCTGTAAAATTTGGAGGACAGAAGAGAGACTCAGCAGCCTTGGGCAGCTGAGTGTAGTTGAGACGTGTCCCTGCCCCTGGTGTTGGAGGAGATGAGCTCTGAGCCATTCTGTGATTCAGTACACACTCATCCAGTTTTATACCAATAAAGTTAATTCATCTCTTGTAGAAGAACCTGCAGATTGGGAAAAGGAGCTGCAGCAAGAGCTTCAGGAGTATGAGGTTGTGACAGAATCAGAGAAGCGTGATGACAACTGGGATAAGGAAATAGAAGAAATGCTGCAAGAGGACAGTTAAAGCATTTCCACACCACCACTCTAACCCTGAGCATGTCCCAAGGACTGAGGTGGAACTCTGCCTTCACATTTTGCTGACAAAAGACATCCAAGAATCCCAAACTGTTATAATTCCATATGGGAATGCAACCAATACTTCTGTTCTTTCTGTGAGCAGTTCCTGAACTTCCACATTCTTCAGAAGAAAAGCAGGAGGAGACAGGCCTGGCTATGTCTTAATGAAATGGTAACACTCCTACAGGAAGTTGACTTGGGAGCATTTCTAGGTGGTCAAGAAGCTCTGCCAAGAGATTTAGAAATCTGAGAATCTGATATGTTTTTTTCTGTCTCTTGCCTTCTGTTTGGGATGTAAAAGTGGATGTTGTATTTTAGTCTTTGCAGGTAACTCCTCACGTTTGCACTCTGAGCGCTGTTATCATCTGTAAATGTGTCCCATTTTGTATTTAACTTCTCTAATGGATGTAGCCCTAGAACTTGGAATAACTTCCAATGATTTGTTAACAAAAATGCTAATGCAGACTGCAAAACAAGTAGTGATTAATTAGCAGCTCTAATGAAGTGGCAAACATTTAAGCATTTAAATAAGAGCAGAGTCATTAACAGCTTGAATTCAGCTGTTGGGTTTTGTTCAATCATCACCTTCAGCTGTTACCTTTCCCCCTGGATCCCTTGCATTCTTTGTCAGGAGGCTGTTATGTTTCCATTTAATTTTGCTGCCTGAGAGCAAATTAAATGTTTCATGTTCTTTTATATTTATGGAAAAACTTTGGCTGCTTTCAGCATCTTCATTAAACACTGTAGATATGTATAAAATGGTCTCTTTTTTTTGTTGTTTTTCTGAAGGGAGGGCAGGATGGGGCTCAAGCACAGACTGCAGAAATAGACTTGGTCACTCTGCTTAAGACCTGGAACTGAAATAAAGTTTTCTTTAAGAAAGAGGCTTTTTTATTTATTCTTTTTTAGGTGTCTGGAGGGTAAGGTAAGGTCCTGCACCTAAGTCAGGGCAATCCTAGATAAGAGTCCAGACTGGGGGATGAGGAGATTAAGAGCAGCCCTGCAGAGAAGGACTTGGGGTGCTGCTGGGAGAGAAGATGGACAGGAGGCAGCAATGGGCACTGGCAGCACAGAAGGCCAAGGGCAGCCTGGGCTGCATCCAAAGCAGTGTGGCCAGAGCTGGAGAGAGAGGATCCTGCCCCTCTGCTCTGCTCTGGGGAGACCTCACCTGCAGGGCTGGGTCCAGATCTGGAGCCCTCAGCACAGGAAGGACATGGACCTGATGGAGAGGGTCCAGAGGAGGCTATGAGGATGATCAGGGAGCTGGAGAACCTCTGCTGTGAGGACAGGCTGAGGGAGCTGGGGGTGTTCAGCTTGGAGAAGGCTCCAGGCAGACCTCAGAGCAGCCTGCCAGGACCTGAAGGGGCTCCAAGAAGGCTGCAGAGGGACTGTGCCCAAAGGGCTGCAGGGACAAGGGTTTGAAATGAGAGCAGAGCAGATTGAGATTGGATGTGAGGAACAAGTTGTGCAGCAGGAGGCTGCTGCCACACTGCAAGAGGTTGGCCAGGGAGGGAGCTGAGGCCCCCTGGCTGGAGATGTTGAAGGGGAGGCTGGAGAAGGCTGTGAGCAACCTGCTCTAGTGGAGGATTTAGTTGGGTAATAAGCTCTTTTTTTTCTCCTTGCTGTTTGGTTATTTTGGTGTTTGTTCAGTGGGGTTCTATGTAGCACCACAGCATAGGATGTCATTTTGAAGCCTGTGTATTTAAAGAACAACCCCAGGCACAGGAGCACATCACCTGAACATGAGATGCAGCCTTGAACTGTTGGCTACTCAGAGATTATTGACTTTTACTTTGCAATAGTCGTTACATAAAAGGGAATGAAGGGTGTCTGGTTATTTATTGGTGCACAGCCTGGGGTGGACTGGAAGAGCTGTGGTGTGTAGGTCAGTGAAGTCCTCCTGCCCCTCTGCTCTGCCCTGCTAAAGCCACATCTAGAATCTCCAGTTCTGAGCACCTCAGGTGAAGAAGGAGCTGAGGGAAGTGCTGGAGAGAGTCTATGGCAGAGCCCCCAAGCTGCTGCAGGCAGTGGAAGATCTCCCTGTGAGGCCAGGCTGAGGGAGCTGGGGCTTGGAGCTTGGAGCAGAGGAGCCTGAGGGCTGCCCTCAGTGCTGGGGAGAAAGATGTGCAGGGCAGTGTGGGGAGGACAGAGCCAGGCTCTGCTCAGGGCTGGCCAAGGCCAGCACAAGGGGCACTGGGTGCCAGCTGGAGCAGAGGAGGTGCCAGGGCAAGAGAAGGGAAAGCTTTTTGGCTGTGAGGGTGGCAGAGGGCTGGAGCAGACTGCCCAGAGAGGTTGTGGAGTCTCCTTGTCTGGAGCCATTGCAAAGCCCCCTGGCTGTGTTCCTGTGCGAGCTGCCCTGGGTGCTGCTGCTCTGGCAGGGGGCTTGGATGGATGCTCTCTGGAGGTCCCTTCCAGCCCCTCTCATGAAGTCTGTGCATACAACATAAATGCAACCCCACAGATGTACATAAATATACCCAAATCACCTCCCTTCTCAGCTGTTACTTTTAACTAGATACCACTGCAAGAGGAAGAGCAATCAAAAACATGATCATGAATTTGTCACTCTGATTTTTAATGAGACAGATCTCTGTAGAAATTATCTTGAAGAATGAATCACTTCATGTCTTAAAAGCCTGGGTTTCATTCTGGCCCATGTTCCCTTGCTAATTCAGGGATCCATGGAGCTATGACAAAGCTCTCCAGGTACACTTGGGAGGTTACGCTTTACCCAGAACTGTACGGGCAGGAAGGTTGTTCTATCTCAGTGTGACTGACAGAGGAAAGACAGAATAATAATGCAGTCAGTTAAGGGTTATATATAAAACCAGAAGAGTAAAGGTTTGATGCCTGCTTTGATAGATGATGCTCTTCAGAAATCTATATTTTATATGGGGAGGGTTAATTGTATTCATGCACAAAACCTTAATTATGCAACTGCTTTTGTTTACACAGAATCACAGAGTGGTAGGGGTTAGAAGAGACCTCCAGAGAGCATCCAGTCCTAGCCCCTGCCAGAGCAGCAGCACCCAGGGCAGCTCACACAGGAACACAGCCAGGAGGCTTTGCAATGGCTCCAGACAAGGAGACTCCACAACCTCTCTGGGCAGCCTGCTCCAGGGCTCCAGCACCCTCACCACACAACAGTGTCTCCTCCTCTTCAGGTGGCACCTCCTGTGCTTCAGCTTGTGCCTGCTGCTCCTTGTCCTGTCACTGGGCACCACCAAACAGAGCCTGGCACCTGCATCCTGACCCCCAGCCTTCAGCTATTGATAGACATTGATCAGATCCCCTCTCAGCCTTCTCTTCTCCACACTAAACAGCCCCAGGGCTCTCAGTCTCATTTGTTCTCTTAGCTGTGGTTCCCATGCTCAAATGTGAAGGTTTCAGCCCAGCTAAAGGTGCTGTTTCTCTGCATTTTCTGTCCTTCTCAAGAAGAAATGAGCCCAATTTACCTCAGTGCCAAATAATGACCAGCAAATACATTGAGCACACCCAGCTTCCTGTCCCACTTCACTTCAGAAGTGCTTTCATGCTGGCCAGGTGCCCTTCCAAGGCTTTGATGCCTGCAATTTAGACATCAAAACAGTTCTGCTTTTGCTGTATCATCACCACCACCTTGCATGCTTATCATGTGTAACAAGACTTTCAAGCCCATCATGTGTTGGGTGGATGAAAAGTGCTGCTGTAAGAGTATTAACAGGGTGGAGAGGAGCCTCTGCAGATGTTTGGTGTGGATGTAGAAATAAGTCTCTCTCAGTGGGATTTGGCGCATGGATGGGAAAGCTGAAACCATTGCCTCAGCAGGCAGGAACACCACTTGGAAGGATCTTTACAGTGGGGGTGGTGAGACTCTGGAACAGGCTGACCAGGGAGGCTGTGAATGCCTCTTCCCTGGAGGTGTTCAAGGCCAGGCTGGAAGAGGCCTTGAGCAAGCTGGGCTGGTGGGAGGTGACCCTGCCCATGGCAAGGGGTTGGAACTGGATGATCTTTAAGGTCCCTTCCAACCAAAACCATTCTGTGAATCTGTGAGTGAATCTTTCAGGTAGAGGAACATGAACATCCTGCCTTGGGCCTAGCCTGGCTATGGGTACAGCAGACAACTGACCTGACAGGCCACGTGCTGAAAGCTGAATGCCTAGAAACAAAAACGCCTCTAAAGGTCTAAGGTCCAAGACAGGCCAAGAGGGAATGGTCTGAAGCTGGGGCAGAACAGGTTTAGACTGGAGCTGAGGAAGAAGTTCTCAGTAACAGGCTGCAGTTGTGGCAGTGCAGAGCTTCTTGACAAGGTCAGTGAGAGCAATTATCATCATCACAATAAGGAGAAAAGAACAAAATAAAACTGATGCTGCATTGCAAAAGTTTTCTGAGTGCACTGCATGTGGCAACAATGCTGGAAGAAAAGAAATGCTGTCTTGATTCCACAGTTTCTCAACTCTCCTTGTTTGGAGCATTAAACATCTTGTTCTGGTTGTTAACCTACTGCGTGTTTAAAAAATAATGAAGCAACTCATTTTTCACCAACTTGCCTGGGAGCCCACACCCCAAGGAGAGCAGTGAAGTACTGGAGAGGGGTGGCCAAGTGGGTTTGTATAACAGGGGTCAGGAGGTTAAGCTGCTCTTAAGTATACTAAAAAAGAACTTTTCTTCCTCAAATTCCAGCTTCTTGGCAATGGCTGTTTGGGTGGAACATCTACTTGGCTGCTGCTAGTGGCTGGTCCCCTGTGCAAGGTCGTTTGCAGGGCACAGCTGCAGATGTGTTCTCACTCTGCTGCTAGGACCTGCCTTCACTTGCAGGAGTGGAGTATGAACTGGCAGCACTCTTGAGGTGCTCTTTCCTGCTAAGTGCATTTTGGAGGCAAAACACTTCACAGAGAAACAAAGGAGGAGAACCAGAAATGTAACTGAAAATACTGAAAGGAACTGGTTTTGTTCAGTTCCTCCTTTGTCTTCTTCAGAGGACAACAGCAGAGTGAGCAATCAGTGCACGGAAGATTCATAGAATGGTTTGGGTTGGAAAGGACCCCAAAGATCATCCAGCTCCAGCCCCCTGCCATGGGCCCGGACACCTCCCACCAGCCCAGCTTGCTCAAGGCCTCATCCAGCCTGGCCTTGAACACCTCCAGGCAGGAGGCAGCCACAGCCTCCCTGGGCAACCTGTGCCGGAGTCTCACCAGCCTCACTCTAAAGAATTTCTTCCTCATCTCCAGTCTCCATCTGCCCTCCTCAAGCTTCAATCCATTCCCTCTCATCCTGCCACTCCCAGCCCTTGGCAAAAGTCCCTTCCCTGCTCTCCTGCAGTCCCCTTCAGGTTGCTCTAAGGTCTCAGTGGAGCCTTTTCTTCTCCAGGCTGAACAGCCCCAACTCTCTCAGTCTGTCCCCACAGGGAAGGTTCTCCAGCCCTCTGATCATCTTTGTGGCCCTTCTCTGGGCCCATTCCAGCAGCTCCAGGTCCCTTTTATGCTGCTCCAGAGCTGGAGGCAGTGCTGCAGGTGGGGTCTGAGCAGAGCAGAGGGGCAAATCTCCTCCCTGATCCTGCTAGTCACACTGCCTTGGATGCAGCCCAGGATGCAGATTCATTTAGTTTCACATTTGTGTTGTCCAGAGGGCAACAGCACAGTGAGGAACCAGTGCACCAAAGATGCATGGCTGAGTTTGGAAGCTGATGGTGGCACCTCTTTCATTAGGCCAGCACCAGCTATCCTCACCCCCCTCTCCCCACAAGCTGCCTTCCTAGGAAGCAGAACCTTTATTCACAGAACAATTAGCATTGAGCTGTGTCACTGTAGCAGCAGAAACAAAACCAAAATCCTGCCAGTGTGACAAGAATTACTGCTTGAAATAACTTCTCTAACATCTGGGTAGAGAAGTGAAGGAAATTCCCCCCCTCTCTCCCTTGTCAGAGTGGCCTCATTGCAGCTTCTGCTGCACCATGTGCACTAACCTCCCTGGCACTCCAATTTGCCAAAAGAGGCCTTACAATGACTTTTATTACAGCCAGGCTTACAGCCAGCAAGAACTCTGTGGTTCTTTATTCCCTTCCCTCTCAAAGTAGCTCATATTTGTAATTAATCTTTCCTCTAGTCCAAGAAATGTCTACGTTGGGGAAGGGAAGGGGGGTGCAGGAGCAATTTTTGGCTTGCTGCATGGGTATATACTTTCAAATAATGCTTGGGAGAAATTAAAAGTAATTTTAAAGCCCTATTTCAGGCTTGCATGAGCCATCCTGGGATCAGCTAGAGCATGGACTCTTGCTACTGTCAAAGTGAAAGGATGCGTGGGAAAAATCCTAGAGCATCAAAACTCTGCTGGGAGAGAGGAAGGGCATTTTTTTCTTCTTTTTTTTTTTTCCAGGAATTTAAGCAGTATTATGCAGGTTTGGAAAAGAACAAGTGCTATTTTTGGAAAGAAAAACCTCCAGCTAAAGATCAGGATGACATTTTAAAATGTAAAGTTATTCTTCACCTTGAAAGTAGCAATTGAACACTTCTGGTAAGTACAGATTTAGGGTGTAAGCACAAAATGATTTAAGGACAAAATGATCATAGAACCATAGAATTGTCAGGGTTGGAAGGGACCCCAAGGCTCAGCCAGTTCCAACCCTCCTGCCATGGGCAGGGACACCTCACACCACAGCAGTTTGCTCACAGCCACATCCAGCTTGGCTGCAAACACCTCCAGGGATGAGGCTTCCACCACCTCCCTGGGCAACCTCTGCCAGTCTCTCACCATTCTCATGGGGAACAACTTCTTCCTAATATCCAATCTCAATCTCCCCACTTCCAGTTTTGCTCCATCCCCCCCACTCCTATCACTCCCTGACACCCTCAGAAGTCCCTCCCCAGCTTTCTTGGAGCCCCCTTCAGATCATGGAAGGCCACCAGAAGGTCTCCTGGGAGCCTTCTCCTCTCCAGACTGCACAACCCCAACTCTAGCTCACAGCCCCACTTAACATGGCCTTGAATGTTTCCAAGGTTGGGGCATCCACCACTTCTCTGGGCACTTGGTGCCAGCGTTTCACTACCCTTATTACTAAAAACTCTTTCTGTAATCTAGTCTAAATCTACCCTTTTAGTTTAAACCCTTACCCCTTGTCCTGTCACAACAGGCCTTGCTAAAAAGACTGTCTCCATCTCACAGCAGGTCACCAGAAGGCCAAGGCCCTGACGTGCAGAGAGTGGGTTCAGAGGGTTGCCTGTGTGCCTCAGCAGCTTCATTCTTTCCTCCAGCACGTGTTGTCATCCTTTCTTCCACGGGAGCAATCCTTAAGCCCACAGCAGCCTTCTCACCAGCAAGAGCCATGTGGTGAGGAGAAGGGCTTGGCTAAAGTGAGAGCTGTGGCACACCACCACGTTCCCAAGAAGGGATTATTGATGCAAGGAGACTCCTCCAGCCGTGCCAGCCCAACCAGATGTCCTCTTTGCAGTCCTGGCCTCGGCTACATGTGCAAAACTTCCCCAAACTTCCTTGTGCAACTCCGTTTCCTGACACACGTCCTACTTTTCCCTCAGGAGCAGCAGAGCTCCGCTGACCACAGCTGGCTCGCGGGAACCACCCAACGCTCGGCCGCTGGCCACGGCTTCAAAGCCGTGACAAAAGCAATCGTTGCTACCAGAAAGGCCGGAATAAAGCTGGAGGGATGGACGGGGCAAAGCTTCCTCGGTCAATAACGCTGAAGCCTGCCGCCGCTCCCGCCGCGCTCCACGCCGCTCGGCCCAGGCGGGCAGGACTACATCTCCCGGCACACCCCGCGGCAACCCGGACTCCTTCTCCCGGCAGGCCCCGCTCAGGCCTGAGCGCCGGGGAGCCGCGCGGTGCATGCTGGGCCGAGCCGGCCTGGGCGCGGAGCAAGCTGGGAATCGCAGTTCCCCCCTCACTCCGGGGAGCACACAAGACCCTGCCGCCCCGGCAGCGCCTCGGGGACCCGCGGGCGAGGGAGGGCGCCAGCTTCCCACGTGAGGCAGAGGGCTGCGCGGCGATTGGCGCCGTCGGGAGAGGGGGCGGGCCCGCAGGGACAGCTTCCGGTGTGCCGCGGTTCGGCAGCTTGTTTGGATGCTGCCGTCACATCATGGCGACGCGCGGAGCGGAGGCAGCGCGCGGAGGAGGCAGCAGCGGCGGCAGCGCGGCTGCGGCGGGACGGAGCCGGCGCCACAGCCAGAGCGGCGAGGAGGCGGCGGTGACCCCGAGCGGCAGCCCGGAGGTGAGGGCGGCGCGCAGATAGGCCCGGAGGGGAGGGCGCTCCCCTTCCCCGCCTTGCCGGCTTGTAGAACCTCGTTCCCCGCCTACCCCCGTACCCATGCGGCCTCCGCGCTCCCCGGACGGGGCCAGCTCGGGCGCTCGGAACTGGGACAGGTGGTGCGCCCGCCGCCTCCCTTTTTTTCGGCAGCCTGTGCCCGGCAGGCCAGGCTGCGCTCCCCTTCCCCTGTCACCGAACCTTTTGCTGCAGCCGCGGGTGTGTGTCGGGGCGGGGGTGTCTCGGCACAGTCCCCGGGGAGCAGCGCTCCCCTGGCAGGGGTGGGGGTGGCCCTTCTGCCCCGCTCCCGGGGGTCTGGCGGCGTTCCCGCCGGGCGCACGCGGCGGGCCGTTGGGGACCAGCTGCACGTGGCGGGAGCCGGTGCGGGGGTGGTGGCGGTGGTGGTGCCGCCGCGCTTCGGCCGCCGCCGGTGCGGGCTCTGCCCGGCCTTGCCCGCTTCTGCGGGGCCCCCCGAGGCTCCGCTGGGCGGCCCGGAATGTTTCATCGCCCAGCGGACGGGCCCGGCGGTGCGGCTGAGGTGCGAGGCGCCCCTGGGAGGAGCGGCGGCTTCGCCTCCCTCCCTCCCTTATTGCCTGCCCGCCCGTGGCCCAGTGAGCTTGTTGGGGCGTCGAGAGTGTTTCCTTATTTTCCTAAATACGTATAAATAACCTGTGATGATGTCTTTCCCCCTACCCTCTGGCCAAACGACCCCGAAGTCAGCGACGTGCTGGTGTCTGTGGTGACTTTACAGTGATTTCTGATTGTGCACCCATGTAGGAAAAGCCTCACATGCATCTTCCTGGGCACCAAACGGCAGAGATGGAAAACCTGCTGTAAATTCAGCTGCTCTGTGTAATATCAGCACAACGTTTGGTGTGATGGAACTGCCTTGGTAGCCTCACCTGGCACTTTAGTATCTCATCCCCTGTCCTGCCACAAACTGAAGAGGCTTTTTCTGTGGTAACCTTTTCCTTGTGGCACAAAACAGTAACTTTGTGATGCTTCTTGTGCTGTTTTGGCTGCTGGAGAGAGATTTGGGAGGCTGTGGAGCTAATTTTCCTCAATGAAAAAATATCTGTGTGTTCTCTGAAGTTCTTTACTTTCAGCTTTGAAAGCAGATGGTGATGAGAAAACCAGAATGCAACCCTCCTAACCAAACCAGCATCTCTGTGTTGCATCATCATACCCACAGCAACTAGGAGTTAAATTTTGAGAAGGATGAAACATGGCAGGGAAGAAGCAAATTTTACTTGGAACTTATTTTTTTGTTCTTGTTTGTGAATTAAAAATCCTTCAGTAATCTCTTGAAGATCTCCCTCCCCCTGCCTTGGTGCACAGGAGCTTCTTTATTTTTAGGTTCCTTGTGACCTGTTTGCATTGGGAATTCAGAACTTGTCTATCCTGCTTTTTTTTTTTTTTTTCCCAGAATTGTACTGTGGGTGACTAGAAAACTATTAGGTTTGGAGTAAAGAGGAAGTGAAACCTCAGTTGCAGAAGTGATTCATGCTCTATTAGATGTTCTCTTAATTAGCACCTGTCTGGAGATGCTTGCCTTGAAAAATTGCTGGGGAAATGTTGCAGTCTTTTGCCCTGCATGTAAAAATGCTCTGAAAGCTTCCATTTAATCTTTGGATTCCTCCAAGGAATTTTTTTCCCCTATGATTTTAAGGAAATGTTTTTAATGTCTTAAATTAAAGCAGGGAAAAGCTCTTTCTAATATATTTTTTTCCAGAACACAAAGAAGAAAAATTATCCAAGTCAATTTTTTCCCCTTTGAAATTGTTTGAGGTTAAACAAAAAAATCTATTTTTAAAAGCAGCAATGTCTTCTGTGGCCAAGGAAGTAGGAAGAGGTTAGGTTTTCCCAGGATTTTGGCTTAGATACTTGGAGGGATCTCCCTTTAGTCATTAAACACAGAGAGTGTATAAGGAAATTAACTTTTGTTCTCTGAAACTTCATTTTGGACAAGTCTGGAAGTGGTTTGGGTGTTCAAGAAGGGCTTAAGGGTGCAGAGGAGAGCATGGAAGATGACAATGAGGGCTGGAGAACCTACCCTAGGGGACAGGCTGAGAGAGTTGGGGCTGTTCAGCCTGGAGAAGAGAAGGCTCCAGGGAGACTTCAGAGCAGCCTTCCAGTAGCTGAAGGGGCTCCAGGAGAGCAGGGGAGGAACTTTTGGCAAGGGCTGGGAGTGATAGGATGAGAGAGAAGGGATTGAAGCTTGAGGAGGGCAGATTGAGACTGGAGATGAGGAAGAAATTCTTTGGAGTGAGGCTGGTGAGACTCTGGCACAGGTTGCCCAGAGAGGCTGTGGCTGTCCCCTCCCTGGAGGTGTTCAAGGCCAGGCTGGATGAGACCTTGAGCAACCTGGGCTGGTGGGAGGTGTCCCTGCCTGTGGCAGGGGTTGGCACTGGATGGTCTTCAATGTCCCCTCTGACCCAAACCATTCTATGACTCTGAGGTGGCTGTAAGAACCGTAAGAAGGCTGGAAATGGTGAGAGAAAACAGTTAGGACCATAAGCAGGGGTCATGTGAGATTGTGTGTAAAGCAGCTTCACAGAGTATGTTTTGAATGTTAGGCCAACAGTATTAATGGTGGAATTCTGCTAATGCTGGCCCTGGGTTGACTTCTAAAGATAAAACATTTCCCCAGTAGGTCTTAATCATCCTCCTGCTGTGGTGTGACTTCTAACCTTGCCAGGCTTTGAAACTGATGAGCTATGTGGGTGCCCCAGCCTGGTGTTTGAAGGCAGATAAAGAGTGCATAGGAGGTAATTTTTAATAGAATGAGGGAACAGGGTGAAATGTTGGTTTGAAATGATATTCTGATCTCAAAACTAAGCTCTTAGTTCAGTGGGGAAGCCACCTCGGAGACCAGCATGTTTTTTTTCAGAGAGGTATAATTAGGCTCATCCAGGTCAATGAGCACAGGACAGGGAAGTACTGCATGGAGAAATTACCCCTAAGGTAGTCCTGTGGTCAGAAGCACCTGAATTAATGTGACTAGAGCAGGGCAGGAGGGTGCACCTGCCGTAATATTCAAGCCTAAATTTTGTAATAGCCCAAAATGTGAGTTTTTATGGAGAAGTCATTGATAAAATCAATCCTGAGAATGGCTGTGGCTGTCTTATTTACATTAATGGCTATCTTACATCTATTGTGGTGATTTTATGTCTATTAATGATCACATTTATTTCATTTGTATTAAGAAAAATTGCTATTGAGAATGAGAATGATTCTGGGGTGCATTAGCAGAACTGTGGGGAGGAGGTCCAGGGAGGTTCTCCTGCCCCTCTGCTCTGCTGAGGTTACATCTGGACTTTGCCATAGTCATTACATAAAAGGTGATGAAGGGTGTCTGGTTATTTATTGGTGCACAGCCTGGGATGGCTTAGAAGAGCTGTGGTGTGTAGGTCAGTAAAGTTCTCCTGCCCCTCTGCTGTGCCCTGGAGAGGCCACATCTGGAATCTTGTGTCCAGCTCTGAAGGCAGCCACTCAGGTGAAGAAGAAGCTCGCAGAAGTACTGGAGAGAGTCCATGGCAGAGCCCCCAAGCTGCTGCAGGCAGTGGAAGATCTCCCTGTGAGGCCAGGCTGAGGGAGCTGGGGCTTGGAGCTTGGAGCAGAGGAGCCTGAGGGCTGCCCTCAGTGCTGGGGAGAAAGATGTGCAGGGCAGTGTGGGGAGGACAGAGCCAGGCTCTGCTCAGGGCTGGCCAAGGACAGCACAAGGGGCACTGGGTGCCAGCTGGAGCAGAGGAGGTGCCAGGGCAAGAGAAGGGAAAGCTTTTTGCCTGTGAGGGTGGCAGAGGGCTGGAGCAGGCTGCCCAGAGAGGTTGTGGAGTCTCCTTGTCTGGAGCCATTGCAAAGCCCCCTGGCTGTGTTCCTGTGTGAGCTGCCCTGGGTGCTGCTGCTCTGGCAGGGGCTTGGATGGATGCTCTCTGGAGGTCCCTTCCAGCCCCTGGCACTCTCTGATTCATGATAACTAGGACATAGATTTTTGCAGAAGGTTTTTCCTCTGTGAGAAGTTTGAGAATACACTGAATGATGTTGTTGTGGAGGCCAGTGGTGAGCAGAAATGATTATTTCCTTGTCTGTTTAGGTTGTCTTGTGGTTGTGAACATCTCTTTTGTTTACATGTGTCTGCTCTAGATCTTCCAGGATGTTTTTTGATGGTGTTAGCTGTTCCAGAGGCTAAGGGGTTTAAGACTCTCTGCCGTGTCCAGGCCAAGTGCTGCTATTACCAATGCAGGAGATGTTTTGCTGGATTAATGCCAGTGCTTATTGTAATTTTGTAAGTTCTATGACAGATGTTGGTGTACCTACTCATTATGGTTTCTTTAAATAAGAGACTACAGAAGTGTGTTAGGGAAGGGTTGAGTAATTGCTGCCATCCAAGGCAGAGCTGGGCAAAGGGGACGCTGGTGAAGCTCAATAAGGACAAGGTCAGAGTTTTGCACCTGGGGAGGAACACCACCAGGCAGCAGTACAGCCCTGTAACTCTGTTTTAAATAACCTGAAGATGTTGGTTAGATGTGTCAGCACCTTCTAATAGCTAATTTCACCACTAGGTAGGTGGCAAGGATCTGTTTTTTTGTTTTCTTATGGTAGAATTCGGGATTTTGGTAAAGATTTTTCTGGTCCTCTGAAGTGGGAGATTGTCTGTGCAGCATTCACAGAAAACTCAGTTATGTCAGCATCTCATTCGGGTCCATCAGACTCTAAACCATCTCTTACTAAGCCTAGTAGAAGGTTGGAAGCCTGCTGGAGCCTGAGAGCATCTAGAAGAGGCAGCAGTGATTTCAGAAGGTTTTTGGTGGGGTGGTTTGGTTTGGTTTTGTTCTTTTTTCATTCAGTCAGTACTGAATCAGCACTGTTATACAATGTGCTGCTGGGGAAGGGCTCTGTCCTGGCTGCAATGTTCAGCTGATGAGATAGATGTTGTACTTGGTTGTTGTGACCATTATCTCAGGCAGGGAGGGCAATTGCAGTGATGGTCTGGTGCTTGGCATTCTCAGTGTGACATTTACCTAGTGCCACACTCCAGCTTGAAGCTTGAAACAGATCAAATGTGAAAGCCTCTTCAGGTAAAAGTGTAAGGAAGCTGTTTAGACTCCTGGTTATGTTTTAGTACCTACAGTGATAGCTAGTGCAGAAAATTCTCAGTCACAATCAGGAAATCTGGCTCTTGGTGCCCCTGTCAGGCAAGGACAGACTTCTGTATTTCAGGTGAAAAATCACAGAATGGCTGAGGGAGCTGGGGGTGTGCAGCCTGCAGAAGAGAAGGCTCCAGGGGCACCTCAGAGCTGCCTGCCAGGACCTGAAGGGATCCTGCAGGAAGGCTGCAGAGGGACTTTTGCTGAGGGGGTCTAGAGACAGGCCCAGGGGAAATGGTTTGAAGCTGAGGCAGAGCAGGGTTAGAGTGGAGCTGAGGAAGAAGTTGTTGAGTGTGAGGCTGGTGAGAGTCTGGCACAGGCTGCCCAGGGAGGCTGTGGCTGCCTCCTGCCTGGGGGTGCTGAAGGCCAGGCTGGATGAGACCTTGAGCAGCTGAGTCTAGGTGAGAGGTGTCCCTGGGCATGGAGGGGAGGTTGGAGGAGCTGAGCTCTGAGGTCCCTTCCAGCCTGAGCCATTCTAGGATGATCCCCCTGAACGCCATCTTGCTGACAGCATTCCAGTGCTTCGGCGCTCAGTGTTAACAGCCTGCCTGTGGTGAGGGGAAGGTGGGTTTTGTTTAGTTCCTTGTGTGCTGGCTGTGATTGACTTTTTCTTCTTTTCAGTGGTTCTCATGCTCTGGCTTCCCTCCTGCCACCGTGCCAGCACTTCTGGTTGACAGGATTGGCTGTTGCTGAGCAGTGCGCTGGGCTGAGGTACTGACCTGGCTGTGAAGTGTGTTGCAGCACAAACACAGTGGCAGGAGTGAAAAAGGGCGATACAGCGACAGCAGGAGAGCTGCCTGGGCACTGCTTCTGTTCAGTGTGTAATCACAGCTGCAGCCAGGCAGTTCTCTGCTGCTTCTCGGAGTCCTTGGCATTTCAGTGCTCTGCTTTCCAAATGAAGAGTCTAGGAATACTCTGCCAAACCAGAGCAGGCTTTCCCTGCCTCTGCCAGGCTTCTTGGGCATGAGTTTCTGAGTCAGAAGTTCATGTTCTGTGTGATGGGAAAACTGCAAGTTTCAGCTGTGCTGGTGGTGCTGCAGTTCTGCCCTGGTGTCATCTTCTGTTCACACACCTCTGAGCTTCCCTGTCTTGGCAATGGGATGTGACATGGTGCCTTCAGCTTCAGTGTGACTCGTGGTTTTAGAGGAGGGCTGTGCCACAGTTCCCAGCCGTTGGTGCCTACAGAAAAGTTGTGAGCTCTGCTTTATTTCCATCTCTTGTCCTTTTTTTGGTTTTTCTTTCTTTTTTTTTTTTTTTTTAAAGAAGCATCTTGTTTGTTTAGCTGACCCTAAACATTAAGGGCTAAGGCTTTCCTGTGTGAGTGGAAGTCATAGATTCATGGAATGGTTTGGGTGGGAAGGGACCTTAAAGATCATCCAGTTCCAAACCCCTGCCATGGGCAGGGACACCTCCCTCCAGCCCAGGTTGCTCAAGGCCTCATCCAGCCTGGCCTTGAACACCTCCAGGGAGGAGGCATCCACAACCTCTCTGGGCAACCTGTGCCAGAGTCTCACCAGCCTCACTCTAAAGAATTTCTTCCTCATCTCCAGTCTCAGTCTGCCCTCCTCAAGCTTCAGTCCATTCCCTCTCATCCTGCCACTCCCAGCCCTTGTCAAAAGTCCCTTCCCAGCTCCCCTGGAGGCCCTTCAGGTACTGGAAGGCTGCTCTGAAGTCTCCCTGGAGCCTTCTCTTCTTCAGGCTCAACAGCCCCAACTCTCTCAGTCTGTCCCCACAGGGGAGGTTATCCATCCTCTGGTCGTTGTGGTCTTCTCTGGACCCTCTCCAACAGCTCCATGTCCCTCTTGTGCTGGGGGCCCCAGAACCGGAGGCAGTGCTGCAGGTGGGGTCAGAGCAGAGGGGCAGAATCCCCTCCCTGTGCTGCTGCTCTCCCTGCTCTGGATGCAGCTCAGCACACAGCTGGCTCTGGGCTGCCAGGGACCATTGCAAGCTCCTGGGGAGCCCCACAGTTTAAGACAACATAAGGGAAAAAAAAAAAATTTAAGTCTGTGTTTTACAGGTATAAAAATTCAGCTGTTCAGTGCTGGAGCTGATTATTTGTTGCAGCAGCTCTGTTTCTGCCTTAGCTTTGCAGCAGGCATTTCTCAAGTGCATTGTCTGACATGAGTGAGAAATGTCCACAAAGCACATGCATCACTTCCACACTTGCCAGGAGCACTTCAAAGTGAATCTTCCTTCAGAACTCCAAAGTTGCTCCTTAACATCTGTAGAGATGATATGCAGTTAAAAAGCTTAGTGTCCTCTGTGAAAAGAGATGGGACAAATCCCATCTTCTCAGGAATGCATCTGCCTTGAGATAAGGTTTGAAGCAAGGAACATGCTTCAAGTATGGAGAACAGTGAAGCTGATAGTTTTTTTTACACTGTTTAATGCTATTTGTTGGAGTTTGGTTTTTTTTTAATAACTCTGCCAAGCACACTGAGCAAATTGGGAGTTGAAATATGTCTCACACTCATAGGTAAATAAATCAAACACAAACTGTAACACTCCTTGTCTGTCTGTAGAACCATAGAATTGTCAGGGTTGGAAGAGACCTCAAGGCTAATCTTGTCCCAGCCCCCCTGCCATGGGCAGGGACACCTCACACCACAGCAGGTTGCTCACAGCCACATCCAGCTTGGCTGCAAAAACCTCCAGGGATGAGGCTTCCACCACCTCCCTGGGCAACCTCTGCCAGTCTCTCACCACCCTGCTGGGGAAGAATTTCTTCCTAACATCCAATCTCAATCTCCTCACTTCTAGTTTTGCTCCATCCCCCCCAGTCCTATCACTCCCTGACACCCTCAAAAGTCCCTCCCCATCTTTCTTGTAGCCACCTTCAGATCCTGGAAGGCCACCAGAAGGTCTCCTGGGAGCCTTCTCCTCTCCAGACTGCAGAACCCCAACTCTCTCAGTCTGTCTGACTCCAGTAGGTCAGATTTCAGCAGCAGTAGAGCACATTTCCACTCTACATTCAGAGTTTGCCTTTCAGCCTGAACATGAAATCTGAACCCAGTAGGTCAGATTCCAGCAGCCCTGGGCAACCTGTTCCAGTGTCTCACCACCTTCATGGGGAAGAACTTCTTCCTAACATCCAATCTGAATCTCCCCACTTTTTAGTTTTGCTCCATTGCCCCCAGTCCTATCCCTACCTGACAGCCTCAAAAGTCCACAATACATTGTTGGTGTTGGCTGTGTTGGCCTCAATTTCAGTGTCTATATCCCTGATGAAGGTATTGAAAAGCACTGGTCCCGGTACAGACCCTTGAGGGATGCCACTTTTCACCTATCATTTTTGTTTTGCTTTTTTGCAATGCCAAGGTATTGAAGTTGCTTCATAATGAACTAATTAATGTAATTAATATTTTGACGTGTTGTGTTGGTTTATTACTACTTAAGCTCATTCTGTGTACAGACTTAACCAGCTGGGCAGGCAGGCAGGCTGCTGGTAACCAGCTGGTTATCCCTGGCATCAGTTATGATGACCTTGGCTTAGCTTGGATCCCAGTGGCACTTCCCTTGTCCACACAAAAGCAGGTTGGAAGTTCTCATTTTCCATCCATTTTCCTGACTGTTGGCTTTTTCCTTTCCCTTCTGAAGCTGGGTGGCAGTGCCATGGAAGCTGCAGCTGGATGTGAGGAGCTGGGGCTGGATGCCCAGGACCAGCTGGGGAGCAGCAGGTGCAGCCAGCTGCCTGCTGCAGCCCTGCAGCCTGCCCAGCCCGGCTGTTGCGGCCTGGCAAAGGCAGGAGTGGTGGAAGACGCTGAGTGCCCCACAGAGGACAGAAGGCAGCCAGTGCTCTCTTCCTGCTGCTCTCAGGACTCTCGTGAGGAGACTCCTGGGAGGGAAGAAGCTCGGACTGATCCTCCGGATGGCCAGCAGGACCCAGACAGTGAAAAACACAAAGAGAAAACTTTGGGTATGTTCTCTGCAGCCTTGAGGTTCTAAGTGGCTTTGAGATTCTCTATGCTTTTGCTCTGCCTTTGCCTCAAGTTTACCCTGGAGCCCAGGCTTGTTCCCCCTACCAGGACATCCTGAGAAAATGTGCACTGCTGCTCAGGAAGAGTCCTTCATGGATATCCTTCAGCCTGGAGTGCTGTTTTCTTACAGGAACTTGAACAATATCATCATTGACAATCAGATTTTGTAACTTTCCAGTTGTTGGATTAACTTTTCAGTTGGGGGTTGTGCTGTTCAGTGCTACCCAAGCACTGATACTGAAATTCCAAAGGTTTATTAAAAGCACTCCTGTGAATATCTTCTATTAGCATCACTTAGACTTTTCAAATATCGCTCTGTCAGGTTTTATCTGTGCTAGTAGAAGTTACAAAACAACAAATACTTTTGTGGTTTTAAGATTAAAATAGCTGTTGCTATCCAAGTTGTGTAATGGCACACAGGCAAGGCAGATTTATTCTTACTGTGATCACAGAATCTATCTGATGGTTGGAAAAGAGCTCCAAGCTCATCCAGTCCAACCCTCAACCCAGCACTAAACCATGTCCCCAAGCACCAGCTCCACAGACTGCTTCAACACCCCAGGGATGGTGACTCCAGCACTGCCCTGGGCAGAACATTCCAATGTCTGAGAGCCCTTCCACTGAAGAAATATTTCCTGACATCCAGCCTGAACCTCCCCTGGTGCAGCTTGGAACCATTTCCTCTGCTCCTGTCCCTTGTCACCAAGGAGCAGAGGCTGCCCCCTCCTCACCCCAACCTCCCTTCAGGGAGCTGGAGAGAGCAATGAGGTCTCCCTCAGCCTCCTCTTCTCCAGCCTGAACACCCCCAGCTCCCTCAGCCCCTCCTCATAGCCCAGGGTCTCCAGGCCCTTCTCCAGTCTCATTGCCCTTCTCTGGACAGGCTCCAGCCCCTCAATGTCCTTCCTGGAGTGGGGAGCCCAGAGCTGAACACAGCACTCGAGCTGTGGCCTCAAAAGAGCTGAGCACAGGGGGATGTCACCTCCTGTCCCTACTGCTGCTGAGCACAGGGGGATGTCACCTCCTGTCCCTGCTGCTGCTGAGCACAGGGGGTTGTCACCTCCTGGCCCTTCTGTCCTCCCTGTTTCTAACCCAAGCCTCCTGGGCACTGCTGGCTCATGTTCAGTGACTGCCAACCAACACCTCCAGGTCCCTCTCCCAGTTGCAGTTTTCCAACCACACATCCCCAAGACTGTAGCTCCCCGTGGGGTGCTTGTGACCCATGTGCAGGGCCTGGCAATTGGCCTTGTTGAACCTCATCCAGTGAGCCTTGTCCCATGGCTCTCACCTGTCCAGATCCCACTGTACAGGCTTCCCTACCCTCCAGCAGACTGACAGCCACCCAGCTTGGTGCCAACCACAAACTCACTGAGGCTGCCTCAATCCCCTCCTGCAGAGCATTGGTAAAGACATTGAAGAGGACAGGCCTCAGTGCTGAGCCCTGGGGGGCACCACTGCTGCCTGGGCACCAGGCAGGTTTAGTTCCATTCTCTGCCAGTCTTTGGTCCTGGCCTGCAGCCAGCTTTTTACCCAGTGCAGAGGGCACTGAGCCAAGCCTTGTGCCTGCTTGTCATCTGTTAGGATTATGCAGCTACCAAACCAGAGAATAACTTCACTAACACTAATTTCTCCTGGCTCTCTATTTTGCTGCTGGAGACAGGCTGCTTCTCTGCTGTGGTTTTGTTCTTGTTGTTACTTGGTTATTTCTTTATTTCTCATTGCTGGTTGTCTTTCATCCAATTCCTAGGGAAAGAAGTGCTATTATTAATGCAAGCCTTGAACACACTCTCTACTCCAGAGGAAAAACTGGCAGCTTTGTGCAAGAAGTATGCTGATCTGGTAAGCAGTCTGTGAAGTTAGCAATGGGTGGTGCTCGCTGTGGCATGGGAGAGCTTCTAACAGAGGGTAGTCAAAGGGTTTGGTTATTTCACAGTCTTAGTAGCTAAAAAGAAAAAAAAGCTCAGGCTTCTGAGTAGTGCTTCAGCCAAACTTGCATGTAGCCATTTCCCTTCTACGTGGCTGCCTACATCCAGAGAGGAAAAATAGATTGTGAGAACTTGGTGCTGAAGCAGAACATTAGGATTAACACAAAAGCTGAGGAGTTTCTTTTAGGAGTCATTGTTTTCTTAGTTCCTGTCTGTTGCTTTTGTGCTAGCAATCTGTCATTTCTGTCCTCCAGGGGAAAGGGAAGGAACATGCTGTGATACCAAGGTCTGGGGGGAAAACAGGCTCACTTACATTTAACTCCTGGGGTGTAACAGAAGCTGGAAAGATGCAGGTTTGATTTGGCTTTGTGGTCATTCAGAGAAATAGAAAAGAAAAAATTCCTTTATTAGCAAACAAAAAAGGAAAAGTGCCAGCAGTACTTGATCATAGAGTGCATTCCCAACCCAAAATGGGAGAAAGGAGAATTGATTCTGTTATTAATTGGTGGGGAAAGAAGTTTCTAAGTTCACTTCTCAGAACATGCCTGGGGACAAGTCTGAATGCTTGGCTTGTTGCCCTTGAGGCAGGGACAGACAAGAGCAGAAAACCTGGCAATGCTCTGTGTGTGTTTGCCCTCCATATTGGTAATTAAACAATTAATGCAGAAGTAAAGACAGAGCTGAGCAGCTTGACTAAAGCTTCAGGGTTTCCTTCTGTAGCTGTGCAGTATGTTACATATGAAAATCTCTCTGATAATGACATCACCATCAGGGCTGCACAGCTCTTCTGAAAGAAGTTGAGCTTTCTTGTGAGACCTCACCTCCAGTCCTGTCTCCAGTGCTGCTGTCCCTAGCATGAGGAGGATGCAGAGCTGCTGGAGTGAGTCCAGAGCAGGCCACAAAGATGATCAAGAGAGACAATTCTGCCCCTCTGCGTCCAGCCCTGGAGCCCTCATCATAGGAAGGACTTGGACCTGGTGGAACTGGGGTTGTTCAGGATGCTTTATGTGAATATGAACCTGCACCTCTGCTATGAGGATAGGCTGAGGGAGCTGGGGGTGTTCAGCCTGGGGAAGAGAAGGCTTCAGGCAGACCTAAGAGCAGCCTGCCAGGACCTGAAGGGACTCCAAGAAGGCTGCAGAGGGACTGTTCCCAAAGGCCTGCAGGGACAGGGGCAGGGACAAGGGTTTGAAAGGAGAGCAGAGCAGATTGAGATTGGATGTGAGGAACAAATTGTGCAGCAGGAGGCTGCTGCAACACTGCAAGAGGTTGGCCAGGGAGGGAGCTGAGGCCCCATGGCTGGAGATGTTGAAGGTGAGGCTGGAGAAGGCTGTGAGCAACCTGCTCTAGTGGAGGATGTCCCTGCTGAGTGCAGGGGGTTGGACTGGATGCCCTCTGGAGCTCCCTTCCTACCCAAACCATTCTGTGTTTTTCACCCTGAGTTTTCCTGCTGAAAACAGTTAGACCAAATGAATTGTAATTGTTTCCTTCAGGAAGTTTGGCTCTCAGGAGAGACGTGTTCACATTCTGTCTTTTTTCCCTCCCAGGAGAGTATCCAAATCCTGTAGGCAGAGGAAGCGTTCCCAATCTGTAGGTAGTCACCACCCTAGAGAGCCACTTGCTGTCCCCAGGATGCCCAGAGGTGCTGGGAAGTTGGGTGGCAGCTTGTCAGGGTGTAACAATCAGTGGCTCTGTTCTAGCTGAATGAGTCTTAGAAACACTCTGTTCCTCTTGGAAAGCTTAGGTTGGACCTGTTGATGTTCCTTTCCTTCATGCTGGTGGTGGTGAGCCACTGGCATAGGAGTCAGCTTCAATGCCAGCAGAGGTTTCAAACTCTTGATGGCAGGGCACCTAACAGTGCTGCTCTGCCATCCTCTTTAAAGCTCACTGTCAGGTTTTCCAGTGCTGCCTGTCCAGTAAAGGTAGGCATTCCTCTCTTGAGAAAAGAGCTTCCACAATTCTTTTTTTTTTTTTCTTCCTAATTTGGAATCTATCAGGAGATCAATTTGTGCTGCAGGAAGGTTTGCATCCTTGGTGATGTGTCTCATGGTGGCACAGGCCTGAAGCTTCATAAGTATGCAGACACCACAGCCACTTGAAGTGTTTTTTCTGGCCACCCAAGAAAAGGCCTTTTCATGTTGGGATATCAAAATATTCCCTTTCTTTTAAACCAGATGAAATACACATTTAGTTCACTGCAGTCATGGAGGTCCTTTTATTTTTCCCTCTCTCCTGTGCTTCAGCCTTATTTTGAGCCCTGTCAGACAATCAGCACTGTGTTACTCTTCTGTCCTGCTGATGTTCCTCCATGCCAGCCCTTTCCTGTGGTGTCCCAAGGCTGAGGCACTCAGCAGTGTGACACTGAGCATTAAACCTTCTTTACAAAGATCAGACTCCAAGTAACATCCAGAAATCCTGGATAATGGAATTTACTCTCAGCTTGATGTGAATGCAAGAAGCTTCTGTTCTCTGGATAACCATAGAATTGATGTTGAAGTCAGCACTGCAGACAAAGTTCACTGCTGTCATCTGCCAACCAAACAGCCTCCAGGAAGTTTGCTTCAAGTGGTTGAGACTTTGGATCTCTGAAGCCATCAAGATGGGTCTGGGCTGTGCAGATTTAACAGTGTTTGGATTGGATTGGCCAGAGCTGCTTAGCTGTGTCTCTTCCTCTCTGGAATCCCTTCCCATTTTACAAACTCCTCTCAGTTACTGCTGCCCTTGGGTAGTAGCTGCTGCTGACAGCAAACAGAATGCAGTTCTAGGGGGGTTCTTTCTGATAATAAGCCCCAGACCTGTAGGATAAAGGGCTGTGTGTACCTCACAGATAAGAGAACAGAAAAAGTTGTGACTTGTTGAAAAGCCACTCTCAGCTGGCTTGGAATTTTATCTGCCATGTTCTCCTTTCTCAAGACTAGGCCTAAGCCTGGGGCTGGATGCAAGCTGATAGCCCCTGGTCAGCAGGGCTGGGATCCCTGCTGCTCAAAGGCAGATGGGTTTGGATCTGGAATGTGTGTGGGTTTTGTCTGCAGGGTGAGGGGAGCTTCTCTTTCAGATCCACTTGGGGTAGTCTTAGTGAAATGAAATGTTGAGAGGTTGCCCAGGGAGGTGGTTGCAGCCCCATTCCCAGAGATACTCAGGGTGAGGCTTGACAGGGCTCTGAGCAACCTGGTCCAGCGGAGGATGTCCCTGCTTAATGCAGAGCAGGTTGGGCTAAATGACCTTTGGAGGTTCCTTCCAACCCCAAAATAAAATAGTAATAATTATTATTAAAAAATGAATAAATTTGCCTTGCTCTCCTCTGCCATGTTAGCAGCTTGCTCAGTCTGGTCCTGGAGCTTCTCCTCTGTTGATCTAACAAATCCACTCTCTGGTGCTAGCTGGAGGAGAGCCGGAACGTCCAAAAGCAGATGAAGATACTGCAGAAGAAGCAAGCACAGGTTGTGAAGGAGAAGGTCCACTTGCAGAGTGAGCACAGCAAGGCCATCCTGGCACGCAGCAAGCTGGAATCGCTCTGCCGAGAGCTTCAGCGGCACAACAAGACTCTGAAGGTCAGTTCAGTCACCTGCAGTCACAGCACTACTGCTGCTGGAAAGCTTCCCTAGGGATTGCTGCTCACAGGCAGCCTGGGCTTACCACCTGTGCCTGCAGAAGATGAATGCCATGTGGCATAAGTGTACCTGATTTCAGGGTGAAGAGTGTGGGGGTAGTTCAGCTCCCAAGTGGGGGTTTTCCCCACTTCCCGTTGCAGAGTATCAAGAACACCTTCATTATGTCAGAAGATAATCAAGGGGCTGGAGCACCTCTGCTGCAAGGACAGGCTGAGGGAGCTGGGGGTGTTCAGCCTGCAGCAGAGAAGGCTCCAGGCAGACCTAAGAGCAGCCTGCCAGGACCTGAAGGGAGCCTGCAGGAAGGCTGCAGAGGGACTGTTCCCGAAGAACTGCAGGGACAGGAGCAGGGACAATGGTTTGAAATGAGAGCAGAGCAGATTGAAATTGGATGTGAGGAACAAGTTGTACACCACAATTTGTTGGGGTAGCAGGTTGTGACTAGCTCATAGCACCTCTGAAAGGGCAGAGCTTGAAGCTCTACAGCTTCTAGAAGTGTTAGAATTGGGTTCTTCATATGAGTAGTTGTGGTAGCAGGTTGTGACTGGTAGCCAACAGTAACTGAAAGGGTAGAGCTTGAAGCTCTAGAGCTTCTAGAAGCCTTAGAATTAGGTTCTTCACATGAGGAGTTGTGTAGCAGGTTGTGAGTGTAGCTCATAGCACCTCTGAAAGGGCAGAGCTGGAAGCTCTACAGCAGCGAATCCCTGCTGTGTCTGTGGCTAAAACACGAGCAGGGGGAGGTGCACTCTTTGACTGGAGCACCTTGCTGTTTATCCCCTCACAAGGAGGAGAACCTGCAGCAGGCCCGAGAGGAGGAGGAGAGGCGGAAAGAAGCCACTGCCCACTTCCAGCTGACGCTGAACGAGATCCAGGCGCAGCTGGAGCAGCACGACGTGCACAACGCCAAGCTGCGGCAGGAGAACATCGAGCTGGGCGAGAAGCTCAAGAAGCTGATCGAGCAGTATGCACTCAGAGAAGAGGTGAGGCACTCTGCTGCCCCTGCACTGCTGCTCAGCAGGGAAGTGCTGAAAGGGCAGAGGGGGAAAACCCTGGAATGCTGCACACCGTCGTGCTGGAAGTGGTTCTTGTTGCTTGTGGCCTGGCCAAGGGCACTGCCAGCTGGCAGCAAACTGGGAGCAGTGGCTGACACCCCTTCAGGCTGAGCTGCCATTCAGGGAGACCTGGACAGGCTGCAGAGTTGGGTGGGCAGAAATTGAATGAATTCCAGCAAGGCCAAGGTGTCCTAGTTTAGAGACACTGGAGGTCTCATCTCCCTGCTTTCTCTTTGGAGGCACCTAGACTGAATGGCCACACAGAGTCTGGCATGTGGGAAAGAACAGCCCCATGGAGCAGGATGGGTTGGGGTCTGAGCTGTTGGAGAGCAGCACAGGGGAAGGGGACCTGGAGGTGCTGGTGGACAAAAGGATGCTTCTGAGCCAGCAATGTGCCCTGGTGGCCAAGAAGGCCAAGGGCATCCTGGGCTGCATCGGAAGGGCTGTGGGGAGGAGGTCAGAGAAGTTCTTCTGCCCCTCTGCTCTGGGGAGGCCACATTTGGAATCTCCAGTTCTGAGCACCTCAGGTGAAGAAGGAGCTGAGGGAAGTGCTGGAGAGAGTCCATGGCAGAGCCCCCAAGCTGCTGCAGGCAGTGGAAGATCTCCCTGTGAGGCCAGGCTGAGGCAGCTGGGGCTTGGAGCTTGGAGCAGAGGAGACTGAGGGCTGCCCTCAGTGCTGGGGAGAAAGATGTGCAGGGCAGTGTGGGGAGGACAGAGCCAGGCTCTGCTCAGGGCTGGCCAAGGACAGCACAAGGGGCACTGGGTGCCAGCTGGAGCAGAGGAGGTGCCAGGGCAAGAGAAGGGAAAGCTTTTTGCCTGTGAGTGTGGCAGAGGGCTGGAGCAGGCTGCCCAGAGAGGTTGTGGAGTCTCCTTGTCTGCAGCCATTGCAAACCCCCTGGCTGTGTTCCTGTGTGAGCTGCCCTGGGTGCTGCTGCTCTGGCAGGGGGCTTGCACTGGATGCTCTCTGGAAGTCCCTTCCAGCCCCTCACACTCTGTGGTTCTAAAACCTTTAGAACTAGCAAACTAAGCTTAGCTATGGAACTGCTTGAAGTTTAGCTCCCTCTTTGACAAGGAGTCTACAAACCCTCCCAAAAGCTTAGTGAACCAAAACCAAATAAGAGACAAATAATAATTCTGAAGTGCCCTCCCATTATAATGTGAAATGATCATTTAGTGGGATTTCAAATATTCATCCATACTGCAGTTGGAAATAACCTCTGGCAGCTGTTTATCCAACTCAGAACAGCTTGAAAGTCTGCTCAGGTTGCTGACACTTTGCCCAGTTCTGAACACCTATCAAGACAGAGATTCCACATTCTCTGGGCAGCTTTCATAGCATGGCTCAGGTTGGAAGGGACCTCAGAGCTCAGCTCATCCAACCTCCCCACCATGCCCAGGGACACCTCTCAACTAGAGTCAGCTGCTCCAGGCCTCGCCCAGCCTGGCCTTCAACACCCCCAGGCAGGAGACAGCCACAAGCTGTTCCAGGGTCTCAACACCGTCACTCTAAATAATTTCTTCCTAACAGGCAGTCTAACTCTACCCTAGCTTGCCTGCTCATGGGCATCCTCCTGCCCACCAGGCTCCCCAGGTCTCCCTACCCTGTGCTGCTCGCCCCACCCTGTGCTGGTCCCTGGGGTTGCAGTAACAAAGTACACCAAGGATTAAAGGTGGCTACACCAAGTTCAGAAGGAAGTACTTGCTCCAGGCTTTTTGAAATGCCTGGTATGAAGAGGCTGCCAGCATTGTACCCATCTGGCTTCTCTGAAGGACAAAAAAGTGCAATTCTGTCTGGAGAGAAAGGGAGACAAAGTGCAGCTAAAGCTTTGGCCACTCCTGCATGAAGCTCCTAAACACTCTGCAACTCCCCAGAGATGTTCTCTCCCTTTCATTGCCCAGAGGGCTGTTCCTGTTTGACTGATGTGATTGTCTTCTTTCTTCCTCAGCACATTGATAAAGTGTTCAAACATAAAGAGCTACAGCAGCAACTGGTGGATGCCAAACTGCAGCAAACCACCCAGCTCATCAAAGAGGCAGAGGAAAAGCATCAGCGGGAGAGGGAGTTTGTAAGTGCCTTGTGTGTGTGTGGTGAGAGACAGGACAGAGCCCAGCCCTGCCATGCAGCACTTTGTGCTCTTCTGACAGTCAGGGGGGAGCTCAACAGCAAGCCTTGAAGGTTAAGTTTGACATGTGTATGATGCCTGTCATGTTTAATGTCCATGGACCTCATGGAGCAGGTCCAGAGGACACCACAAAGATGATCAGGGAGCTGGAGAACCTCTGCTCTGAGGACAGGCTGAGGGAGCTGGGGGTGTTCAGCCTGGAGAAGAGAAGGCTCCAGGGAGACCTCAGAGCAGCCTGCCAGGACCTGAAGGGGCTCCAAGAAGGCTGCAGAGGGACTGTTTCCAAAGGGCTGCAGGGACAAGGGTTTGAAATGAGAGCAGAGCAGACTGAGATTGGATGTGAGGAACAAATTGTGGAGCAGGAGGCTGCTGCCACACTGCAAGAGGTTGGCCAGGGAGGGAGCTGAGGCCCCCTGGCTGGAGATGGTGAAGGTGAGGCTGGAGAAGGCTGTGAGCAAGCTGCTCTAGTGGAGGATGTCCCTGCTGAGTGCAGGGGGTTGGACTGGATGCTCTCTGGAGCTCCCTTCCAATGTAACCACTCTGATTCTATTGTTCTACAGTTTGTGTTTGTTTATTTACCTCCTTGGGCAGCCTCTTCCAGAATCTCACCACCCTCACACTGAAGATCTTCCTCCTCAGCTCCACTCTAACCCTCAGCTTCAAACCATTTCCCCTTGTCCTGTCTCTAGACACCCTCAGGAAATGTCCCTCTGCAGCCTTCCTGCAGGATCCCTTCAGGTACTGGCAGGCAATCTGAGGTCCCCTGGAGCCTTCTCTTCTCTAGGCTGAACACCCCCAGCTCCCTCAGCCTGGCCTCACAGCAGGTGTATGAGAGTAAAGTGTAATAAAAGGCCCTGTGGAGAGCACAAGGTGAGGCTAACATTGCATGTTTGACCCCAGCTCTGTTGAAGCCGTTCTCACAGCACTTCCTTCACAATTTGGCTTTTTGCTTTGTGTTCTAGCTGCTAAAAGAAGCTACTGAATCCAGACACAAATGTGAACAGATGAAGCAACAGGAAGCTCAGCTGAAGCAGCAGGTACCTTTTATTTGTGGGGTTTTTTCTTTAGCTGGTGGTCTTCAGTAACAGTTCCTCCAAAATCAAAGCACCCAGAGTTGTGGCTGCAGTGAGCTCACTGAGTGCAGCTGCATCCTTCAGCTGATGCAGTGGACTGCTTGTGGGCAGGATTTGGGTGATAGTTTTAATTAGGCCTTATATTGGAAGGGTTAATTTGTGAGGACTTGACACTTTGTCCTTGCTTTTTGATGCATCCTCAGGCTGCTGTTACTGGAAGGTGCTAAACATTGAATTGCTGGAGCTGGGCTCTCTCCAGCTGCTCTGTGCCCTTCTGCTGGGGACCCCAGAGCTGGAGGCAGGATTGGAGGTGAGGTCTGAGCAGAGCAGAGCCACGGGGCAGAATTCCCTCTCCTGCCCTGCTGCCCACACTCCTCTGGCTGCAGCCCAGCACACAGCTGCCTGCTGGGCTGCAGGAGGGCACTGCTGGCTCCTCGGGAGCTGGTCAGCGCCACCAAAGCTCTTTCTTCAGAGCGGCTCTCACCTCACTGCACCCAGCCTGGATTTGTGCCTGGGGTTGGCCAGAGGCTCATGCAGGACCCTGGACTGTGATTTGTTCTCAGACCAGTTCTGCCTGCTCCTCAAATCGAGAGGGATTAGTATATGAAAAAGTTCATTTTCTGCTGTTCTGATTGATTTTTGTCTTGTACCTTAACATCTTTCTTTATATACAGCTGCTCAGACAAATGTTTTCTGCCTCTTTTTCCAACAGCTTTCCCTTTACATGGATAAGTTTGAGGAGTTCCAGACCACCATGGCAAAAAGCAATGAGCTCTTTACAACCTTCAGGCAAGAAATGGAGAAGGTATTCAGAGGATTACTTACTTTCAGAAAGTATATAACAATGGATGCTCCTGGAGGGTGCTTTGGAAATGCTAAGGCAGTGTTTGCCTACTGAAAATGCAGCTTGGGATTTCATTTGGATCATGAGGTGGGGCAGCAGGATTGGTCATATTTCTGAGTTTTGATGCATTGCCTAACATCTAAACCCCAATTTCAGAGTTTCCTGAAGGCACACAGCACTTCTCAGTCCTTTGGCTGGTGCTTATGTTTTAAAACATTTTCCTGCAGCTTTTACTTGTACTTGAAGGCTGCTGCTCTCTTTGGTGGTTTTTAAGACTCAGTCTTGTTATATTCCAATTCAGAGTCTTTATTGGTGGGCTTGATTTTGTGCAGAAAGGCTCCTCTGTAAGAGAACTTGGTCAAGCTGGGCTTGAAAAGTAACACTAAAAAATTGAGTTACTGATGTAGAGCCACAAAATGGGTTGGGTTGGAAGGGAGCTCCAAAGGTCATCCCTGCACTCAGCAGGGACATCCTCCACTAGAGCAGCTTGCTCACAGCCTTCTCCAGCTGAAATAGCTCCAGCCATGGGGCCTCAGGTGCCTCCCTGGCCAACCTCTTGCAGTGTGGCAGCAGCCTTCTGCTGCACAATTTGTTCCTCACATCCAATCTCAATCTGCTCTGCTCTCCTTTCAAACCCTTGTCCCTGCTCCTGTCCCTGCAGCCCTTTGGGCACAGTCCCTCTGCAGCCTTCTTGGAGCCCCTTCAGGTCCTGGCAGGCTGCTCTGAGGTCTACCTGGAGCCTTCTCTTCTCCAGGCTGAACACCCCCAGCTCCCTCAGCCTGGCCTCACAGCAGAGGTGTTCCAACCCCCTTACCATTTCTGTGTCCCTCCTCTGGACCCTCTCCATCAGGTTCATGTCCTTCCTGTGCTGAGGGCCCCAGATCTGGACCCAGCCCTGCAGGTGAGGTCTCCCCAGAGCAGAGCAGAGGGGCAGGATCCTCTCTCTCCAGCTCTGGCCACACTGCTTTGGATGCAGCCCAGGCTGCCCTTGGCCTTCTGTGATGCCAGTGCCCACTGATGGCTCCTGTCCAGCTTCTCCCCACCAGCACCCCCAAGTCCTTCTCTGCAGGGCTGTTCTCAATCTCCTCATCCTCCAGCCTGGATTGATTGCAAGGGCTGCCCCAGGTTATGTGTAGGATCTTGCACTTTGCCTTATTGAACCTGATGTCAGCCTCCCTGCACTACAAGAGCAGCCCCAAAATAAAATCTTTTTTTCATCTTTTGCAGATGACAAAGAAAATTAAGAAGCTGGAGAAGGAGACCATCGTGTGGCGTACCAAATGGGAGAACAACAACAAGGCTCTGCTGCAGATGGCTGAGGAGGTAAGCTCTCTTTCAAGCAGCAGTGTGGCCAGACTGGAGTCTGTGTCCTAGACAGCTGCAGACAGGTCATTTCCAGGCACCTGGAAATTCAATCTGCAGCAGCCTCTCCTTGCACTGTCTGCCTTATGTTTCCTGTTGTGTGGTTGCTGCTGTTCTCCTCATGCATGGAAAATGAAAAGCTGCTGCAGCAATCTGCAGTCATAACATGAAAAAGTTAGCCTCATCTTTCCTTGCTTCCTTTTTCATGGCTGGGATATGAAATCTTGAAAGCTGAATGAATTGCCTGTGGTTTGATGTGCTGAGCAGAGCTGAGTCAGTGCTCTAAGAGGGATCTGTTTGAAATCTCTGAGCCTGACAGGAAGGAAATAACCACAAATAAAGGATCAGGGACCTCCCTGCCTTGCTGCTGTGCCATTCCTTACCTGTAGTGCAGCAAGGAAGGAGCCAGCAGGGTTTGCACACAGGGCAAGGGCAAACAGCTCTGCCTGCAGTGTCTGGTTCATGTAGGTTAGGTGTGACATTACTAAGCCATCCTGGGGTGGTCTGCTAGAGCTCTGCTCATCTCTCTTCTTTTAAGGAGCTAGCCTCAGGAGAGCCTTGAGGGTGATACCTTCTGGCCTGGATTCCCCACTTGTGTGGCCCTCTGTTTCCTGCAGCTGCCATTGTTTGGGTTGTAACTGACTGATCTGTGGGCCTGCAGATAAGGCTCCTCAGTGATGCTCAGCCCACTCTTGAAAGCAGTGTTGTGCAGTTCTAGCTCTGACTGCTCTCTAAAGCTGTTTGTTGCCACCCCAGCTTAGGTGAACTCTGAATGTAGTGAGGAGATCTGCTCTGGTGCTGCTGGAATCTGACCTACTGGGTTCAGATTTCATGTTCAGGCTGAAAGGCAAACTCTGAATGTAGAGTGGAAATGTGCTCTACTACTGCTGAAATCTGACCTACTGGAGTCAGACTGAGAGAGTTGGGGTTGTGCAGTCTGGAGAGGAGAAGGCTCCCAGGAGACCTTCTGGTAGCCTTCCAGGATCTGAAGGTGGCTACAAGAAAGCTGGGGAGGGACTTTTGAGGGTGTCAGGGAGTGATAGGACTGAGGGGGATGAATCCAAGCTAGAGGAGGGCAGATTGAGATTGGATGTTAGGAAAAAGTTGTTCCCCATGAGGGTGATGAGAGACTGGCACAGGTTGCCCAGGGAGGTGGTGGAAGCCTCATCCCTGGAGGGTTTTGCAGCCAGGCTGGATGTGGCTGTGAGCAACCTGCTGTGGTGTGAGGTGTCCCTGCCCATGGCAGGGTGTTTGGGACTGGCTGAGCCTTGAGGTCCCTTCCAACCCTGACAATTCTGTGGTTCTGTGATTCATGTTCAGGCTGCAGTAGTGGAGCTCCTTCTCAGCCATTGAACAACCCCACCCCCAAAATCAGCTCATCTCGGAGTTTTGTCTTGTTTGCTGTTCTTTTTGTTCTGCAGAAAACAGTTCGAGATAAGGAGTACAAAGGCTTCCAGATCAAGCTGGAACGGCTGGAGAAGCTGTGCAGGGCCCTGCAGACGGAGAGGAACGAGCTGAACGAGAAGGTGGAGGTGCTGAAGGAGCAGGTGTCCCTGCGGGACGCGGACGTGGACCTGGCTGTGCAGGTGCTTCAGTCCTGCAGCCTCAGCTGCCCCCCGGAGCTGGAGCCTGGCATCCAGCCCCCGCCGGGGCCCTGCCCAGCCGGCGGCTCCCCACGGACTCTCTCCCTCAGCCCCACTCCCGCTGGCACCCAGGCTGGAGACTAAAAGCCAAGTGTAAACACTGTCCTGAGAGCTCTATTTTGTGTATCACTTTCTCTGTTGGTGGTAACTATTTGGTTTTTGTGGTGAAAAAAAAAAAAAAGAAAAAATCAACAAAAAAACCCCAAACCAAACCCAATTTTCTTACTTTTTCTACCATATCTGTATTTTCTTAGAACTACTGGACTCCCATGTGGTACAGCAGGCTGCATAGCAGCTTGGAAATAGCTTCAACTATAAATTTTCCACAACTGTGTTGCACATCTGCCTCATTTTTTTTGTTTAAACAAACAAACTAAAAAACAACAACAACAACAAAAAAAAAAAACTATTTTTCCATGCGAAGGATGCATGTGCATTGCCCTCCCCAACCCCCACCCCCCCAGCACTGGCATGGAAGGGCTGTGGACAGAGCTGGGGCAAACAGGGACAGCAGGTTTCTGCTTTTTTGGGTGTAAAAAACCAGCACTCTACTTTTTTTCGTTCCTTTGCCACTGAGCCTACTGAAGATGAAGCATTTCCCCAGGAAACTGACCTACATCAGAATGCTTCTTGGCCAGTAAAGCAGTCAGCTTTCCCCTCTAGGATGCTCTCATCTGGATGGGAAAGTGTAAAGGTCCAAACTACAGTAAAAAAAAAAAAAAATTAGTTGGAAGGGGTTGATGTTCTTTGTGGCATGAAAAAGAGCTCTGCAAGATCTCAGTTTGTATCTGGTGAGACAGACTGGGCAGCTTTGGGTGCAGACTTCTCAGGCTTGTGTTGTAAAAGTGAGTTTAGGCTCCTGGCCCTACCTGTATCCAGGGGAGTGAGCAGACATGCAGTAGTGTTCCTGAGTGGGGCTGTGGAGCCCCTTGCACAGGGGCTGGTCGTGTCCTTCACTCTGAGCTGCAGAGTCCATTACTTGGTTATCCTGACAGATCCAGCAGTGTCTAGGTGAAGCTCTGGATTAGCTAAGGGCTGGCAAACAGGGGTGGAAGGCTGGAGGCTGTGGCATACAGGCCTCTGCTAGCCCTGTGTGCTGTGTATCTAAGTGTTAGTGAAGTGTCTACTGCTTAGAATCACCCTGGAGATTCAAATCCTTCCTTTGAAGGGACAGTGTGGAAGTTGTGGCACACTCAGCCTCCAGGATGTCCCAGTTGGGTTGTCTGGTGGAGATGGTCACCAGCATAGACCACCAGCAAAGCTTCCTTGGTAACCTTAAACCAGAAAGTCTCTTCCTAGAAAAGCTGATAGCCACAGTTTGATTTCTTTCTCCTGGAGGAAGCCAGGAGCAGCAGTGCTGGCTGGGCAGGGCCCTGTGTGGCATGGCTGCAGGCTCCCCTTTGCTGTAGCTCCCATCCACTTCCTTGCTTGTTTTGATTGCTGTCATTTGAGGAACTGCAGATGTCTGGAGCCTTTCGTGCTACCTAAAGTCCTTTGCACTTGACTGGGGAGGGGGTTTGTGAATCAAGCACATCTCTCAGTGAGCTTCCCACCCTCACTGCCCAGGACAGTGGCTAAATTACTTGAATGTTGGGGCTGCACTGAGCCTTTTCCTGGAGTACATTGAATTCATATATCTGGCTCTGAAAGAGAGGAAGGCTCTGTAAGGCCTGAGAAAAATGTTTTTTAGCTCTAGCACTGAGAGGAACTGTGCAAAACTGATGTTTCTTAGCTGGTGTGTGGAGCAAAGGGGGAGCTGGCATCTCTCTCCTGGATCGGTGTGGGGGTTGTGTTTGTGGTGCAAGCACAATGCAGGCATGAGAAGAAGTTGAGAGCTTTGGGATGGTGCAAACCATAGGGCATAAAAAATACTTGGGGGGTTGGGGGGAGGAAAAAAACAAACCAAAAGTATTTCAGAGTTGCTTTTCAATTTGCTTTCTAGAACCAAACTCTTTAAAAACAACAGTTGTTACAAGAATGGTTTTCAGCTCTCACTAAGCATGAAGCAGTTTTCCTGAGGAAAAGTTTTGTACCTGCTGCATCATAGCCCTGGCAAAAGTAGGAGCTGCAGCTTTCTATTTGTACAATGATTTGGACATTTGTACCTGGACCAATTCTTTCTGTCCTGCTGCTCCTGTATGGAGGCAAGAGGGAAACTCTGCACCGTGCTGCAAGGAATCTTTCCAAGGGCTTTTGGAGATGTTCCAGATGTTTAGAACAGCAATACAGATGTTTGTTACTGACTTGAAATGAAGCAGAACACCCCCCCCCCCCCACCCCCACCCCCCCCAAGAAAAGGCTTTTTTGGGATTATGGAATTATGGGGATAACTTTTTCCTACCCTTAACAAACTCATATCAACCTGGCTGGCCAAGGGGAGCTCTGCTTTGCTTCCTGAGACCAGGCCCTACTTTCAGTCATTGCTTAAGGAGTGTTTTAAAAAAACAAATCCTGGAAAGAAATTACCAACTGACAGGAGGGGTGAGCTGGGCACTGCTCTGCCAGGGCTGCTGCAGGGGCTGCAGCTCTGCCAGGGCTGCAGCCAAACTGGCTCCAGGAGGGGTTCAAAGTAAAATTCTCCCACTGCCTTTCTCCCACTCCCCTCAATGCTTAACCTGGGCTGCAGAGCGGTTGAGCCTGGAAGGCTGCTGCCTCCCTGGCCTGACTGACAGCTCCACCATGATGAAGCAGCACAAAAGCTCCCTGGCATTGTGCTGCAAGAGCCAGGGCTGTGTAGCTGTCCCCCAGTGAGTGAGCTCAGGCTGTCTCTGGTGTTTTGTCCTTCCTCTCATCACACCTGGTTATGTTACAGTTCAACTCTCAGGTGTTGCAGCAAATCTACCTCTTTGGGACTGTAGATGGAAATAACTGTGAAAAAAAAAAAAAAAAACAACACAAAAGTGATGCAGAGATCTAGTTTGTGCTAAACACACTGCTTTATTTTTACAACCCACGTCTGCTTTCATGAGGAGAAAAACCAGAGATGCTACATGAACAGGGAGGCAGTCTTGGTTTTGCTTTTCAAGAACATTTTTGTAGAGACTTTTTCACTGATGTGAACCTGAGATTTTATCTACTCGATGCTGTAGAGATCAAGTAAAGGAGTATGCTGAAGAGACTGGACTCTGAGTGTTTCTTTCACATCATCTGCTTGTCTCTCCCAACTGCCGCTGCTGAACTGGTTGTATCTGTTTGAAAACTCCTTGAGAATGAGAATTAAAAGCTGTGAAACTGGAGTGCAAGCCTTTTGTGCCAGTGAAATGCCCTGAGGGCTGCTCTTCCAGGCTCTTGTGTCAGTCACTGAGTGGTTTGGGTTGGAAGGGACCTCCAAAGGTCCCTCTGTGTTTCAGGAGATCTTTGCATTTCACTTCCTTCCAGAGTGCTTTTTGTTGTATTAGAGTCTAGTTTCAGTTTGGAAAAAATGCCATGGAAAGGTCTGGGTTGGAAGGGATCCCCGAAGCTCATCCAGTCCAACCCCCTGCACTCAGCAGAGACATCCCCCCATTAGAGCAGGTTGCTCACAGCCTCCTCCAGCCTCCCCTTCAACATCTCCAGCCATGGGGCCTCAGCTCCCTCCCTGGCCAACCTCTTGCAGAGTTGCAGCAGCCTCCTGCTGCACAATTTGTTCCTCACATCCAATCTCAATCTGCTCTGCTCTCATTTCAAACCTTTGTCCCTGCTCCTGTCCGTGCAGCCCTTTGGGCACAGTCCCTCTGCAGCCTTCGTGGAGCCCCTTCAGGTCCTGGCAGGCTGCTCTGAGGTGTGCCTGGAGCCTTCTCTTCTGCAGGTTGAACAACCCCAGCTCCCTCAGCCCTTTGATCATCTTGGTGTCCCTCCTCTGGACCTTCTCCACCAGGTCCATGTCCTTTGTATGCTGAGGGCTCCAAATCTGGACACAGCCCTGCAGGAGAGGTCTCCCCCGAGCAGAGAGAGCAGAGGGCAGGATCCCTTCTCTCCATCTCTGGCCATGCTGCCAGGGCCCCTTGCTGGTTCGTGCCCCCGTCTTCTGGAACATTCAGTATCTGTTAACCCCTTGCTACTCTGCTCATGAATATTTCTGTTTCTCAAGGTGACATTCAGAGGAGTTGGTGGTGCAAACCAGCAGGTTCTTAGAGGAACAGACCTGTGATGTGCAGCTCTGAAGCACTCAAGTGGTTGGTGAGGTGGCACTGATGAAGATTTTTATCCAGGAACCCTGGGCTCCAGAAATGAAATTGCAACTCTAAAATGTGATTTATCATTCCCCTGCCCTTTGTGTTTTATTTCAGGACAGAGAGGAAAGAATTTAAACTCCCTAGGTGCAAGCTGAAAGCTTTGGAGAGAGAAGGCAGCCTTGGTGCTGAGAAGTGGCATCAAGTAGGTGGGTGCTGGGAACACAGGAGGAAATCAGCCTCACCTGGCAGCCTTCCACTGCAAATTACCTTCTGTGTGGCTGCAATGTCTGCACTGCTGGCAGCAGCTCCTGAGAAAGGTAGGTGCTGAATTCTCACAGCTTCCTTGAGAAGGAAGGGCAGCAGCCTCTGGGTTCATTGCTTTATGGCTGCTTTTGGGTTTTAGCTTTAAATTCCACTATAATGGTTTAGGTTGGAAGGGACCTTGAAGATCATCTGGTTCCAACCCCCTGCCATGGGCAGGGACATCTCCCACTAGGCCAGGGTGCTGGGGAGGGGCTGAGGGGGACCATGGTGTCTTTGTGCTGGTGCTGCAGCATAGCATCCTGCTGCTGGCACTGCCCCTGCCTAGGGCTGAGCTGCACCGTGCAAGCAGGCAGCAGGACTCTGTCAAGGGCAGCAGCAGGGGTTGTGTAACAGCCTACAGCCACCACCACGCTCTCTGGGAAGCACTTTTATTTTTCCCATTGACAGCCAGGCCCTTGACCTCTCTACTTCCTACTTTTCAAGAGCTGCATCTGTCAGAACAAACGTCAAAGGGAAGCAGGACCTGACCAAACCCATCCCTGAGTTCAGTGCCTTTAGTGCTTCTCATTGGCTGTCACTTGCATGTTAAATTAGCTCCCAGGGCAGCCCGAGGCCCCCATGGAGATCACTGCAGAGCTCTTCCTGTGAGGCAGGACAAGCTGCTGACCTGCTCACACCTACTGAGACTTTGTCAGATGAGGGAATGGTCTGGTTTGGAAGAGATCTCCAAAGGTCATCCAGACCAATCCCCCTGCAGTCAGCAGGGACATCCTCCACTGCAGGTTAAATGTTCAAGCAGAGAGAGCAAGAGATGCATTAAGGGAAGTAGAATCACAGAGTGTGAGGGGTTGGAAGGGACCTCCAGAGAGCATCCATCCAACCCCCTGCCAGAGCAGCAGCACCCAGGGCAGCTCACACAGGAACACAGCCAGGGGGCTTTGCAATGGCTCCAGACAAGGAGACTCCACAACCTCTCTGGGCAGCCTGCTCCAGCCCTCTGCCACCCTCAGAGGGAAAAGGTTTTCCCTTCTGTTCCTCTGGCACCTCCTCTAGTAGTGTTTGCAGCACTTAAAAACCTCACATTTTTCCTATCCTCAACTGGACACCAACTTAGTCTGCCCTGACAGCTCCCAGGCTGCTCCCCAACTGCTCTGTAGAGTCCTGATCAATATGCATTCTCCAGCTTTCCACTCAGCCAGGGCTTTAGGAGCCAGTCATGTTTGTCTTGGATTTGTTAACGGGTTTTAAACAGCCACCTGCTTGGCTACCCTGGCAGCACCTAAGGCAAGAGGAGGTTAAAGCACGGTGCTTCCACCACCACTCCAAACCCCCCAGGGCCACCCAAAACAACACCCACCCAGAGCCAAACCCCAGCTCAGCAGTTCCTGCAGTCTGCTCAGGGCTCAGACTCAGCTTTACAGGAGCCTGCTTGGTCTTCCCCACATACTCCCCTAACAGCCTGGTTGTGAAGGGCTTGAGTTATCTAGTCCCAAGTTTTGTACGTCAAAACAGCTCTCATCTCCATCCAGCTTTAATTGCAGGGTAAGTTATGAACCAAGAACTACAGAGGTTGATGACCAAGCAGAAACGGAATTCCATTCAGGCAAGGAACCATTCACCTTCTAGCAATGTAAACGAAGCACAAGAAACCTTTTCTTTAATAAATTTTATTTATGCAAAGCCAATCCAAAAGTGTTGTGTAAAAGTGAAAAGATTTTTTTTTTCTTTTTACATATTAATAAAAACTTGGGGGGTTGGGGCACTTTCTGTGTGGGAAGAGTAAGGATTTGACTCTTCTATTTACAGGAAGCCACTAAGGCTGCTTAGAAATATAGACATAAAGTTCATCCTTCCTTTCCCTACAAGCTACACAACAGCTCCAAGTGCCCACATTATAAAGGCTATCCCATGACAACTTGACTCTTTTATGCCTGATAAATTCTCAGTTTGATGGAAACCTTCTGCCCAGTGCTTGGTTTATGGTTTGGGGTTTTTGGGGTATTTTTTTTAGGGGCACTTACTTATATTTTTAAACATATACAGTAGTCAAATAATATTATACTTATTATGTCACACCCAGTGTCTCCTTAAGGAAGAAAAGTTATGTTCCTTGACCCTCCAGTTCAGCTGCTGCTATGTCTGGATCTTCATCATTGTAAATGTTTTCTGCCTGAAGACACGAAATGTAATTACAAGTGGTAAGCATTAATTGTTTGCAATCTTCTCTACCTCACAGAGAAAGACCCTGGCACTACCAAAAAGGCACAGACATCATCCTCTCCCCTTCAAGAGAGCCTCTCCCAGCCATTTCTAGGGAGCTGCACACAGTGGCTATACTTCAGCAGTTGGTTTCTCACCCTGCTTTTACTTCAGCAGTAACCATTTAACCATGAACATTTCATTTGGACTCAGTTCAGCCTCAGCCTGAACACACAAAAGAAGGTAAGGAACAGGTATTAAACCCCAAAAGCCTGACCTGTGATGCATGTTTAAGTCTGTTGGATCTCTTTTTAACTGAAATTCTCCCCAGATGAGTTCATTTCACATTTATGATTGAGCAAATTGCAGTAATATAAAAGAATATCAACTAACTGGAGAGTTAAGAGGCACTGGGCTTCAGAGTCAGCGTGCAGGTGAGGGGGAGAGTAAGTCTTGGCTGCTTTGGAAATGAGTTTGTGGCTGTCTCATTTACTCCTAAGCAGTAGCTATGACCTGGGAGTTGAAGGATTAGTCTGCAGTTACCTTGACCCAGGTTGGTTTAGCCTTTGTTTTCCTTCTGAAAGTCTTAACTCTCCAATCAAAAAGTGTCAGAAATGCAGGGGACAGACTGCTGCAGCCATTGAATGCAGAAGCTGCCCTATAGCCAAACCAGTTCAGTTTCATTTATGCACCAGACTTCAGAGCAGCTGGAGAGCTGTTGTGCCACTCACCATTTGCCAGATCTGCATGATGTTGTCCTCTGACACAGAACAGATGACCCAAGGCTCATTAGGATTCCAGCTGAAGTCTGAAATTTTGGCAGTGTGTCCTCCATGGATAAACTGTTAAAATAAAAACACCCACAAACCTCAGTAAAACATTTCCTTCCTGCAGAGAAATCTGTTCAAACCCAGGATTCAGCAGTTGAATTCATCATGTGATGGCTACATGAAATAAAAAACCTCCTAATAGGGACTGACAGCAGAGACACCAAGAAGGGAGGTGTGAACCAGCACAGAACATTCACTGTGGTGTGGCCAGTGCTGTTCCTCGATTTTGTTCAGTATCATCTTCATCAATGACCTGGGTGAGAGGATTGAGTGGCTCCTCAGCCAGTTTGCTGATGATACTAAACTGGGAGGGTTGCAGACACCCATCAGGCTGTGCTGCCATCCAAAGGGATCTGGACAGGCAGAGAGCTGGGGAAAGGAGAACCTCATGAAGTTCAATAAGGACAAGGGCAGAGCCCTGCATCAGGCACCAGGACAGGTTGGGGGTTGTCCTGCTGGAAAGCAGCTCCATGCTGAAAGACCTTGGAGTGCTGGTGGGCAGCAAGTTCTGCATGGGACAGCAATGTGCCCTGGTGGCCCCTGGAGGTGCTTCCCAACCCCTTCTCTGATGCTGTGGCCAAACTGTCAGTACGTTCAACACTAAAGATGTGTAAATGGTGATCAGGACCATTTTCCAAACACCACTGCCTTTGGAACTGAACAGAAGCAGCCTACTGCAAGTTAGAGCAACGGATGGGAAATGGGGAGGTGAAAAGATGTAACTACTGCAGCTTCAGCAGCACAGCCAAAAGGCCTCACAGCACCTGTCAAACCCTGACAAAAAAAAACATACCAGCAGCTCAGGAGGGCCATCTTCTGCATCCTCTGCAGACTGCTCTTCTCCAATTTTACTGTAAGAAAGCAGTTTATACATTTATTAAGAATGAGAAAATTGCATCATATAGCTTAGTTTAACAGGTCCTAGAATGCCAGCTTGGGAGGGACCTCAGGGATCACCTGGTCCACCCTTTCCAGGTGAAATCCCTGTCTTGGAAAGATCAGTGCTGCCATGCTCCAATGACCAGACACTAGTGCAGGCAGGTTGATTATCTACCACTGCACTGGCAGTCAACAGTGTTTTGTGAGAGAGATCAGCAGTTACTACCATTTGGACTTCCCAGCAACAGGACCACTACACTGAAAGAATTCCCAGTTCCTAGCCTTTGTTTCCAGTATTTGCTTTTGCCAGTGGTTTGTTGCTTGTTTTTTGTTTTTCCTACTGTGGAATAACTCCAAGCCTCCAGCAGAAAACACAAACTGTTTGCTATTCTCCTCAGGGAAACAGAGCCTGACCTTTGAGGCACGTGGAAGCAAAGGACAACACAAACCGAGCAGCAGGAAATCCTCCCAGAGAAGCAATGCTGCAACCTGAAAGGAGGTTGTAGAGAGGCTGCTGCTGGTCTCTTCTCACAGGTGATTAGTGATAGAACAAGAGGGAATGGCCTGAAGCTGCCACTGGGTAGGTTTAGACTGGATGTTAGGAAGAAGTTTTTCCCAGCAAGAGTGGTCAGGCATTGGCAGAGGCTACCCAGGGAGGTAGTGGAGTCCCCAAGGCTGGATGTGATTCAAGGTGGTTTGGATGTGGTGCTTGGGGCTATGTTTTAGGGGTGAGCCTTGCAGGGTAGGGTTAATGGTTGGACTTGGGGGTCCTGAGGGGCTGTTCCAACCTGAATGTTTCTGTGATTCTGTGAATGTTACACACAGCCTGTGCTGCTATGTACTCACAAGACCAGGTCTGGCTTCAGCAGGCAAGGAGGGGCAGGGAAGAGCACACAGCAGGGCTCCCCCATAGGCAGGGTGCAGCCTGGTGTAGTTACCAGCTCTTGATCCACCCCAAGGAAACGGTGCTCACCTCAGGTCCCACACGTTCAGCCGCCGATCAGTGCCACTGGACGCAAGGATTGTTTCGTTGTGAGGAGACCAATGGACCTGCACAGAAACACACACAGCTACTGCCTCCTGAGCTGGAGCCCTAGCAGCCAGCACCTGTACACTGATCCTCAGCAGTTACACTCAGCACTTCATTTGCTCCCAGCAGAAAGGAGGTCCTAGAGCTCAACAGAGTGCTTTGAAGGATTTCTGAGAGTGAACAGCCACTGTTACAGAGTGATTGTATCATGGAATTCCATTGTCTAAAATTCACATCTTTGCACCTACTGAATAGGGAGAGTTCACAAGATTAGATCTGAACCCAAGTTATTCCACAGCAGGACATTTAAAGGAACCTTCTACCTGCACTGAAGGTAGTTGAAACCTCACACTATCTTTTTAGTAGTAAGTTCACAGGAGGTTAGGGGTTGGAAGGGACCTCCAAAGACCATCCAGTCCAACCCCCCTGCCAGAGCAGGAGCATAGAATTCAGCACAGGTCACACAGGAACACATCCAGATGGGTCTTGAAAGCCTTCAGAGGAGACTCCACAACCTCTGTGGGCAGCCTGTTCCAGTGCTCTGTGACCCTCACCCTGAAGAAGTTCCTCCTCCTGTTGAGGTGGAACCTCCCTGTGCTGGAGATTATACCCACTGCCCCTTGTCCTATCCCAGGGTGCAACTGAGCAGAGCCTGTCCCCTCCCTCTTGACTCCCAGCCCTCAGATATTTATAAATATATATTAAATCCCCTCTCAGTCAGATATTTGGAAAAAAGTGGTGGACTACTTGCTTCAGAGTCAAGCGGGGAAACTCTGTGTCTCTATTTGTTGAACCAAAATTTGTTATTTCACATTTAACAGACTTATTTCTTGTGGTTTCTCACCAGAGGACAATCCACATATTCTTGTCTTGCTTAGTGTTCTTACAGACTTTGCTAGAGGGGAGTTTCACCCACCTGAAAGATTTCATCTTTATGAGACTCAAAAGAATGGAGTTTCAGTTTTAGATTCCGAAGATCCCAGAGAGCCACGGTCTGGGAAAGGAACAAGAAATCATTTTTACCGTGCTGGCCACACAACTGGCACCTGAAATACTTCTCAGTGCAAAGCAGACCCAAGTAAATACCTTGTCAGCAGAACCAGTTGCTAGAATGAACTCACTGTAAGGGTTGAAGGACAGACAGTTGACCTCAGCTGTATGAGCATCTACTGAATGACTTGGCTTGGATGTGGTGTTAGATCTGGTGTCCCAGCTGGTGAGTGGCAGGAAGCAGAGTCAACAAACAACTTTTTACGGGAGGTTGTTTCTCACAACACTACACATTAGTTTAACAGCCTACATCATTACTCAACCTAAGTCTGAAGCTACAGTTTGTATTCTTAGAGGGAATGGGTTGAGGCTCGAGGAGGGCAGATTGAGACTGGAGAGTAAGAAGAAATTCTTTAGTGGGAGGGTGGTGAGACTCTGGAACAGGCTGCCCAGGGAGGCTGTGGATGCCTCCTCCCTGGAGGTGTTCAAGGCTAGGCTGGATGAGGCCTTGAGCAACCTGGGCTGGTGGGAGGTGTCCCTGCCCATGGTAGGGGGTTGGGACTGGATGATGTTTAAGGTCCCTTCCAACCCACCCCATTCTATGAATCCATGAAAGCATGAGTCTGTCTCAAAGCCTTTCAGGATTGTGTCTGTAGTGAGGAGCAGTTTGCAGCAAGAAGCTTATAGTTATAACTTAATTTCAGTGATGTGAACACATTAAATGATGTGCAGATTTCAGAGACTCTGCAGCATTACTAGAGTTGATTACTCTGAAGAGCTACTTTAGACCATGCCACAATTCAGGTTTTTCTGATTTGAGTGCTCTGGACTGGTCCATTGCCAGCATATAGCAGGCACAATCCAGAAACTACTTAACCCCAACTTACATCATAAGCTTCTGATCATCGGCCACAGATCCAAACAGAGATTCATGGAGCAGGTGCCAGGCCACATCTTCTACTACTGCAGAGTGTCCAGTGAAGATTGATTTGGCATCAACAATTTTGCCTTCTTTTGGTCCAGCACTTATATCCCACAAACACACAGTCTGCGAATAAGAGCCATATTCTGCTGTTAGGCAGACTGACTCTGTTGCCCTTGAAATAAAAAAAAACATTCCCATCCTGCACATAAACAGAGAGAGGCAACCCTCTGAAACTAAAGAACACTTAGTATGCCCTAAGTGAGAAAGGAGCTAAGTTATCCATCAGTTTGGTGCACATTTGAGGCCCAAGGATTATTTGCAGGGACACAAAAGCAATTCATGCTTTTAAAGATCACAAATTTGTAAGCCCTCACTTCAGCTGATCCTTGAGAGCCTTGCTAATTTACGGGCTCAGACCCAGGCCTGCTTAAAGGGTTATTATGCAATCATTGCTTTCAACAGACAACTCTAAAGATATTCTGTTCTTATCAAGGATGTTAAAGAACTGCTTCTTGATTACAGTCTGAAGTCAATTGACAGCCTCTGGAAATATGTGAGAGCTTCCCCATATGACAAAATAGAGCTACAAGAACTCTTTAGTTCTTTAATTATCTGTTACAGCATAAATTAGGAGGGGGTTGGATTTTGGGTTTTTTTGCTTCACTCTTTTGGTTTGGTTTTGTTTTTTTTTTCACTAGGGGTAAGGATGTGGCTTTTACATGATCATCTGATGCACTGAGAAGATGTCCACTCAAATTGGAGTTCCATGATAAGCCATAGCCTTCTTTCTGGTGGCCTCTTAATCTCAGGTCAGGATTACACTCTCCACTCGGGTCTGCAAGAGAGGAAATTCCTTCCATTTAGCTTCATCTTGCACATCAATCCAGAGAAGCATCACTATCAGTCAAGAACTTTGTCTCCATTGCAGTAATGGAATTTCAAACACCAGCTTCACAGGAAAGTGCTGCTTAGGATGTGATCATAACCAGGCAGTTAAAAGTCAGCGAAGTCTGGGCCTTCCTGGATTTCAGGGCTCTTCAACTCTCCTAACTGCAATCAAGCACAAATGTACCCTTCAACAAGAAGACTTCAGCTTCAAAGAAGGTAACCTACCTGGTTTTGGAGGATGTTTGGTGTAGTCAAACACCAAGACATCAGCAGCGGGTGTCTTTGTAGCAATGATGCAGGGGTTCTGTGGCATGTACCGAGCACGGTTCACTTCCCCTTCGTGGTTGATCTTAATCTCTGTTTCGATTTTGCCAGTCACAGATCCAAAGCCACCGAACTCTGCATTGGTCAGAACAAGGTCAGTTTGTCACATCAGTTGTTTCAGACAGAGGAAGCAGCACTTCATGCATCTCCCTCACTCCAAGCATCAGTGACAAGCATTTATAATACAATCCAGACAAGGAAGACTAGCAGCATGTGGCACAAGAGTACTAATCCTTGGAAATTTGAATCCTGAAGCTCTGACTTTGTATTTAAGGGAGGTGAAGAATATTGGTTTGCACCAAAACAACAGAGAGCTGGTAGAAATGCTAGAAGGGATTGTGCATCATAATGTCACCTGAATTATTCTGAAATCACAGAATGTCAGGGGTTGGAAGGGACTTCCAGAGAGCATCCAGTGCAAGCCCGCTGCCAGAGCAGCAGCACCCAGGGCAGCTCACACAGGAACACAGCCAGGGGGCTTTGCAATGGCTCCAGACAAGGAGACTCCACAACCTCTCTGGGCAGCCTGCTCCAGCCCTCTGCCACCCTCACAGGCAAAAAGCTTTCCCTTCTCTTGCCCTGGCACCTCCTCTGCTCCAGCTGGCACCCAGTGCCCCTTGTGCTGGCCTTGGCCAGCCCTGAGCAGAGCCTGGCTCTGTCCTCCCCACACTGCCCTGCACATCTTTCTCCCCAGCACTGAGGGCAGCCCTCAGGCTCCTCTGCTCCAAGCCCCAGCTCCCTCAGCCTGGCCTCACAGGGAGATCTTCCACTGCCTGCAGCAGCTTGGGGGCTCTGCCATGGACTCTCTCCAGCAGTTCCCTGAGGTCCTTCTTGAGCTGAGGGGCCCAGACCTGGACATAATGTTCCAGATGATGTATGAAGTACCCTCTTTCAGTCAGTATTCATGACCTAGAGTTGGCACAAACTGGTAAGCGTCAGCTTCAGCATTTAACAGCAAATCAGACTACCATTAGACAGGACATTTATCAATGCTACTGCTAATGTGTTCTCTCCAGATGGCATGCATTGCCCACCTCCTTTCTCACTGTCATACTGAGAAGCATCAAACTGGTCATCATTGGGGATCTGGACTCTTGCAACCACCAGGTGGTTCTGCTCGTCAGAGGTGTGTGTGCCCAAGACCAGCCAGTGCAGCGCGTAATCCTTCCCCTCCGGCCTGTCACGACAACAAAGCAGGGAGGACAGCTGAGTGCTCACAACTTTGATAGCCAGCAGCAATAATAGTCAAGATCCAAACCTTCTCAGAGAGCTAGAAAGGAGAGACCTGTGCAAAGATCCTGTCCTTGTGCAATAAAGTGAACAAGGCTGTGACACAAGCAAGCCTAGGGCACATCCAGCGAGGCTAGAGAGTGACAATGCAAGTCACAGGACAACTACAAACAGGAGTTAAAGGTGACACTAATAACTACTTCTGTCTTTAATTCCCCTAGCACAGTAGTGATTTAGAAAACAATCAATACAACTTTCTATACAACACAAATGCTGGGGACAAGCAGCAATTTATTTTTTAAGCTTTTCCCAGTTATTATTTTCAGCTTTTCCCAGTTATTATGTCATTTCAGAAGCTAATTTTTAAACACTGCACAAGTCCTAGAACCATATTTCTCTCCTGGCTGTTCAATGCAACATTGAGTAAGAAGTGAAAGACTGGATGGACAGTGCCATTTCTCTCTAAAAGGGAAAAACTGAACAATAAACCACAAGCAAACTCTGCATTCCTGAAAGTAAGAAGCTAATGGTGCTGCCTGGATCCAAGCAAGGAGGAACCAGTGGGGCAATCAAACTACTGCAGCTGTTACTATACCATTTCCAAAGCATCATCAAACATTTGGACAGGGAAAGGAAAATACAAAACAAGAAAATCCCAACACACAGAATGCATAGGGCACTTACTTGCATCAGGAACAGATGTCCCATCATGTCAGGTGCCATATAAAGAGACAGTCCTTGCCTTTAAATGACTTTACATATTTTGACACTGGCAATACCAGGTTTTAAACTGAATATTAAGTCAAATCTGCAAAACATGAGGCAAGCAGAAGTGTTCCTGATCAAGGCTCCACACCCTCACCTTCCCACTTTACTCTCTCCATGCCATAACTACCTGGCTCACACCTCTCACACCACCTTCCCCACACGTTCAAAAGGAAGTGGTCATCTAACCACCAAACATAACATCACATATCCAAGGTGGAATCTGAAAGAGGAAGGAGACCATCCTCTGATTATGGCATGAACTTTACAGATCAGCTGTTTTAAAACCTAGCTGTACCCAGGCTGCAACACCATGAGGGAGCCAGTCCTTGTCCACTACTTCAGTGCCCCTGTAGTTCTGAGATTTATAATATATGTAGAACAGAATCTTTCTCTGTCTTCAGTATTCCTTAAGAACTAAACCAGTTAGCCCACAATTTTCAAGGGGAACTGGAAGAATAAGGAAAATTAAAAGATGTGAGATCAACAGTGAGTCAGGGACAGAACCATGCCATGAATCACTAGTCTTAGAACAATATCCTTTTAAAAAAGTCTGGACCTAAGACAAACAACCAAAAAACCATAAGAGACAGATACTATAGCTTTGACAGAACAGTAATCTGTAGTGCACATGAAGAAAAAAGGCAGTCTTGAGCAGAAAAGATTTCTCTGATCAGAATTAACTATAGGAGAGTATTAAGTCTCTTATTTATCAATCAATAAATTGAGAAAGATTTCTCCCCCAACACCTCAGGTCACCTTCTGCTAGGCTAAACTAGAGTTCTGCAAAGCATCAAGTTGTGGCATTTTCCCCAAAGCTTCTGCATACCTGAAGGGCTTTTGAAGTTGTGTGACAAGCTCACAAAGGAGCCCAACCGGCATTATTCTCATCTTGCGTGGTTTTTATCTCAAGTTACTTAAGCAGACATGGCCAGCAAAAAGAGCAGTGGAACAAGCAACTGCACCCAGCCTCAGCTCCTGCTTTGCGAGCTAAGGAAAATCGGTAACTGAGCCCTGTGCCTACCTGGCACCTTCCAAGGCGTCTTTTCCTTTCTCTCACCTGGTGATATCTGGCAGCCACTGCACGGTGAGGCTGGGCCACTCCAGGGCATGTGTCATCACCAGGTCGTACAAGAAGGGGGTGTTTTTCTTCCAGATCTTGTACTCTTCGCTGATGACACGCTCTTCCACCGTGTCCTCCAGCACTGCGGAAAAAGGACAGAGGTGAACCTCTGCCGCCGAGCCGGGGCGCGGAGGGGCGGCGGGGAGGGGTGGTACCGCCACGGGCCAGGGCAATACCAGCGAAAGGGGAAGGGCAGGACATGCGGGGGGCCGAGGCGCCCTCAGGGGCGGCCGGCGGGAGAATAACTGCAACGGCCCCACCCTGGCTGCCACCCCGTCGGAAGCTCCCCGGAGAGGAAGGCAGCAGGGCCGCAGCCCCTCTAGGCCATGCGCGCCTCTGCGAGCTGCCAGGGGCATACATCCTCACCGCAGCGCCCGGCCGGGGAGACGGACGGGGAAAGAGGGGTCTCCTACCTTCCTTGCTCGCCATGTTGGAGGTGCGAGGGCAGGAGGCAGCACAGGGGGCAAAAGCTGAGGGAGCTGAGGGCGGCCACGGGGGAGCAGAGCAGGAGGGAGCGCGAGCCGCCGCTAAAGGCCCCAACGGCGCCAGCGGCGCCGCCTCGCCGCGCGCGGGCTCGCCGCCTGCCAACGCGCGCCTCGCGCCACCGCGCATGCGCCGTCCGCGAGGCCCACCCCCTCCGCGCCACCGCCCACGGCAGCAGCCAATGGAGAGGGCGGAAGGGCCGCGAGGGCGCGCGCGTGCGCGGGGCGGGGCCGCCGGCAGGCCGGGGCGCTCCAATCAGGCGCTGGCGCGCGCGCTGCGACCTCGCGGGGCGGGGTCGCTCTGACGGCCGGGGGCGGGGGGGAGCGAGGGGGAGGCCCCTGGAAGCGCTGCAAGGGGGAAAAGAGGAGGAGGCAGTGGCTCGGGGTCTGGGAGGTGCTGGTGGCGCAGTGCGTGCCCTGCCCCGGCTAGCGCCCGGACTCGGCCCCGAGGGGGATGACGCTACGCCCGAGAGCGTCGTGCGGCGGCCCCGGGATTACGGGGTCAGGCGGAGCGAAATGGACGAGGAGGAGTCAGGCAGCTGCGGCGGCACAGGGTTTGCGGTGCGGAGCCGACAGCGGGACCGAGCCGCGCTGTTCCCGCCAGGCGGCGCTGTAGGCAAAGCAGCGCCACGGGCGGTCCAGGCGTGGGAGGAGGTCTGCGGCCTTCCCGCCGCTCCACTGCAGTTCTGGGCGCTGCGGGGGAATGCGGCCACCCCCTTCAGAAGCTGCCTCACGGCGCTCGCAGCGAGCCCGGCTCGTACGGCGTGGGATTAGCTTTAAACATATATTCTGATCTGCTCACCGATATGCTGCCGTTGTCCCCAAATCCACCCACAGCAGGAGGTTGGCGTCGGTGCCACCGAGAGGGCGCTGCCGCCAGCTGTGCACACCCCACAGCGGGGTTAGTAACCGGTTCCTGCGGCTGGACCGTTCCCCCGGCCGCACGGTGCCACACAGGCCGCGCAGGCTTGCCCGGAGAGCACCGGAGCTCACCATTCCTCCACACCGGTAACCACGAACGGGAAGCCACCACAAACCCGACTGGAAGGGGCTCCCCTCAGTACTGCCGGGGGAGATCGGAGCACCCAAGTGCTGACCGCCGGGATCCTTTACACTTCCCTGCAGAGGAAAACGAAAGTCTACAGGTGTTAACCCCCCAGCACGCTTAGGAGTCATAAACTGGTTTAGGTTGGAAAGGACATTAAAGATCGTTTGGTTCCAACCTCCCCACCATGCCCAGGGACACCTCTCAGCTAGACTCAGCTGCTCAAGGCCTCATCCAGCCTGGCCTTCAACACCCCCAGGCAGGAGGCAGCCACAGCCTCCCTGGGCAGCCTGTGCCAGACTCTCACCACCCTCACACTCAACAACTTCTTCCTCAGCTCCACTCTAACCCTGCTCTCCCTCAGCTTCAAACCATTCCCTCTTGGCCTGGCTCCAGACCCCCTCACCAAAAGTCCCTCTGCAGCCTTCCTGCAGGATCCCTTCAGGTCCTGGCAGGCAGCTCTGAGGTGCCCCTGAAGCCTTCTCCTCTGCAGGCTGCACACCCCCAGCTCCCTCAGCCTGTGCTCACAGCAGAGCTGCTCCAGCCCTTGGATCATCTTTGTGGCCTCCTCTGGCCTTTCTCCAATTCTCAGCGTGAATGAAGACTACAAATTAGCCTTGTGGAAACAAGTGGAAGCAGCTACAGCCACGAAACTTCAGGGAACCCCAAGGAACTTGGATCTGAATCCCACTTCACAACCGAGAAAATGTAAGTAAAAATGGCTACAGGGGCCACAGCTGAATAGTTTTGGTTGTTGTGGGTTTTTTTCCTCAAAGATAACAGAGTGTTGTTTAATTGTTTAATTTCCTGCCCAGCCTTCCTGTTCTCTTCTGCTTCAGTTGTCACTAACCAAAAAACCACTTTCTTTAACTGCTTAAACAGTGCTTGCAACAGGTAACAACAGCCTTAACCAGGCCAGAACTTTCTGGCAGCTAATAACAGTTTCCAGCAGGATAATGGCAACAGAGGCAGTTAGGAATTGGGTTAGATTGTCCCAAATTCCCCTAATGATTCAGAGGGATGTTTTGCCTCCAAATTGCATGGATTTTCACAGAATCATAGAATCATTAAGCTTGGAAAAGACCTTTAAGATCAGTGAGTCCAACCCTAACCCAACTCCCGTGGCCACTAAACCATATCCTGAAGCACCAGAGCTGCAGCTTCCTGAACACCTCCAGCCATGGAGACTCCACCACCTCCCAGTGCAGCCTGTTCCAACCCCTCACCACTCTCTCAATCAAGAAGTTTTTCCTCATGTCCAGCCTAACCCTCCCCTGGCACAGCTTCACCTCATTGCCTCTCCTCCTGTCTCTGGGTGCTTGGGAGAAGAGACCAACCCCAGCCTCACTCCAGCCTCCTTGCAGGGAGCTGGAGAGAGCAAGGAGCTCTCCCCTCAGCCTTCTCTTCTTACCATATTGTGACTTAGGTTCTTAAAGTGAATTCTTGCTTCTGTATTGAATGCAAGGAGATGAATTCTGCCTCACTGATGCTCGTATGCCTTGACTTTGACTCCCAGAAGGGGAACAAATTAGCTCTGGAGTGAAATTCACTGTGCTCAGCTAGAGATAGTGTCAGGAGAAAGGGGAACACACAGCCAAGTAAAAGCCAGCAGATTTTAATTTTCCTCTGTTGAGGACACTCTTCCTGGGCTGAGCCTTCTATGGTCTGGCCTCCAGTTTTTCTAACAAGGAGTCCAGTTATGGAAAATATTTATGTCTGGGAGAGGCTGGTAACAGCAGCCAAAAGTTGTAGCATGGGAACTGAGGAAGAAGGCTGAGGTAGGCAGCCAGCTTCTCAAACAGGAAACCTTCCCTAATGAACCACTGCTTCATTCACCCAGAGTGGTGAAAAGCAGGAATCTTTCAGTGAAGTTCAATCATGACATATTCATCCTCTCCTGCAGCCTGCACAAATTGGAGGTAAAGCTATGCATGGCTCATTCCAAAAAGGGAAATCTTGTTCAGCTAATTGGAAGCTACCAAATAATCCTCTACACAGGAGGGCAGGAATGAGGGTGTGAGCACAGACACACAGCCTGGATCACACAAGAAGTGTTTCCAGCTTGCCTCTGGCAAGGCTTGCTGCTTGTTTTGGTATTTGCTGCCAACTATGTGACTGCTCTTACAACGTGCTGAGGCCTTCCTAAAACGTTGGAGAGTGAAGAGTGAACCTTTCAAAGTCTTCCTCCTTCCAGAGCACTGCTCAGTTAAACCTCAGATGCTGGCTAAGGGACAGCTTAGGCTTCCTGGCTTTGAGTGACCTCTGGTAGTTCTCACTAAAGAGAGGTTACAAGGCTTCATGAAAGACCAAGCCTGTGTCAGCATTTTGGGGGGTGGGGATCCTGCTTGTGCATTTTCACAGAATCATAGACTCACTAAGGCTGGAAAAGATCTTTAAGTCCATTGGCTCCAACCTTAACCCAGCTTCCACAGCCACTAAACCATGTCCTGAGGCACCAAGCTGCAGCTTCCTGAACACCTCCAGGCATGGGGACTCCACCACCTCCCTGGGCAGCCTGTTCCAACCCCTCACCACTCTCTCAATCAAGAAGTTTTTCCTCATGCCCAACCTAACCCTCCCCTGGCACAGCTCCAACTTGTTGCCTTTCATCCTGTCTCTGGGTACTTGGGAGAAGAGACCAACCCCAGCCTCGCTCCAGCCTCCTTGCAGGGAGTCAGTTCTGCTCTCTTTGCATAGTCTCCCATAGTTCTGTATTCTACTGGCCTGGGCAGGTTATTGCCCGTATGTGGATTTTGCAGACCTGTAGAGATACTAAAAGCAATGGCAGAGAGTATTTTGGCTCTTTGGTGGAGGTACCAGACCTGGACATTTTTTACACCAATCCAGTGTCTTTTCAGTACAATGGAAGGAGCACCCCCTGAATTCTGAAGCTTCCAGCATATGGCTCACTGGAGTTCGTTGTTGCTTGTTGCCCTGGCTTCACCCCTTGGAGAAGCTTGGTGAGCAGGAATGGGATAGTTCCAAGCCTACGTCTGGGTCACAGGAATCAGAGCAGACTGGAATCCAGAAGGTTTCAGTTACATGAAAGGGAATTGAGGCAAACTACTTCTCTCAGTGATGTGCTGGAAGCAGCGTGAAGCACAGGGAAGTCTCAGCCTGCTGTGTCAGAGGAGGTAGAGGGGAGATGTTTGTTATCATCTGTGTCCTCTTCATCTTCCACTCTGGGCCTTAAAAGCCTCTACAAGTGTGCAGTGAAGGAAAGTGATGTCTGCTCTTGCCTTCTCATCTTTAAGGATGAGTCTCCCCACCTGAGCTGCCTGCCCTTCTTTCCCAGAGACTCCCCTGAGGTCACCATATGGTTTCCTTCTTTGTTCTTCACTCTTTCACTTCTGAGACTTGAAGCAATTAACAATGACATTATGTTCAAGGTTCTGGGTATCTCAGGGGTGAATCCTCTGAGACAGGAGCCATGCCAAGCAGTTTCTGTAGTAATGAAGATGTTTGTGCTGTTTGACTTTCTCAGCCATTATGTCAGATCACCCTCAGGTGCAGTCTTCAGAAGCTCCAGAGATCCTGCATCTTCTATCCTGTCCTCTTTCCAAGGGTGCTGAGTACTGAGAACCACAGCAGTGCCCAGAGTGTGTAATGTCAGACAGGTGGTAATGTCAGAAGGCTTTACAGCTTTTTTACTTTGGGAGGCAGAGTCTGGGGCCAGATTATCCTCACAGTATGTTAGGGACATCATAGAAGGGAAGAAGGAACAGGCAGGTAGAAGATCTGCTGAGCCCAGGCTGGTGCCTGTCTACTTCTCTGCAGTCAGTTCTAAAGCTGGTGGCTACCCAAGCATCCTAGGAGTATCCAGCAAACAAACTTTGCTGCTGCTTGTGCTGATCACTGCCAGTGGTGTCTGCAGCTGGAGGGGCACAGCCACATGTCCAGAAATGTGAGAAAAGAAAGATGGAATCACAGGATCATAGAAAAGGATGAGAAAGACCTCTACAGTCATTGAGTCCAACCATAACCCAACTACCATGACCACTAAACCATCTTAAGCTACTTCAGTTCATGGCCACCCAACCTTCCCCTTCCATGAGGAAGGCTCTGTGAGCTGCACTGCCTGTGGTGCTTGTAAGTTAAAGATGGGAAATTAGGAGGGGATTAACCCAAAGATCATCTTCAGGAGGTGTGCAAGACTTCACTACAGCATTCAGGGCTCACTCAGCACTGCCAGGGGAGCAGCTTTTCCACTTGCTTCTGACTTCCCACTGCAGTGGTCACACTGCAGAGTTCTGTGGAGGCAGAACAACCACTAGAGCTCTGCAGACAGCAGGACATGGCAGCACTGCCCTGTCAGGTCAGAACTCTACTTGAATGTGCTCTTCAATTAACAGCCTGCCTTCTGTTCCCTGGGGACCACTTCATGCTGCTAATGCCACTTTACAGCACGTTTCAGGGCATGGTGGTGCCAAGAGTTTAAGCCAGGCTAAGACCCTAATGATGCTGAAAGGAGTAGCCCTGCTCTCTCCTGCTGCTAGCCACTCTTCTGGCCCTTCACTAATGTTCACATGGCCCATGGGGAGCTGAACCAGGTCCCCAGTGTGGCTGACTTCTTTGTTCAGCAGAGCTGGTTTTCATTAGATGATCAAGCTGACCATGCTCCCTGCACATTTTCCCAGTCTTAAACCTGGCATAAAGAAGAGCCCATGGCCAAGGGCAAGAGCAGGCTCTGGTTTCATATTAGCTTGCACCAGCTGTGAGGCTGCACCAGAGTGAGGGGCAGCCAACGAGTTCTCAGACAGGAATGTGTTATCAGGTAGGCTGGGCTTGTTTCCCTAAGCTTCAGCAAAAAAAAAACACCAACCCAGGTTCCTCTTAAGAAAGAGCACAGAGGTGGTCATCACTACTCTGCTGTTCCTCTGATGCACCTCAGAGCAGAGACTAAAGGCAAAACACAAACCAATAAAGCCAAACATTAGCATTCCAGCCATGTGGCCAGAAACCTGAGCTAGGATTAGCAGTCAGCACTTCTGATTCCCTAAATGACTTTGGCCAAGTTGCTCAGGCCCTGTTTACATTTGATTTCCAGCTGTGTGGAGAAACAGTGCAAAAATGAGAGCTTAGATTTTTCTAAAGCCCCTAGGATTAGGGAGTTCCTCAGCTGATGGCTGCTCAGCCTCAGACACCTTTTAAACAGACTCTCCACAGTATCTCAAACCACAAAATGCTTTGATATTTCAGGGTTTGTTTAATCTGATCCAGTTGTGCTGCCTCTTGGCAAAGCAGCAATTTTGTTTAAACTTTTTTCCTTTAAAAAAAGTCTTTGAAGAATGTTTTCAATGCTTGTCAGAGAAGGTCTCAATGGTGTCCTGGAATACTGGGAGTCCCCATGCTCATACTTAGGTCTGTTGTCTCACACTGAAGCCCAAGTTATATATCCCATCTATAGAACCACAGAATGGTCTGGGTTGGAAGGGAGCTCCAGAGGGCATCCATCCAACCCCCTGCACTCAGCAGGGACATCCTCCACTAGAGCAGGTTGCTCACAGCCTTCTCCAGCCTCACCTTCACCATCTCCAGCCATGGGGCCTCACCTCCCTCCCTGGCCAACCTCTTGCAGTGTTGCAGCAGCCTCCTGCTGCACAACTTGTTCCTCACATCCAATCTCAATCTGCTCTGCTCTCATTTCAAACCCTTGTCCCTGCTCCTGTCCCTGCAGCCCTTTGGGCACAGTCCCTCTGCAGCCTTCTTGGAGTCCCTTCAGGTCCTGGCAGGCTGCTCTGAGGTCTGCCAGGAGCCTTCTCTTCTGCAGGCTGAGCACCCCCAGCTCCCTCAGCCTGTCCCCAACCAGAGGTGCAGGTTCAGATTCCTACAAAGCATCCTGTAAGCCACAGTGGAGTGTTGAAGCTAAACGTCAAATGCCTACTTGGCATCTTGGCAGGGGCAGATGAAAACAAACACTTAAAGACAGTGGAGGTCAGAAATTCTTTCTCAGAGGGTTTTGAGTTGAAATGTGAGAATTTTAAAGAAATACATTGCAGGTTTTAACAGAACATTTGGAAACACTTTTCCCTCTTTCCCCTGTGTGGCCATGGAGTCATTCATCAGTCTCTCCTCCCCACTTCCTTGGCTCTGCAATGCAAACATCTAGGGGCAGTATCCTGTTGATGTTGTATGTGTTTTATTAAGGGCTAGCATGGAGTTGTTCAGAAGAGAAATATTCTGCTAATGTGAACACAGAGAGATGAGGTGGTAGGCAGAAATGTGGAAACATTCCTCTTTCTCCATCCATTCAGACAGAGGGGAGGGAAGAATTTACCACAGGTTATTAAGGGGTAGTGTAACAGACTCTCACAGACAACCACAGGGAAAAAGAGAGACCCAGAGAGGTGGAAACTGCTTCTTCCTTCAAGCTTTCCTTGGGCTGGTACAGCTAGACACAGCCTCACCTGCAGTGCTCTGTCTTAAGGCTTATGTGTGTATGAGGTGGTGGTCACTGAAGTCTTGGAAGTGCTGGGCACAAGCTGGTGTGAGAGTTGGTGCTGTGCAGGAAGCATTATTACTTCAGCATTCTTGTTTCTCTGAGTTTAGAGTGCAGCAAGACCTTGATAATGTCTGCCAGGTGAGCTTTCTGCATGCAGCACAGACCTCAAACAGGGCTTGGACCAGACCCCTGCTGACAGGGTCAGGTTTGATCACTCAGAGAACTCTAACTAAGCAGAGAGAATTTGTGTTAAGGTTAAAAATCCAAACCCTTTTTGGCACAGTTCACAGAATCACAGAATGGCTGAGGTTGGAAAGGACCTTAGAGATCATCTTCTCCAACATCCTCTCTCAACTAGACTCAGCTGCTCAAGGTCTCATCCAGCCTGGCCTTCAACACCCCCAGGCAGGAGGCAGCCACAGCCTCCCTGGGCAGCCTGTGCCAGACTCTCACCAGCCTCACACTCAACAACTTCTTCCTCAGCTCCACTCTACCCCTGCTTTGCCTCAGCTTCAAACCATTCCCCCTTGGCCTGTCTCCAGACCCCCTCAGCAAAAGTCCCTCTGCAGCTTTCCTTCAGGTCTTGACAGGCAGCTCTGAGGTGCCCCTGGAGCCTTCTCTTCTGCAGGCTGCACACCCCCAGCTCCCTCAGCCCATGAGGGAAATTATTCCCCATGAGGGTGGTGAGAGACTGTCAGAGGTTGCCCAGGGAGGTGGTGGAAGCCTCATCCCTGGAGGGTTTTGCAGCCAGGCTGGATGTGGCTGTGAGCAACCTGCTGTGGTGTGAGGTGTCCCTGCCCATGGCAGGGGACTTGGGACTGAATGAGCCTTGAGGTCCCTTCCAACCCTGAAAATTCTGATTCTAAATCCTGATGATTCATAGATTGATAGAATGCCAGGTTGGAAGGGACCTCAGGGATCATCTGGTCATCATGTCCTTTCAAAATCTAGACTTCATTCTTTCCTCCTAACATGAAGAACACAAAGTTTTGAGGCTTTTTCAGTTCTTCCATGTTCCTGACCATCTCAAACTAACACAAACAGCTCTGAAAATAAAAGGGTACTCACTTCAAATTCCAATACATGTAAGTCCCAAGGCACGAAGTGTCAACATAACAGCACTCTCTCCCTGAAAGATAGGATTTTATTATTTATTTTTTCTAAATTTCTCTGCTTGGAAAAATATTTGTCATTTGTAATATGGAATTTGTCATCCTGGCTTCAATCACTGCAGTGGAGCTCTGTCTTCTGCAAATGCCTCTAGCCAAGTAATGAAAGAGTGTGGAGCCAAAGGGAGCACTTTTCCTTTTATAACTCTTATAAAGAATTGGTTTATTTGATTAGGTTTCTTAAAGTGGCTTGAAACCAGTTAGTAGCCTCTAAAATGACATAGCCCAGTGTTGGTGCAGTGACTGACTTGGTGCTCAGCTGCAGTTTCACTCTGCATTTGTTCCCTTTGGGGTTGCAAAGTTGTGGCTCAGGTCTCAGATACACTTTCAGTCAAGAAATAGCTGCAACAATAAAAATTGTTAGCAGCCAAGCTTTTGTTGTTGTGCTTCTGCCAGAGGTGAACACAACCACATTTTCCACCTCCTCTTCTGATGGATCAGCAAAGCAAAATGGGCCTTTAGCCAGTCTGCTGTAGTGCAGTAACAGAGCTGAAATCATGGAATTGTTAGGGTTGGAAGGGAGCTCAAGGCTCAGCCTGGCCCAACCCCCTGCCATGGGCAGGGACACCTCACATCACAGCAGGTTGCTCACAGCCACATCCAGCCTGGCTGCAAAACCCTCCAGGGATGAGGCTTCCACCACCTCCCTGGGCAACCTCTGCCAGTCTCTCACCACCCTCATGGGGAACAACTTCTTCCTCATCCAATCTCAATCTCCCCACTTCTACTTTTGCTCCATTCCCCCCAGTCCTATCTCTCCCTGACACCCTCAAAAGTCCCTCCCCAGCTTTCTTGGAGCTCCCTTCAGATCCTGGAAGGCCACCAGAAGGTCTCCTGGGAGCCTTCTCCTCTCCACACTGCACAACCCCAACTCTCTCAGCCTGTCCTCAGAGCAGAGCAGCTCCAGCCCTCTGCTCATCCTCGTGGCCCTTCTCTGGACACCTTCCAGCACCTCCAGATCCTTCCTGGAACAGAGGTTCCAGAACTGTTCACAGAGCTCCAGGTGTGGTCTGAGCAGAGTGGAGCAGAGGGGGAGAATCCCCTCCCTGGCCCTGCTGGCCACACTTCTCTTGCTGCAGCCCAGGCTCTGCTTGGCTCTCTGGGCTGCCAGTGCTCACTGCTGGCTCCTGTTGAGCTTCTCCTCCACCAGCACCCCCAAGGCCTTTTATTCAGGCTGCTCTCAATGACTGTGAGAAGCAGTTGATGCTGAGCTGCCAGATTTTGTGTGATACTGGCTTAGGGATGCTTGGACTTGCTAGAGGGTTGGAAAAGATCATCCAGGGTACCCTCAGCAAGTTTGTCAATGACACCCAGCTGTGTGGTGCCATGGCCTCACTGGGGGGAAGGGATCCATCCAGAAGGATCTTGACAGGCTTAAGAAGTGGGACAGTGACAACTATATGAGGTTCAACAAGTCAGTGCAAGATCCTGCAGCTGGGGTTGGGCCAGGTTCTTCTCCAGGCTTGACACCCCCAGCTCCCTCAGCCTGTCCTCAGAGCAGAGCTGCTCCAGCCTGATCATCTTCATGGCTTCCTTTGGATCTGCTCCATCAGGTCCATGTCCTCCCAGTGTGTTGAGGGCTCCAGAGCTGGATGCAATGCTCCAGGTGAGGTCTTACCCCAGAGCAAAGTGGCAGAATCACCTCTCTCAAAGTGGATTGTAATTAACAGTGTGCTAAGGCTATGAGACAGCACCACAGAAATGGAGTTAGGAGCAAAAACCATCTGCCAGCAACAGAGCACCACACCAAAGAAGTTCATAGATTCATGGATGCATAGAATGGTTTGGATTGCAAAGGACCTTAAAGATCTCCCAGTTCCTACACCCCCGCCATGGGCAGGGACACCTTCTACTAGGGCAGGTTCTGAGCTTGAGTTTAAAACGAGCTGCACTGAGTACTGTACCCACAGAAAACTGAGGAAGACTCTCCTGAAAAAAAATGAGCACTTCCCTGCCACTGTATTTGCAGCATAGGAGCCCTGCCAGCCAGCATCACTCAGCAGCCTCCCCTGGTGCTCTCTGCTTCAGCCAGGCAAGCTGCTAACCCCAGGAAAGGCTCTGTACTCCTGCTTGTACCGAGCAAGCTGCAGGAGTGTTCCCAGCCTTGCTTAGGCACTCAGTGGTACTAAGAGCTGCCTTTGTCAACTGCTTTGCCTTGCTCTTGCTCTCATCTCACTTGTCCTTGCTCCTAAGGTTTCTGCTGGCAGCACTGTCTGTGCTAAAGCTGCTAAAAGGCTGCAGCTGAATCACTGTGAGCAAAATCCATTGCAGTGCACCAACCTGGAGCTGACTCAAACCAGCAGTGATGTACTGGCATCAAAGAGTGCCTGCAAGCAGAAGAGCTGCCATTAAAGCTGGCCAAAAGCTGCCTGCTGTGAACAGCTCTGCTTCTGGTATCTAGCTGGGGCAGAGGGTAGAGTTCTCTTTTCACTGTAGTAGCCTTCCCTAGCAGGCTGCAGTTGTTGCACAAGGTACACACCACTGAGGCTGGAAAGAGGGGAAAAAATGCTCAGTGGGAGGTTTTTAGCGGTACTAGAGTCACAGTGTTCACCTTTCCTTCACTGGCTGTGGGAGCAGGTCAGGTCACACAGCTCATAGCTTCCACACAGCTCATGGCCTCTAACCTGAAGGCAAAGCCCTGAGTGTATTTAAGTAGATCTCCTGAAACTAGCTTGAGGCTAAGCTAGAGAGCCTGCAGAGGATGCTGCCAGGTGGGGCTCTAGAAGCTGCAAAGCTTGCAGCAGCATGCAGGTGAAAGTTTGCAGAGCTGCTCATACCAAGCTGCTACAACAGCTGCCTCCAAATCCTCTGCCCAGGAATTAACTTCGGACTCTCCCTGCAAGCTGCAGACACACCATGACTGCAGTCTGGGCACATCTTCGATTTCACTCAGTACTTGAGTGGTCTAACTCTGTACAAATTCATCAGAGTTGACTGGCAATCAGAAACTGTTTGTTAATGAGGATTTTTTATCCTTTGGAGTAGTACCACATTAGCAAGGCATTCAGAGCTCTGTAGTGGCTGTCCACACATGGAGTTCCTCTGAAGAGCTAAGCCTGCAGATTCTCACCCTGCTTACCTTCAGACTCTCTGGCAGGTTCCCTTTGGGAAGGAGGGAGCTCACTGTTCCTCCTCAACCAGCTCCCCAGGACATTTTCATTTCTTCATAGACCTTGATAGGGCTCCCTCCACTTACCTCCCTCTTGACAGAGCTTGACTGAAGGGTTGCTCCTCTTCTGCTGGCAGTTCAGGACCGTTCTTTGCTATAGGCCCTGACCCAGATTTTCTCTCTGTGCAGTTTAAGTAGATCATTTGCTGCCTGATTAAGACATTTGCCCTCCCCCTTATGCTTGCCAGTGGTAACATTGCTATGCTGCATGAAATTTAGGGGCTTGTCTGAGAGATGAGACATGTTTCTGGGTTCAAGCAGGCAGGGGTTTTAGAGGACAGCAGCAGGCTGTCTCTCTTCAGATCCCCACAGCTTTCTTCCACCTGAAAAGAAAGACCCTGCACTCCCATCCTCCTCCTCTGCTAGCCAGAGCCAGCCTGGCATCCCTGCTCTTGCAGCAATTAACCAGAGTGGCATCTCTCAGAATACTGCCAGGGAGGCAGCAAAAAGAACAAGGAACGCATCCAGTTTGTGTCCTGCTTTGCATTGGGTGAAGAATGCCAAGGATCTGGCTGGATCCTAACAAAGTCCTGCTCAGGCAGCTCCTTGCAACCCATAGCTCAGGGGCACCTTGCCACCAACTGTCATTATCATAGAATCACAGAATGGCTTAGGTTGGAAGGGGCCTCAGAGCTCAGCTCCTCCAACCTCCCCACCACGCCCAGGGACACCTCTCAGCCAGACTCAGCTGCTCAAGGTCTCATCCAGCCTGGGCTTGAGCAACCCCAGGTGCCAGACTCTCACCACCCTCACACTTGAAGAACTTCTTCCTCAGCTCCATTCTAACCCTGCTCTGCCTCAGCTTCAAACCATTCCCCCTTGGCCTGTCTCCAGACCCCCTCACCAGAAGTCCCTCTGCAGCCTTCCTGCAGGATCCCTTCAGGTCCTGGCAGGCAGCTCTGAGGTGCCCCTGGAGCCTTCTCCTCTGCAGGCTGCACACCCCCATCTCCCTCAGCCTGTGCTCACAGCAGAGCTGCTCCAGCCCTTGGATCATCTTTGTGGCCTCCTCTGGCCTCTCTCCAGCAGCTCTGTGTCCTTCTCCTGCTGGGGACCCTAAGGCTGGAGGCAGGATTGGAGGTGAGGTCTGAGCAGAGCAGAGCCAAGCCAAGGGGCAGAATCCCCTCTCCTGCCCTGCTGCCCACACTCCTCTGGCTGCAGCCCAGGATCCAGTTACTATCTGGGGTCTCAAGTGGAACCAACTTTACCTTCCTCCCCAACCCCTCTCCCTGCCTTTGAGAGAAGGCAGTTTAATGAAGACAGCTGACAGCCATACTTCAGTATAAAGGTGTCAAGTGAATTATTCATGAGCTCCTTTCTCTCCAAAGCATTCCAGCTGCTTTATCTCATTGTCAAATTGCAAGAGAAAGTCGCAGTGTTGTGTGGCAGTGCAGCTGTTGCTTTGAATAGCATCTGTTTACCACCTCACACTGGCAGCCAGGAGCATCCCCAACTCCTGCAGTCAAGTGGCAGAAGTAAAAGACCACCAGGACTGGGCAAAAAGACATGCTGGAGAGAAACAGAGATAAGTGATACCATCAGCACTGTGAGGAAGTCAAGATTCAGATATTTTTAGGTGCCTCATTTTCTGCAGTTAATGTCTTTGAGCAGCAGTGAACAAATGGAGCAGCTGTGCATCCGCCTCCTCCCCCAGATTCTCCTTTCTTTAACACTTGACTGTCCCTTGCTGGGCCTGGTTGGCAGACCAGGCCTGTCACTAATGTCGTCTGTTGATACTCCTGAGGACACCACTGCAGGCAGCATGGCTGCAGGGAGCACAACAGGCTGCATGGGAGCTCATTTCAGAGCCCAGATTCATAGAATGGCTTAGGAGAAAAGAGACCTTGAAGGATCATCCAGTGCCAAGCCCCTGCCATGGGCAGGGACACCTCCCACCAGCCCAGCTTGCTCAAGGCCTCATCCAGCCTGGCCTTGAACACCTCCAGGCAGGAGGCATCCACAGCCTCCCTGGGCAGCCTGTGCCAGAGTCTCACCAGCCTCACTCTAAAGAATTTCTTCCTCATCTCCAGTCTCAATCTGCCCTCCTCAAGCTTCAATCCATTCCCTCTCATCCTGTCACTCCCAGCCCTTGGCAAAAGTCCCTTCCCAGCTTTCTTCTAGCCCCCTTCAGGTACTGGAAGGTTGCTCTAAGATCTCCCTGGAGCCTTCTCTTCTCCAGGCTGAACAACCCCAGCTCCCTTAGCCCTTTGATCATCTTGGTGTCCCTCCTCTGGACCTGCTCCATCAGATCCATGTCCTTCCTGTGTTGAGGGCTCCAGAGCTGGATGCAGCACTGCAGGTCAGCAGTGTAGATCAGAGGGGCAGGATCCCTTCCATTCCCTCACTCTTTAGCAAATACAGATGAATATTAAATAATTCATCCTACCTTTGATTTCTCAGCCTTTGTGCTCAGAACAGGCCAGCAAGGGCCCTGTGCAGGCTGTCTCGCCTGTGACACTTCCTAAGTTTGCAGCACTTCATTTCAGATCTCAGTATTTATTTTTGTGCAGGATGTTTTACCTGCAGCAAACCTAACACACTGACATCTGTCCTCAGATACCATCCTTGGTTATCAAACCAAAGTAACCTTTAAAGATGTGATCACAATCTTAAAGGCTCAAACAGAAAGATAAGAAATACATAATCATTAAAAAAAATAGATTCTCCTCAGTGCAGAAGTAGATTGCAATTAGTCCTAATTAATTCTGGTGCTGCTGAGATTGGTATCTGCTTTAATGTAGCTCTGCCTTGCCAACTTGATGCTAATTTCTTCCTCCTGAGCATGAGAAGGTTTTGCTGAGTTTTAATTTAACAACACAGGACTGAGCTGATCACTGCTGTAGCAGCTGCAATGTTTTCACTCTGCTGTGAGCACAGGCTGAGGGAGCTGGGGGTGTTCAGTCTGCAGAAGAGAAGGCTCCAGGGGCACCTCAGAGCTGTCTGCCAGGACCTGAAGAGATCCTGCAGAGGGACTTTTGCTGAGGTTGTGGTGTCTGGAGACAGGCCAAGGGGGAATGGTTTGAAGCTGAGGCAGAGCAGGGTTAGAGTGGAGCTGAGGAAGAAGTTGTTGAGTGTGAGGCTGGTGAGAGTCTGGCACAGGCTGCCCAGGGAGGCTGTGGCTGCCTCCTGCCTGGGGGTGCTGAAGGCCAGGCTGGATGAGACCTTGAGCAGCTGAGTCTAGGTGAGAGGTGTCCCTGGGCATGGCAGGGGTTGGAGTAGCTGAGCTCTGAGGTCCCTTCCAGCCTGAGCCAGTCTAGGATTCTGTGATTCCATGGTTATGCATGGTGCTAAATCCCATAGGTGATCTGCAGTTACAAGTGACTGCTTCTTGAACTGGAGCATTGCTTAGCTGCCCAGCTGAGAATACAGCGCTTCAGGAAAGGAAAGCCAGTCAGACTGATTCTTTTCCATCAGTGATCACTGGACTACAGAAAAAAAGAAAAAGAAATGATGGAGCTACCAAGGAAGGAAAAAAATGTTTCACCAGTGGTGTTAGGAGATTGCTGGGCACTGGCTTGAGTGGCTGCACCAAGGAAAAGGTCATTCCAATGCCTTCAGGTCTTCAGAAGAGAGGAACCCTTCCAGCTAAGGCTTTCTGGCAGTGTTGTGAAGGCCATCCTACTTCTGAATGGTTCTTCTGTGGCTTCATCAGATCCTTTCACTGTTTCCACAAGGCTCATATGATAAGAGGAAACCCAGCAGGCATCCTTAGGTGTTTAACTTCAGAATGCAATCTGCTGTAAACCTTTTGGTCTCTAGCTGGGCTTTTTTAGGACAGACTAATCCTGAGTTTGACTGCAGTGTTCTTGCACCTGAATGAGGGGATTGCAGGATCAGTCTTGAGCAGAAGTGGAGTGGTAGTGCAAGGTATTTGTACAATACCTAACTGCCCAAGCACAAGAGAGTAGCTGCACATCCTTGTGGCCCAGCTCCAGTTGTTTTTCTCGTGTTAGGGCCAGGAGCAGCTGATGTACCACACCCAGAGGAGTAAACAGGAAAGGCTGCATCTCTGGCTTTGTTCTGCAGCCCTGCCTGACAAGGGGAGACACAGGACACCACCAGGCAGATCCATGCAGGCAGGTTCAGCTCCTCAGGGCTCTGCCCAGAGCTGAGCAAGACTGCAGGCAGGAGAACCATAGAATGGCTGGGCTGGAAGGCACCTCCAAAGCTCCTCCAGTGCAACCCTCCTGCAGTCAGCAGGGATATCCTCCACTAGATCAGGCTGCCCAGAGCCCTGTCCAGCCTCACCTTGAATATCTTGTAGCAGCACCTAGGCAAGTTCCTGCTGACAGCTACTTGTGTCCAGCTAACCTGAGGGGAAGGCAGAACTTAACTCTGCCTGTTCCTCCACACAGCCTGGCTTCCTTTCTTTTTCACTCTCTTTCTTTCTGTCCTTCCCTTTTCTCTCTTTTCCTTTCTTTCCTGCCCTGGCTGATACCCAGTGTTACAAATGTGCAGCAGCTGAGAGCTGAATATTGAGAGCTGGCATCTGCCATAGGTTCCCTCTGCCATAGGTTTCAACTGATGTGCTCAGGCACAAGAAGGGAGATTTTTTAACCTAAGGGGTTGTGTCCTCTGATAGAAGTGAAGAGAGTCTAGCAAAGAGAGGGAAGAAGAGGGAAGGTACCTGGCAGGGGGAGGTCCAGCAAGGGAAGACAGTGGTGAGTCACTGGCAACAAGGGTGAGAGAGGGATGGTAGGAAAAGTCCCAGGTCACACACAGACAGGGTAGGGAAGAGTGAGATCACTCAAAGAAAATATTAAATAGGGTAGGGGCAGCGTGGGGAGAGGCTTTTAACCTCTTTTATTTGGAAGCAGCTTCTGAAACCTGGCCTCTGCTTTTTCCTGTGCCAGTGATCATTCTTCTCTCTAGAGCTCTCCATGTTTCTCCCATGGAAGATTCTCCCATGTGCCATCTACTCCTGATGCACATCTGTGTGACACTCTGCTGAGCTACACTGCAAATCCTGGAGCCAGTACCAAAGAGCTGATAAATCACCACAGCCTAGTGCCACTCACATTTGCTAGCTTGGACTCCAGAAGGCTAACAGCCTTCACCTGAGCCTGCCAGCTCAGCCATGGGCAGCTGTACCACTTGGATTTGCAAGCTGGCAGGTCTGGCTCCTGTGTGGGATCTCTGAAGGCCTTGAGCAGCTGAGGTGTCCCTGCCGATGGTGGGGACCTTGGAGCAGATGATGAGGTCCCTTCCGACCAATTCAGTGATTCTGTGAACTTAATAACTGTGTTGTGGAGCTTAGCTGTCTGCAGAGAAAAATGAAATAACTGCTGAACCATCTGATCAAATGCTGCATTTCACCAATTTACTTCTTATTAGTTATTGCCATTACACCTGCAGTGGTTCCCCAGTCAGTTAGGAATAATGTCCTGAGTTTATGTGCTTCCCATCCCTCTTTCAGAGCCCCTGAGTGTCCAGCAGTTGCCTGTGTCTGACAAGACTGCCATACAACTGGAAAATAATTCCCTTGAAGCACTAACAAAAAATCTCTGCAGGGTGGTGTGGCAAATGTAGCTCAGGTAGGAGCAGAACCATTTTTTTTTCTGAGTCTCACTAAGACAAACTCCTCAGTCACAGGGCTGCAGATGAGCTTCCTTACACACACCTTCCTTCTCCACCATGCTGAGAGTTAATATCTAATCTTTATACTGAAGAAGAATAATGTGGCAGCTGCCTGGAGTTCTTACACTGCAGGGGGAAGATAACCACATTAAAAAATGGCAGAGCAGAGAATATTCTAACAGTGTGAGTGCAACTGCATCTGCAAGACTGCAGATGACACCAAGCTGTGTGGTGTGGTTGACACTCTGGAGGGAAGGGATCCATCCAGAGGGACTTGGACAGGCTGCAGAGCTGAGCCCAAGCTAACCTCATGAAGTTCAGCAAGGCCAAGTGCGAGGTTCCTGCACCTGGGTGAGGGCAATCCCAAACACAAATCCAGGCTGGGTGAGGAGTGGCTGGAGAGCAGTGTGGAGGAGAAGGCCTTGGGGGTGTCAGTTGGTGACAAACTCCCCAGGAGCCAGCAATGGTCCCTGGTAGCCCAGAGCCAGCTGTGTGCTGAGCTGCATCCAGAGCAGGGAGAGCAGCAGCACAGGGAGGGGATTCTGCCCCTCTGCTCTGCTCTGCTCAGACCCCACCTGCAGCACTGCCTCCAGTTCTGGGGCCCCCAGCACAAGAGGGACCTGGAGCTGCTGGAGAGGCTCCAGAGGAGGCCACAAAGATGATGAGAGGATGGAGAACCTCCCCTGTGGGGACAGGCTGAGAGAGTTGGGGCTGTTGAGCCTGGAGAAGAGAAGGCTCCAGAGAGACCTTAGAGCAGCCTTCCAGTACCTGAAGGGAGCTACAAGAAAGCTTGGAAGGGACTTTTGCCAAGGGCTGGGAGTGATAGGATGAGAGGGAATGGATTGAAGCTTGAGGAGGGCAGATTGAGACTGGAGATGAGGAAGAAATTCTTTATAGAGTGAGGCTGGTGAGACTCTGGCACAGGCTGCCCAGGGAGGTGGTGGCTGCCTCCTGCCTGGAGGTGTTCAAGGCCAGGCTGGATGAGGCCTTGAACCTTGTAAAAAGTTCCTCCACAGCTTTCTTGTAGCCCCCTTCAGGTACTAGAAGGCTGTTTTAAAGTCTCCTTGGAGTCGTAGTTGCTGAAGGCTTTTTGGAAAGCCTGAGTTAAAGCACAACTGACAGAGGAACCCTGCTGTCTAGTCTTGGTTTGCTCAATTTTTGCATCCATGTAATATAAAAGCAAAGGGAGAATCTTGTTTCAAACCTAAAAAAGATAACAAATGTGCCCATCCATTCTTTTAAAATTCCACATGAAGCTGTTATTTTAGAAGAAAAAGTGCCAGGGACTTTGATGGAATTTCATGGAAACTGTGCTGGAGAATTCCCTTCCTGTTTACAGTGGAGTTGTGATACCATTACAGGTTACAAAACTTGCCCCTAACCAAGAAATGCTACACATCAGAAATGAAAACAGTTCAAGGATTTATTGTTTGCTGGGGGGTACTAATAAACAAAAAAAGAGTAATGTAACTGTATTGAGATCTGACTTATCAAAGTATGGTTTGGATCTGTGTGTGGTCCTCCTGCCCTCCCCACCCAAATAAGGCAGTGATTTACTCTCAACCCAGACAGCAGCAGTCCTGCAAACAATTGTGTGAGCATGTGTGGGAGGAAGACTGAAGCCATAGTGCAAAATAAATATACTGTTTGCAGAGATGTGCCAGAAGGAACCACAGCATCATGCCAGGGGTTGGAAGGGACCTCCAGAGAGCATCCAGTCCAAGTCCCCTGCCAGAGCAGCAGCACCCAGGGCAGCTCACACAGGAACACAGCCAGGGGGCTTTGCAATGGCTCCAGACAAGGAGACTCCACAACCTCTCTGGGCAGCCTGCTCCAGCCCTCTGCCGCCCTCACAGGGCAAAAGTTTTCCCTTCTCTTGCCCTGGCACCTCCTCTGCTCCAGCTGGCACCCAGTGCCCCTTGTGCTATTACTGGCCATCCCTGATGGCTTGTGTTACCATGAAGTGCCCCTCAGGTCTGAGCTCACACCCCCTCACAAGCACTGCATGGAGTGGCAGTGCCACTGCACCAGGCACACTGCAGTGTATGAAGTGGCTCTGGCCCCTCTTGTTCTGGGGTCAGCAGTGTAACTCAGTGTAGCTGGCACTGCTGAAGGACCCCTGCAGTTCAGAGGAGGCAAGCAAGCACCTGAGCACCCCTGTACCCCCCAAAAGTGCTCTCATGCCCACAGGGTGTTCAGCTCACCCCATTAATAAGCTCACACTTGGCAGAAATAAGAGGCATGGATTTCCCTGCCTCCTCCTTCATCTCATGGGGCTTCACTTCTGTAGTGTCTTGGGAACAACATGCTTGAGATGACAAAATTGGGGTGGACTGTTTAGACCACAGCCTCTGGGTTGTTTCAGAGGAGAGTGGGATGCCCCTGGAGGTGTTTAAGAAAAGACTGGGATGAGGCACTTAGTGCCATTGTCTAGCTGATTAGACAAGGTTGGGTGAGCGGTTGGACTTGATGATCTTGGAGATCTTTTCCAACCTGGCTGATTCTGTGATTCTGAGAAAGGTATGCAAGCTTTGCAGGTCAAGGAAGAAGAGAAAATAGTCCAAAGGAAAAAAAAACACCAAACCCAAAACAACCCCAAAGCAGATGGTTTTGTTTGCAGTAAGGTGTGGCTGGTGAAGCAGATCAGTGCGTTCTGGGACACTGGGTGTTTCCAATGTCTTCCTGCCATGCTTCACCCTGGGAACGCTTAGGGAGGGAAAAAAAAGGGTCAAATGGTGTCTGCTGGAGAAGGGAGAATTCATTGTGATGAGGCAGTTAGCATCAGAAGTACTGCACTGGTCCATTAGTGATGAGCATATTGATGGCAAGCTGGAGCAGAGGAGGTGCCAGGGGAAGAGAAGGGAAAACTTTTTGGCTGTGAGGGTGGCAGAGGGCTGGAGCAGGCTGCCCAGAGAGGTTGTGGAGTCTCCTTGTCTGGAGCCATTGCAAAGCCCCCTGGCTGTGTTCCTGTGTGAGCTGCCCTGGGTGCTGCTGCTCTGGCAGGGGGCTTGGATGGATGCTCTCTGGAGGTCCCTTCCAACCCCTGGCATTCTGTGATCTTCAGGCACAGGCAAATGCAGATTGTTGACAGTATTTTCCTTTGCTTGTGGGCACAACAGCCCTGTCATTCAAGTTCAGCAACAAGGCAGCTGTTCTTCCAGAGGTTAGTTTGAAGATATTTATCTATACAACTCTCATGAAGATAGTTAGGTGAAGCCCTGCGTCATCTCTACATGACTGGCACCATGTCTTCTAGCTAGGATTTTGTACCTGTCTGAAGAGACAGCAAATGTCCAGCAACCTCTTAGGCATCTCCAAGCAAAGAACCTAGTAGTCGAGGAGTCCCTTGGTCTCTTTGCTGAGTCTTCTCACAGATTTTGCTGAGCTGCTATAGGTCTTTGCCACTAAGTTGGGCTGCAAGACAGATTCTTGAATAGGTATGGCCTCCTTCAAAAGGAGATGAAGTTCAAAATTAAAAAATGCCATCATCTAGTCCCCTGTCCTTAAAGGAACAAAGATTTCTCCATAGCACTCCAACCTAATATTTTCTAGTAAAATGACATGAAGTTGTTAGAGAGCCACAAACAGCTTTGTTGGGATATACCCAGTGCTCCCACCTTGGGTTGTGAGCTGGCTGACTTTTAAGGAGGTACTCGACCTCCAAGGGGAAGATTCACAGTGTCACTGCTGCCAGAGGTGTGAAAAAGAGGAATCTTGTCTCCAAAAACAAGGGACTCTGTCCTCTCCACGTTAAAGCACGAACTAGAGAGAACATGATCAGATGTTTCTCTGTTAAACAGACCTGGCTGACCCATTAGGACTCAATTCAGAGGCGTCACATTACTGCAGCACCCAGGCTGCATCTTTTTTCCCCATTGTTTCTGGTGAGAGAAAAATTGTTTCTGCTGCACTGCCTCTGCACAGCCCCCAGAGAGGGGCAGGGTGGCAATCCTGGGAGGGCTGACAGGGGCACAGCAAAGATGAGATGGGTGAGATGTGTGGCACCCAGCTGGCTGGCAGCATTCCACGCTGCCTCTGTGGTGCTGGGTGTCTGTCTGGGTGCCCATGGGTCTGCCCAGTGGCACAGTGACACTGTCCCCACCCAGCACCCACTAGTGGCAAGTGCAGACTGTCCAGACTGAAGCTTAAAACTGGAGGTGTTTAAGAAAAGCCTGGATGAGGCAATTAGTGCCATGGTCTGGTTGATTAGTTAGGGTTGGGTGATCGGTTGGACTTGATGATCTTGGAGGTCTCTCCAACCCGGTTGATTCTGTGAATCACAGGCACACAGGATGTTAGGGGTTGCAAGGGACTTCCGAAGATCATCGATTCCAACCCCCTGCCAGAGCAGGACCATAGAATCCAGTGCAGGTCACACAGGAATCAACTGAAGAGACAGATTGAAAAAAAAAAAAAACAAAAACAAAAAACCAACAAGAACAAAACTAAAAAGAAAAAAAAAGACAAACACAACAGGCGGGGGCGCGGGGTAGCCGCGGCCGGCGGGGAGCCCAGGCAGGGCCACTGGATGCGGGGCGAGAAGGGGGTGAGAGGGGCAGGCTGCGGGAGCGTCTCCCGGTGGCGGCGGCGGCGCGGGGCCCGCGCCGGCTGGGAGGCGGCGCCTGCACCTTCCCCGCCGCAGCGCGGTCCCGCCTCTCGCCCGCCACCACCTCCCACCCCCCTCACCGGCGGCGCGTCTGCCGCTGCCCCGCTGTGCGGGTCTGCCTGCAGCCACCCCGCTATGGAGCAGGGGCCGGCTGGGGGGTCCGCCGCCGCCACCACCAGCACCGGTGGTGTGCTGCTGGCGCTGAGCGAGAGCGAGCAGCAGCGCTACTCCGAGCTCTTCTCGCGGTGCTGCCCTCCCCCCGAGGCGGCGGCGGGGGGCAGCAGCGTGGGCGAGCTGTTCCGGGCCTCCCAGCTGCCCCCGGACACGCTGCACCAGGTGGGGCAGGGGCGGCCGGCGCTTCCGAGTTGCGGGGTGCGGAAGGTCGGGAGAGGGTGTCGGGGGACTGAGGCGGGACGGGAGCCGCTCCCTCACAGCCTTGGGGGAGAGGGGCTGCGCGTTACCTCTGCCGGAAAGTTGGGGCTGCGCGGCGGGCCGGGGCTCCGACGCCCCCCTGCGCTGCCCGCGGGGCCGGGGCGAGCGGCGGCTCCGGCAGTAGTGCGGCGGTGTGCGGGCGGTAGAGCAGAGCGGGGCCGGAGCGGGGCACCGGCTTCTCACCGCGGCAGCCTGCATGGCGGTGCCTGGGGCTTGCTTTGTGTCCGCTTGCCTTTTCCGAACAAGCTCCTAATACCGCCAGCGTTCGGTAGCCGCGTTCCTGCTTTCCTCCCCGGTGTCCGGGACCGGCGGCGTGCCGTTGGGTTACGCTTTGACACGGAGTCACCGGAGCGGGCGTGAGGTGGTGCGGCTGGATTGCGGTCTCCTGGGTCAGGTCGGTAATGTCATTAACTTTTTTCCGAGGAGCCCGGAATATCGTGAAGGTGCTGGCGGAGAACATGCCATGCGTATCGTTCCTGGTTTAACACTGCTAACTGGGGAGGGGGGTTAGTGGTGTATTTTTCGGTGGAAAAAAAAAAAAAAAAAGCCCAACCGTGTAGGTGAAATGACGCTGGGGTCCTTGCATGTTTGTGCTTGGGAGCAAAGCCATTCGGGTACGAAGCAGGAGGCTCTGGCGCCAGCAGAGCCGCTGGGTAGTGTCAGAGGTGCTCGACGCAGGATGTGAGGCTGGGTTCTGAGGAGATGCTTGGTCAGGGTAAGGAGAAAGCTTTGTGCTGTCCAGGGAAGAACCGGATTTGTGGTCTGGTCTTCTCCACCTGTGGATTAGTGATGTGACTAACGTGCTGTAGTTGCATAATACTTCAGACAATAAACTACAGAGAGGAAGGCTATCTCTGTTTTATTCTTATTTACAGGGATTCTGTTCTCCAGTAGTCTGTTTAATTAGGAAGAAAGAAGTTACATCAAAAATTGAACCAAAGTTATAGTTAAACCTGGGCACTGCCCGAGTGTTCTAAACTCTTCTCCTGCATTTGTGGTAGATGCCAGGTCATACGGTAATGCTTTCTACATTCCCAGGTGGCTGTGAATGAAAGTAATGATATTCCAAGAGCATTTCCCCTCTCTTGTGGTGTTTACACAGCCTGTGTTAACAAAAGTGTTACAGAGCACTGCAGTACTGCTTCCTTTGGAGACCCACTTTGGCCTTGGGCTTGCAGTTGAATTGAGTGGTGAAAGCAGAGGTTCCACGCAGATCTAGCAGCAGGGGTAGGTCTTTGAAGAACTTGGGCATTTAATTTCAAACAAGAAGGCATATTTAAGAACCTTGTTAAAGGCTTGGTTAGGAGCTGCCCTGATGGAAAGCAGCTCCAAGGAGAAAGACCTTGGAGTGCTGGTGGGCAGCAAGTTCTGCAGGGGACAGCAATGTGCCCTGGTGGCCAAGAGAGCCAATGGGATCCTGGGGGTCAGCAAGCAAAGTGTGGCAGCAGGGCTGGGGAGGTTCTGCTGCCCCTCTGCTCTGCCCTGCTGAGACCACCCCTGCAATCCTGTGTCCAGTTTGGGGCTCCCCAGGTCAAGAGAGACAGAGACCTGCTGGAGAGAGTCCAAGGGAGAGCCAGGAGGATGCTTAGGGGACTTGAGCATCTCCCCTGGGAAGAGAGACTGAGAGCCCTGGGGGTGTTTAGTGTGTAGAAGAGAAGGTGAGAGGGATCTGATCAATGTCATATCAATAGCTGAGGGGTGGGGGTCAAGTGGAGGGGGCCAGGCTCTTTTGGGTGGTGCACAGTAGTAAGCCAAGGAACAATGGAGACAAACTTGAACAGAGAAGGCTTCAGCTCAACATGAGGAGAAACTTCTTTACAGTGAGGGTGGCAGAGGGCTGGAGCAGGCTGCCCAGAGAGGTTGTGGAGTCTCCTTGTCTGGAGCCATTGCAAAGCCCCCTGACTGTGTTCCTGTGTGAGCTACTCTGGGTGCTGCTGCTCTGGCAGGGGACTTGGACTGGCTGCTCTCTGGAGGTCCCTTCCAACCCCTAATGTCCTGTGATACTGCAATATGTGTGACTTTGCTGTAAGTTACTTCATTTTCCAAAGAAATATGAAAAAACCCTCCTTATTTTCACTGTGTGGTACCTTACCCTATCATTTAAATGAAATTTATTATCATGTTGTTATCACAGTCTCTTCTGGGGATCATTTTGATAGTAATGTTTGACTGAAAGCCTGGAAGTGTTAGGTGTTTTTTTTTAATGTTCATGTTGGGATTTTTTACTATTGTAGATTATCTCCAGCTATATTTATTCTGTGAGGAGAATGTTCCTGGGAAACAAACCTGTAATTGGCTTCAGCAATATTCAGATAATAAGGCCTGTGGGATCTGGGGCTGTTTCTTTTCCTCCTTCCTGCCTTCCCTCTCTTATTTATATGGCATTAAACTCAATTGCATTCTCTTCTGTGGCTACAGTGCCTCAAAGCCCACTGCTGTCAGATACTCTTGCTAACATTTACTAGGACTTAAGAAAGGGAAAAAAAAGTATTAGTGCAATGTGTTAAAAAAAATCAATTGGCAATGTGGCTGTTTTGCTTAGGGAAGCCCCTGCAATGTTGTTGGAGGTATTTGCTGATATTTTGTGTTTTATCCTCCTCCAAAAATGCAGTTTAATGCTTTGTTCCCCCCTCCCACTCTACCAATTATGGGAACAAGGCAGAGATTCACAGTCACAGATTGCAGTGGTTGGAAGGGACCCTCAAAGGTCATCTTGACCAACCCCCCTGCAGGCACCAGGAACACCTCCAACTGGAACAGGCTGCCCAGGGACACATCCAGGCTGATCTTGAACGTCTCCAGGGGCCTCAACCACCTACCTGGGCAGCCTGTTCCAGTATTTCACCACTCTCATAGTAAAGAATTTCCAACTAATGTCCAACCTCAATGCCCCCTGCTCCAGTTTCAAACCATTGCCCCTTGTCCCATCACTCCAAGCCCTTCTAAACAGTCCTTCCCCAGCCTTCCTGTGGGTCCCCTTGAAATACTGAAATGTAGTCCCAACTCTCTCAGCCTGTCTCCATAGGGGAGGTTCTCCAGCCCCCTCTGATCATCTTGGTGGCCTCCTCTGGACCTGTTCCAGCAGCTCCATGTCCCTGTTATGCTGGGGGTGGCAGAACTGGAGGCAGTGCTCTAGACTGGGTCTCAGGAGAGCAGAGTGTCTGTACACCTGGCAGTTAGTCCTTCCTGTCCAGGCATCCCTACTGACTGGCTGAGATAGGGTCATGCAGAGCTTTGCCATGCCAGAAATAGGGAGATTGGGACTGCAAACCTGTTGTGGGTTTCTCCTCAGCAGAGGCTGCACAATGCAGAAGGTACTTAGCAGTGTTCCCGGTCCCTTGTGTGAGCTGTAACAAGAGGCAGCTGTGGTTCATTTTGTAAGCAGTGTGCAAGTTCCAGCTTTTTATTCTCAAGGTATTCATTGAAGAGCAGTTTTACACATCAGTGTGCTTCCAGAACTGGCATTTAGTGCCATGGCAAAGTCTTGGACCTGTGCTGTTGTCTTTAGGGATCTGTACTTGTACAATGAGTGGGATAAATCTTTGGGAAAGGAGGAGCCTTCCCTTTATATGTTCTTTGACATTTCTGGTTGAGCAGGAGGATGCTTACAAGCATCATAGGACACCTTCCATCTTCCTTAACTATAATGGCAGGGTTTGCAGTCTAGACAGAAGTCACAGAATCCTAGACTGGCTCAGGTTGAAGGGACTTCAGAGCTCAGCTCCTCCAACCTCCCCTCCATGCCCAGGGACACCTCTCAACCAGACTCAGCTGCTCAAGGTCTCATCCAGCCTGGCCTTCAGCACCCCCAGGCAGGAGGCAGCCACAGCCTCCCTGGTGCCAGACTCTCACCAGCCTCACACTCAACAGCTTCTTCCTCAGCTCCACTCTAACCCTGCTCTGCCTCAGCTTCAAACCATTCCCCCTTGGCCTGGCTCCAGATACCCTCAGCAAAAGTCCTTCTCCCAGGGGTGCCTCCCTGCTGGAGGGTTGCAGTTCCTGTGGGAGAAACAGTGTCCTGAGGAGCAGAGAGGTAAGGCTGCCTGACTTGGTCCAAGAGGCTGCTCACATGAAAGAGGCTGGGTGAGAGAGAGCAGAGAGGGAATGTGAGAGCATGTGCCAGAGGAGGAAGTGCTGGAATCAGTGGAAACCATCCAAGAGCAGCCAGGTCAGTGGCAGCAGATGGTGTGCACCCAAGGGTCCTGGGTCTTGCTGAAGAATGCAGTGCTTGAGGACAGATTGCTCCCAGCCAGGCTCCTGAAGGCCAGCTCCAGCTCTTCTGCTGGGCAGCAGGCTGCAGCAGAATTGAACCTCTTCCATTTCCCTTACAGAAGGGCTCAGAGAGTGAACTTAGCAGGAGTTGTTTGGGTTCAGGGAAAATGGCTGAAGTTAGCACTGAAGTTAAGAATGTCAGACACTTCAGAGCCTGCTAGAGAAGGGCCTGGCAGGGACAGGACAGGATAGTTTGTGATGGCTGTGGAGCCAATACCTGCCCTGTGCACTGAAAGCCTTTGACAAGCCCCAGAGTCTGATTAAAGGCAGAACCATGAAGGTTTTATTTAGATTTGTGCAAAGCCTGTGGCAGATCTTTCACCAGGGGCTTTTAAAGAACCTTTTCAGATGTCTGTAATCTCTTGCCTGAAAGATTTGTGCCAGCATTGGGTTTATTTTCATTTTTCCTGTTTTTTTATGACACAGAAGGAGCAGACTAGGCAAGTGCCATGCAGTTCACAGATTCATGGGTTCACAGAATGGGTTAGGTTGGAAGGGACCTGAAGATCATCCAGTTCCAACCCCACTGCCATGGGTAGGGACACCTCCCACCAGCCCAGGCTGCTCATCCAGCCTGACCTTGAACACCTCCGTGGAGGAAGCATCCACAGCCTCCCTGGGCAGCCTGTTCCAGTGTCTCACCAGCCTCACTGGAAAGAACTTCTGACATCAGCCAGATTCATCTTTACCTCTGCTGGGCAAATTAAAAAGGGTGATCCATGTGCTTTGGTTCCTAAGAAAGGGAAAAAAATTCTTCACTGTCAGGGTGGCAGAGCTCTGGAACAGGCTGCCCAGAGGGGTTGCCACAGGTGCTGACAGTGGCTGCTTTGCCTTGTCTCATTGTGGGCAATCAACTTGTGACATCATTTTGAAGCTGGCCACCAGCCAGCACAGCCTCTGCTCCTTGAGGAGAGGACTCCAAGGGGAATTTTTTGTGGGTGCCAGTCCCAGTGGGCTGATGTCTGTGTGGATTTAAAGAGTCATCATCCTCTGCCCAGCAAAGCAGAGGTCCCTGCTGCTGCTTTCACCATTTTTTGGTATTGCTGTGGTCTCTGGAGATTTTTCTTGTTGTCTTAAGAAATTAGAGAGCAGGATTAGACTCAAGATTTACACTGCAGTGCTTATCTCTTTTTTTATTAGTTCCTGACTTATATGATTAATTTTCACTTGATGTTATCTTTAATTCCCAGGTTTATAAACCTTAAGGCTTATTTGTGGGCTTGAGCTATCAGCACAGAGATTCAATTTACTTGAGAAAACTCATTCTTCCCTCTGCAAACGAGCACACTGCCTTATTCTGAGCTCTGAGGGGGACAAGTACTAATTGTATGATGCTGGAGCTACACAGGCACTGCATTAATTTATTTTTTTTTAAGCTGGGACTCTCCTTCCAGCTCTGTGTGAAGAGCAGAGCACAGCAATCTTGCTTTTCTTCCACAGGTTTCGTGAGTTCATTTGTGTTTGTCGTGACTGGTCTCTATAGTTACAACTCTGCAACTTAGCTGGGGCTTTGTGTTCAGCAATCAGAAGTACTGAGAGGTGATAAAAAAATTGCTCAGTTGATGTTTCTTTGGAAAAGAACCAATACTCTCTTTTTTTTTCAATTCCAGGAGCATAAATTAGTACCTGTGTGGTAGCTGGGGTGGGATGATTCTCTCTGCCTGGAACAGGCAAAAAAGAGTAAGAACTGTGACAGTTAAAATGTTAACTTCTGGTGTGAGGAATCTGGACTTGGACTTGCATTGCTAAAGATCAAATTTGCTCTGTCATGCCCTTTGACAGAATTTGGCATTATGCAGCTGCTGGAAATGTCACTTAGCTGGCTGGCTAACAGTGAGCCCATCAAAAAGTGATCATAGAATGGTTTGGGTTGGAAAGGGCCTCCAAAGGTCATCCAGTCCACCCCCCCTGCACTCAGCAGAGACATCTTCCACTAGAGCAGGCTGCCCAGAGCCCTGTCCAGTCTCATCTTGAATACCTTCAGGGATGGAGCCTCAACCACCTTCCTGGGCAACCTGTTGCAGTACCCTCATGGTACAGAACTTGTTCCTAACATCCAATCTAAATCTGCCCTTCTCTAGTTTGGAGCCATTGCCCATGCTCTTGTCCCTGCAGGCCTTTGCAAACAGTCTCTCTCCATCCTTTTTGTAGCCCCTTCAGGTACTGGCAGGCTGTTCTTAGGTCTGCCTTCCCTTCTCCAGGCTGAACACCCCCAGCTCCTTCAGCCTGTCCTCATAGCAGAGGTGCTCTAATCCCCTGATCATTTTTGTTTCCCTCCACTGGACCTGTTCCATCAGGACCATTTCCTTCCTATATTCGGGGCTCCAGACTTGGATGCATTACTCCAGGTGAGGTCTCACCAGAGCAGAGTAAAGTGGCAGAATCACCTCTCTTGATCTGCTGGCTGTGCTGCTTTGGATGCAGTGATGTTCTGTTAGAGCACCTATAGAGAGATTACATCCTACTGACGTCTTTGAGTCAGGAAGGAACAAACCTGGGCATATGACTTAGTCCAGAGGAGACCCCAAAGATGCTCCAAGGGCTGGAGCTGCTGTGCTGTGAGGACAGGCTGAGGGAGCTGGGGTCCAGTCTTAACGTTTTGTGCAAGATGACACAATCAGAGAATGGTTTGGGTTGAAAGGGACTTTTACAGATGATCCAGTGCAACCCCCCTGCAGTCAGGAGGGACATCCTCCACTGGAGCAAGTTGCTCAGGAACTGGGATAATGAACCTCTTTGAATTTTAAATATTATGAATTGAGAACTATTTCTGTTACAATATTTGTAAAGCAAGCTTCTTTGATGTGTTAACATCTAAACATACAAACAGGATGGCAAAATAAAACATTAATGAGCAGGATCAGCTAGTTCCCCTTCTGAAGACACTCAAACAGCTGAACAGCTGAGTTAGTGGATGATTAATTTAGCAAAGATTGTTGGAGCAGAAACCCAACTGTGCCCAAACAGTAATTCCCCTTCCTCAAGACAGTGAATTTTTTTTTCTTGCCAGTGTGCCCAGGAGTGCCTTTTGGTGACCACTGCATACAACTGAGAACACTGTTGGGAACTATTTTCTTTTTTCTTTTTCTTTTTTCCTGCAGTTTGGATGCAGTAATGAGGTGGAAGGATGTGGAGGGATGAGATCCATTAATTCTGTCATCTGGTAGGACATTTGTCCATGGATGGCAGCTCCACCACTTCTCTGGGCAGCCTGTTCCAATGCCTCTACTTTATGTGAAGTTTTTCCTAATATCCAGATATGCTCAGCAGTATCTCCAGTGTTTCTCACCAAATTCACCCTTCCTTGAGGAAAGGGACAAACGAAGATCTCTCAGCTGAAAGTCCAGTGCCCCCCAAGTCTCAAAGAATTTTACAGCGCCATGAATTTGGTTTCTTTTGTATCATCTTCCAAGGAGATGTGTGTGTGTGTCATCATAGAATAGAATGGTTTGGGTTGGAAGGGAGCTCCAGAGAGCATCCAGTCCAACCTCCTGCACTCAGCAGGGACATCCTCCTCTAGAGCAGGTTGCTCACAGCCTTCTCCAGCCTCACCTTCAACATCTCCAGCCCATGGGGCCTCAGCTCCCTCCCTGGCCAACCTCTTGCAGTGTTGCAGCAGCCTCCTGCTGCACAACTTGTTCCTCACATCCAATCTCAATCTGCTCTGCTCTCCTTTCAAACCCTTGTCCCTGCTCCTGTCCCTGCAGCCCTTTGGGCACAGTCCCTCTGCAGCCTCCTTGCAGGCCCCTGGTGTCTGCTGGCTCACCATAGTGTGAGTCACAGAGCTGATTTTTCCTTTCAATAGCAAATGTCTGTACTTATTATTATTATTGTTATTGTTACAAATTTGAAGTGGGTTTTGGCAGGAGCCTTTCAAATTCATTTACCTTTGGGGGTTTTCTTTAATCCTTTTTCTTGAAGCCTCCCTTTCCCCATCAGGAAAGATGAGCTCAGCTTTGGCACAGGTAACATTGCACATTTCATGCATTATTTACTTCTGGCATAATTTCTCCAACAATGTCCTATGGAAGCCAAGATGAGGACCTTTCAGAATCAAACCTGTCTAATCATCTGCAAAGAGGATGAGTGCTGTGGGCTAGCAGATACAGGCAGAATTGTTTTGTTACCAACAGCAACAGCAGCACAGCACTAAAAGGTAAAGTGCTTGGAGATTACAAATGCCAAAAGTAAAAATAAGTGGGGAGGGAAGCAAAATAATTCATATTATTGGGTTCATGGATTTTCTGAATAATTGCTGCCTTCATGAGAACATCTGTATGCATTAACAGCCATAGGCTGCTTTTGCCTTTCTGTGTACAGTTGGAAATGCAAACCAAGTCAGGATGCCAACTGTGCTAGAAAATGCTGCCATGCTGCAGGCAGTGTTGTCCTGGACTCTGTCTGCTGCTGCTTTCAAGTCCTGTGCTCCTTGGCTGAACTGAGGAGGAACACTTGGTTTAACTGCAGACAATAGAGGTCTCACTACCTGAATGATGCAGTTCAGCACAAGGTGCAAGCATGGTCGGTCCAAGCTCTCAGGCCCCCAGCTTAAGATGGACATGAAGCTGCTGGAGCAGGTCCAGAGGAGGCCACAAAGATGGTCAGAGGGCTGGAACAGGGGACAGGCTGAGAGAGTTTGGGCTGTTGAGCCTGGAGAAGAGAAGGCTCCGGGCAGACCTTAGAGCAGCCTTCCAGTACCTGAAGGGGGCTGCAAGAAAGCCAGGAAGGGACTTTTGCCAAGGGCTGGGAGTGATAGGATGAGAGGGAATGGATTGAAGCTTGAGGAGGGCAGATTGAGACTGGAGATGAGGAAGAAATTCTTTATAGAGTGAGGCTGGTGAGACTCTGGCACAGGTTGCCCAGGGAGGCTGTGGCTGCCTCCTGCCTGGAGGTGTTCAAGGCCAGGCTGGATGAGGCCTTGAGCAAGATGTGCTGGTGGGAGGTGACCCTGCCCATGGCAGGGGTTTGGAACTGGATGATCTTTAAGGTCCCTTCCAACCCAAACCATTCTATGAATCTGTGAATTCTTCTGCAGGTACCTTAGAAAATAGCAGAGCCTGAAGTCAGGCCTGCCAGAAGGGGTTTGGAGAGGAATGGGGAGCCTGGAGGTGATGATGTTAGAGCACCTGGTACCTGACAGTGTGACAGGTCCCAGGTTCACTGCAGCACTGAGCAGTGCTGATAGCAGCCAGCAGGATAATAATGCTTCATGTCACTTACATCAAGTTAGGAGTCCCTTATTTTCCTTCTCTCCCTGCCCATCAATCTGCCCCAGCTATATTACAGTAATTATATCTTTTATTTGATCTGATCTAAATCAGGCCTGTTTTTGAGGAGGATACTCTTCAAAGGAATATTTTTTTTTTCTTTGGAATATATTCATTAGCTGGTTTTAGACTGCATGATTTACTGTGCACATATTTGAGTGCAGGGGAAGTGTTGCAAGAAGTAAAGCTTTAGGTTAAGCCTAGCAAGACTATTTTAGAGTAAATACTGAACTCCAGCCCTGCAACAAAGCATCAGGCATCCTGGAGTTGGAGTGAAGGTCTGCTGGTCATAGATCAGAGCATGGTTCAGTCTGGAAGGGACCTCAGAGCTCAGCTCCTCCAACCTCCCCTCCATGCCCAGGGACACCTCTCAGCCAGACTCAGCTGCTCAAGGTCTCATCCAGCCTGGCCTTCAGCACCCCCAGGCAGGAGGCAGCCACAGCCTCCCTGGGCAGCCTGTGCCAGACTCTCACCAGCCTCACACTCAACAACTTCTTCCTCAGCTCCACTCTAACCCTACTCTGCCTCAGCTTCAAACCATTCCCCCTTGGCCTGTCTCTAGATACCCTCATCAAAAGTCCCTCTGCAGCCTTCCTGCAGGATCCCTTCAGGTCCTGGCAGGCAGCTCTGAGGTGCCCCTGGAGCCTTCTCTTCTGCAGGCTGCACACCCCCAGCTCCCTCAGCCTGTGCTCACAGCAGAGCTGCTCCAGCCCTTGGATCATCTTTGTAGCCTTCTCTGGGCTCACTCCAGCAGCTCTGTGTCCTTCTGCTGCGGACACCAGAACTGGAATCTGTGCCTGGGACTGGCCAGACCCAGATGCAGGACCTTGCACTTCAGATACTGCAGGACAGGTGTTAAAGTAAATATCTCTGAGTACTGGAAACATCACAAAGAGCAAAAGTAGAAGATAAGTTTGTGAATCTATATAGTTTAAATTATTTGGCAATATCTTAGTGCAAATATTACTAACAAGCAAACTAAGAAATTCTTTCCAGTGAGGCTGGTGAGACTCTGGCACAGGTTGCCCAGGGAGGCTGTGGCTGCCTCCTCCCTGGAGGTGTTCAAGGCCAGGTTAGATGAGGCCTTGAGCAATCTGGGCTGGTGGGAGGTGTCCCTGCCCATGGCAGGAGAGTTGGAACTGGATGATATTTGATGTCCCTGCTCCAGTTCAAACCATTGCCCCTCATCCTATCCCCACAGGTCTTTCTAAACAGTCCCTCCCCAGCCTTTCTGTAGGTCCCCTTCAGATACTGAAATGCAGCTCTAAGGTCTCCCTGGAGCCTTCTCTTCTCCAGGCTGAACACTCCCAGCTCCCTCAGCCTGTCCTCAGAGCAGAGCTGCTCCAGCCCTTGAATCATCTTCATGACCCTCTCCATCAGGTCCATGTCCTTCCTGTGCTGAGGGCCCCAGATCTGGACCCAGCCCTGCAGGTGAGGTCTCCCCAGAGCAGAGCAGAGGGGCAGGATCCTCTCTCTCCAGCACTGGCCATGCTGCTTTTGGTGTCAGCCCAGGCTGCCCTTGGCCTTCTGTGATGCCAGTGCCCATTGCTGGCCTCTGTCCAGCTTCTCCCCCACCTGTACCCCCAAGTCCTTCTCTGCAGGGCTGCTCTCAATCTCCTCACCCCCATCCTGGATTGATACCAAGGGTTAAGCTCATGGCTAACCATGAGTTGATATTCCTCACAGGTCTCCCTGTTTCCTAATTGCTGTGTAGATTCAGCTCAGAAATGAGCACAGAACTGAGGTGGTCTCCTTTGAATAGTGGATATTCCACTTCAGATTTCATAATTTAATCTAAAATTTACTAATTTCCTATGTCATGGCTTGGGTTTTTTTGTGGCCTGGTTTCTCAAAAGAAATGAGGCTTGTGCAATGCTGTTGTTCATTCAGCCCAGTGGTAACTTCTGAATTTTTTAAGTATTTCAACAACATTGTAAGAAAATGGAAATTTAGACTAGAAATGAAGTCAGGCTGGAGGTAAGGGTGATCTTCAAAGTCCCTTCCAACCCCATCCATTCCATGAATCTGATGGCTGGCAACCCCAGGAGAAAGCAGTAGCACAAAAGGAGCACCAATAGTGCAAGAGCCAGCAAATTGTCTTCAGCCTCCTATGGAGGCAGGGGGAAATCACAGTCCAGAGACAAAAGGGTCCCAGGGCCCTGCAGTGAGTAAGTGCAAGTAGGCAGTTGCAGGACCTTGCAAACAGACCTCTGTGCCTGGCAAGCCTTTGGGGGACTCCATCAAAGCTCCCCTAGGCAAAAGCACATTCAACAGCTGCATGAAGGTGACTCCCCTTCCTGCACACCCATGTCAAAGCAGTTCCATTTTCCTGCATGCCAGAAGACTGAGGGAAGCAAGGGAGTGACAGGATTCAGCTCCAGCTCCAAGGAAAGGTTCCCACAGTAGGACATTTTTGCAGAGGGGTAGGATTTTTGAAAAGCCCTAAGTAAAGCTGACAAAAAGAGCAGCAGCAGCAGCACATCCCTTCCGCTGCTCTTCCCACTGTTTATTGATCTCCTGGCAGATGCAGAAGTGCTACACCAGCAGCTTGCTTGGCTGGTGGAAGTGCCCAGCTGGAACCAAGGGGAACAAAGAGCACTGCAGGTGGAGCTGGGTGGGAAGAGGCAGGGAGGGGAGTGCAAAGAGGGGACACAAAAACAGCTGCACAGAGCGGAGATGGAGAGACTCAGCTGCCTCTCTAGCTCCTCTCCTCTCACTAGCAGGCTGCCCTTTCTCTCATGCCCATAGCACTGTGTAATAGCTACATTACTTCCAATAAGAAGTTGTCTTTGGGCAGCACAACTGACAAATCCCAACTCTCTCTGCACCTTTGCTTGGAGGTGAAACTCCTCAATGAATTATTTAATGTTTAACACAGACCAAGTGCACTTTGGGACCTTCAGGAGGACAAGAGCATTTCCTTTTACCACGAGGTCTTTCACATCACTCTTTAAGAACTCTTCAGAGTCTCTCAATTTTTCATAGGTTCATAGAATGGTTTAGGTGGGAAGGGACCTTGAAGATCATCCAGTTCCAAGCCTCTGCCATGGGCAGGGACACCTCCCACCAGCCCAGGTTGCTCAAGGACTCATCCAGCCTGGCCTTGAACGCCTTCAGGCAGGAGGCATCCACAGGCTCCCTGGGCAACCTGTGCCAGAGTCTCACCATCCTCACTCTAAAGAATTTCTTCCTTATCTCCAGTCTCAATCTGTCCTCCTCAAACTTCAATCCATTCCCTCTCATCCTATTACTCCCAGCCCTTATCAAAAGTCCCTTCCCAGCTCTCTTGTAGCCTCCTTCAGGTACTGGAAGGCTGCTCTAAGGTCTGCCTGGAGCCTTCTCCAGGCTCAACAGCCCCAACTCTCTGAGCTGAGGGAGCTGGGGGTGTTCAGCCTGCAGAAGAGAAGGCTCCAGGGGCACCTCAGAGCTGCCTGCCAGGACCTGAAGGGATCCTGCAGGAAGGCGGCAGAGGGACTTTTGCTGAGGGGGTCTGGAGCCAGGCCAAGGGGGAATGGTTTGAAGCTGAGGCAGAGTAGGGTTAGAGTGGAGCTGAGGAAGAAGTTGTTGAGTGTGAGGCTGGTGAGAGTCTGGCACAGGCTGCCCAGGGAGGCTGTGGCTGCCTCCTGCCTGGGGGTGTTGAAGGCCAGGCTGGATGAGACCTTGAGCAGCTGAGTCTAGGTGAGAGGTGTCCCTGGGCATGGAGGGGAGGTTGGAAGAGATGAGCTCTGAGGTCCCTTCCAGCCTGAGCCATTCTATGAGAACTCATAACTTTTATAGGCAATGCTCTCTGCTGCTGTGTTATCTTTAGATTTCAGAAGGTTGGGTTTAATCCTTCTGTTGTTTATGGCCTGTCTGCAGAGCATATGAGGAAAAGATTATTCCTCTCCCTTTTCAAGCCCACTCCTACCATGCCTCTTAACGTTGCAAACTGTCACTTGAACATCTCTGCTGCAAGTCTTGGGAAAATGAAACATGAGACAAATTATCTTCAAGAATCTGTGTTAGCATTTACTGCTTGGTTGGACTTGAACTTAAAGGTCTTTTCCAACCAGAAAAACTCTGTGATAAGATAGAGAGCAGTGCAAATGGGGCATCAGAGAAAGAAACAAAGCCAGATGGGTGTGATCCTTAGGAAAGGGGGAGAAACTGAATGAAATCCAACAAGGCTAAGGGTAGAGTCTGGCACCTGGGAAAGAGCAACCACATGCACCAGGGTAGGTTGGGGACTGACCTGCTGGACAACAGCACTGGGGAAAGGGACCTAGGGGTGCTGGTGGGCAGGCGGATACCCCTGAGCCAGCAATGTGCCCTGGTAGCCAAGAAGGCCAAGGGCATCCTGGGCTGCAGTAGAAGGGCTGTGGGGAGGAGGTCAGAGAGGTTCTCCTGCCCCTCTGCTCTGCCCTGATAAGATCACATCTGGAATCGTGTGTTCAGGTCTGGGCCCCTCAGGTGAAGAAGGAGCTGAGGGAAGTGCTGGAGAGAGTCCATGGCAGAGCCCCCAAGCTGCTGCAGGCAGTGGAAGATCTCCCTGTGAGGCCAGGCTGAGGGAGCTGGGGCTTGGAGCTGAGAGCAGAGGAGCCTGAGGGCTGCCCTCAGTGCTGGGGAGAAAGATGTGCAGGGCAGTGTGGGGAGGACAGAGCCAGGCTCTGCTCAGGGCTGGCCAAGGACAGCACAAGGGGCACTGGGTGCCAGCTGGAGCAGAGGAGGTGCCAGGGCAAGAGAAGGGAAAGCTTTTTGGCTGTGAGGGTGGCAGAGGGCTGGAGCAGGCTGCCCAGAGAGGTTGTGGAGTCTCCTTGTCTGGAGCCATTGCAAAGCCCCCTGGCTGTGTTCCTGTGTGAGCTGCCCTGGGTGCTGCTGCTCTGGCAGGGGCTTGGATGGCTGCTCTCTGGAGGTCCCTTCCAGCCCCTCACACTCTGTGATTTTTGTGAGATGTTGGCTCCACTGTCTTCAAAACAACCAAACAGTAAAGCCCTCAGACCTAGCCCCTCTCTAAGGGGAAGAATTCACAGTCAGCATCTTGCTGAGTAGAAAATGTTTCTTACCAGTCCCTGAAGACTGAGCCATATATGAAGGGCATGGGGCAGGGGAAGTTGTGTGGTTGCCACCCTGCATGCCTGTCAGGAGGTGAAGGTGATCAGCACTTAACCATGAAACAATTTCATTACAGAATGCTTCATGAGGGGATTTAGGGAAAGGGTTGAACTCTTGAGTGGTTTGGTTTGGTACCTTCTGTGCTGCTCCTCTGGGACTTCTCCAGCTTCCCTGTGGCTCCAGCTCGTTCAGTGTGTTGGTTTTGTGTGTGCTGTGCTCTCCTCTGTGGCCTGTGGTGTAGCTTTGGATCTGAATGTCTGTAAATAACCCTGCACAGGAATTCCTGTCCGATCTTTCCCAGAGTTTTTACACAGAAAATCAATTTCCTATGGGGAGTGTCAAAAATGTGAAGGTTAACAGTCCATGGAAATGCCTCTCATCGTTTTTAGCAAAACCCCAAATTTTTTAGAAAAAAACCCAAATCTCAGCTCCTTGTGGGAGCTGAATTAAATCTGTCCTCTTGGCGTGCAGTAAGTGTAGTTTCTTACCTCTGCAGAAGGCCAAAAGGTTTTCTGTTCCTGCAAGGTTTAACTCACAGTGCATCTGTGGGATCAAATTGGTAGCAGATGACAAGGGGTGGAACACAGGTGATGCCTGAAGCTCTCTGGGGAGGCTGTGGATGCCTCCTCCCTGGGGGTGTTCAGGGCCAGGTTGGATGAGGTCTTGAGCAGCTGGTGGGAGGTGTCCCTGCCCATGGCAGGGGGGTTGGAACTGAATGATCTTCAAGGTGCCTTCCAACCCAACCCCTTCTATGAATCTGTGCCTCTGTGAACTAAGAGTGAGGCACAGAGTATTTTAAAAGTCATTTGTCCTTGCTGTAGCAGTGTCTGTAAAATCTCAGAGTCTGAGAGATAATGTCACAGAACAGGAGCACACTGCTTGGGTTGAAGAATAAAAAGTGCTTGTGGGTAAGCATTGAGCTTTGTTCTTGTGATGGTTTGAAACTGTCTTTTTAATTTTTTCCTTGCAAAGTTCAGAACAGAGAAAGTGAAAGAATGTAAATAAGTCACTATTGGGTGTAAGAAAGCAAAATAACGATTGTTCTAAACACTTCCATTGGATAGATAGAAATGTTTAAGAACTATTACCCAAAACAAAGTAGGCATTCTGCACATTCTGCGTTCGGCAGTGGGGGCAGTTGCTGGGCTGTCTGGCTGCTGTTTCTTCTTCTCTTCTGGCTGAAGATAACACACTGACCTTGGCAGCTAAGTTAACATCTTTCTGATTAACAAACTCTGCTTCTCTGTCCTGGGGGTCCTGGGGGGAAGCTCCTGGGAGAGGGAGAGGCCCCTTTGGGAGGGTCCCCTTGAGGGGAAGCAAAGGAAGATCTTTGTGCTTTTCTGTTGATTGTATATATTTGTGAATGTTGTGAATTTTGTATATTTGTACATATTCATTGCATTTCATCGTAGATTTTAGACTCTGCTTGTAAATACAGCTTTTCATTTGCTTCCAGACTGAGCTAGCCTGGTTATTGTTGGGGGGGGGGGGGGGGTATTTCAGCTCACGCCGACACACTTTTTATTTTTGGCGCCCAACGTGGGGCTCGATTGCTTGTTTGATTTATTTCTGCTCAGATTAGGAAGCAAAATGAAGCTGTTTTGGATTCTGAGTCATTCTATTTCATCTATTATCGGTGCAATTGTCTACAGATGGGCCATTTCCTGCATAATAGACAAGATTGTGAGATATGTGGCATATAAGTCGTTTCTTTGGGTTAAGAACAAGTTACTGAATGTTGGTGAATTCTGTTGTGGTCTTATTGGGCTTAGAAGATATGGTAACTCAACTATGGATCTGCTAGCAGACACATTTGAGTTTGTTACTCCTCTTACAACTACAGAGGGTCCTTGGAACCAGTGGTACCCTAGATACCTTGTGCTAGCCTTAATCTTAATTTTGTTGCTTCTTGGAATAATCATATGGCTACTGATAGCACTGTATCAAGAAAGACATAAGGCTACTTGCTCTTCCAACTCTGCTGTGAATGTGAAAACCAATCCAGTAAAGGAGCTGCAGGAGGAGATGCAGATGCTGCAGGAGATGGTGCAGATGGAGATGAGGGCCCTTCTACTCAGGGTCCCTCTGTTAAGAAAGATCCTTCTGGTGAGGAAGAGAGGGTTAGCCTTAAAACTCTGGCAGACCTCTTGAGACCCCACATGGATGATGGAGATGTAGGTCAGGATGTAGACCCTGGTAGATTAGCAACTGCTGGCAGAGCCTCTGAACTCAAGGAAATTCAACGGAGGATTACAACAGGATTATGGGGACAGCAACCTCAGGATGATGATGATGACATACAGTCAGCTAATGCACCCAGACAGGAAATTAGACATGTGAGGAAGGATTACATCAGAGGAGATAATCATAGAATCATAGAATCAAGAAGGCTGGAAGAGACCTCAAAGATCATCGAGTCCAACCTGTCACCCTAAACCTCATGACTATCTAAACCATGGCACCAAGTGCCACGTCCAATCCCCTCTTGAACACCTCCAGGGATGGTGACTCCACCACCTCCCTGGGCAGCCCATTCCAATGGCCAACCACTCTTGCTGTGAAGAACTTTCTCCTCACCTCCAGCCTAAACCTCTCCTGGTGCAGCTTGAGACTGTGTCCTCTTGTTCTGGTGCTGGCTGCCTGGGAGAAAAGAACAACCCTCTCCTGGCTACAACCTCCCTTCAGGTAGTTGTAGACAGCAATGAGGTCTCCCCTGAGCCTCCTCTTCTCCAGGCTAAACAGTCCCAGCTCCCTCAGCCTCTCCTCATAGGGCTTGTGCTCAAGGCCTCTCCCCAGCCTCGTTGCCCTTCTCTGGACATGCTCCAGCAATTCAACATCTTTCCTAAACTGAGGGGCCCAGAACTGGACACAGGACTCAAGGTGTGGCCTAACCAGTGCTGTGTACAGGGGTACAATGACCTCCCTGCTCCTGCTGGCCACACTATGCCTGATGCAGGCCAGGATGCCATTGGCTCTCTTGGCCACCTGGGCACACTGCTGGCTCATGTTCAGCTGCTGTCAACCAGTACCCCCAGGTCCCTTTCTGCCTGGCTGCTCTCCAGCCACTCTGACCCCAGCCTGTAGCTCTGCATGGGGTTGTTGTGGCCAAAGTGCAGCACCCGGCACTTGGATTTGTTGAATGCCATCCTGTTGGACTCTGCCCATCTGTCCAGCCTGTCAAGGTCCCTCTGCAGAGCCCTTCTACCTTCTAACAGATCAACATCTGCTCCCAGCTTGGTGTCATCTGCAAATTTACTGATGATGGACTCAATCCCCTCATCCCGATCATCAATAAAGATATTGAACAGGATGGGGCCCAGCACTGATCCCTTGGGGACACCACTAGTGACAGGCTGCCAGCTGGATGTGGCACCATTCACTACCACTCTCTGGGCTCTGTCCTCCAGCCAGTTCCTAACCCAGCACAGTGCTGCTGTCCAAGCCATGGGCTGACAGCTTGGCCAGGAGTTTGCTGTGGGGGACAGTGTCAAAGGCCTTGCTGAAGTCCAGGTAGACTACATCCACAGCCTTTCCTACGTCCACCAGGCTGGTCACCTGATCATAGAAGGAGATCAGGTTGGTGAGGCAGGACCTGCCCTTCCTAAATCCATGTTGGCTGGGCCTGATTCCTTGGCCATCCTTCAGGTGCACAGTGATTGCCCCCAAGACAATCTGCTCCGTGATTTTCCCTGGCACTGAGGTCAGGCTGACAGGCCTGTAGTTCCCAGGTTCTTCTGTCCGTCCCTTCTTGTGGATGGGTGTCACATTGGCCAGTTTCCAGTCTTCTGGGACCTCTCCAGTGAGCCAGGACTGGTGGAAAATGATGGAGAGAGGCTTGGCCAGCTCATCTGCCAGCTCTTTCAGCACCCTAGGATGAATCCCATCAGGTCCCATGGACTTGTGAATATCCAAGTGACTCAACAAGTCTCGAACTAATTCCACATGGATTTCAGGAGTACAACACTGCTCCTTGACCCCATCGACCAGTTCAGGAGGCCAGTTATCCTGAAGTCCTCCTGCCTTACTGTTGAAAATGGAGGCAAAGAAGGTATTTAGAATCTCAGCCTTCTCCTCACCCTTAGTTACAATGTTACCCTCCACGCCCAATAAAGAGTGGAGGCTCCTCTTGCCCCTCTTTTTAGCATTACTATATTTATAAAAATGCTTTTTGTTGTCCTTCACGGAAGCGGCCAGTTTAATTTCTAACTGTGCTTTTGCCTCTCTAATTTTTCTTCTACATGATCTAGCAACATCCTTAAACATATCACTAGTTTCCTCCCCCCCTTTCCAAAGGCGATAAACCCTCTTTTTTTCCCTTATATCCTTCATGAGCCAGTCCTGTCTTGGCTAGCCAGATGTTTTGATATGGGAGCCCCAGCATTGGTGGTAGGTGACAAGTCGGCCTCGCAGTTGGGGATGCTCTCAAAGGATACAGGCATAGACAGGCACCTAGGCAAGTGCATTGGTAAAGTTTCTCTGTGGGCACGCCTCCTACTGGCAGTCTCGCTGAGGTACCCCAGCAGAGATGATTTACCATGGAACCCACAATAGCTGAGGGAATCAAGCGTCTTAGAGAATTTGCTGTGAGAGAAATAATGTATGGAGATCATAAGACTCTGAATCCTGATGAAATTCCTGTTGGAACAGGCCTCGCCAAAAAGCTCATTAAGCTTGCTCCTCCTAATTATGCTACTATTCTGGCAAGCAGGATTGTGGCAAGAAATTATGGTGGAGCACCTCCTACTGTTGGCTATTTCACTGACCAAATGAGGCAATTGGAGGATAGTCTTGCACATACTTCTTTGGTTTCAGCCACTGAAACTTTTTCTGGAGAAATAAAGAATTGCATGAAAGAACTGAAGGAGGAACTTAAAACCTCCATATCCAACGTGATGAAGGGGGATGATGCTGATTCCTCTTCCTCCAGATGGATACAAGTTTCAGCTGTTAGGAACAGACGTGCTCCAAGAAGGCCATTCCAGAATAGGTCAAACCAAAACAGACAGCAGAAGCAATCACGTGGCAGTATCTGGATAACTCTGCGTGATCAGTTTGGTGAGAACATGAACAGATGGGATGGTCAACCAACTTCTGATCTTTTCAGGAGGTTACAGGAGCTGCAGAGTGGCAGATCCCGAGGTAGCAATACCAGGAGGGTAGCTGTCGCTTCCTCAGTTTCCCAGAACAACTCTGATAGCTCCAACAGTGATCCTAATTCTGGTGCTGGACGTTGTGCCAGCTGTACATGTGGAGGTAATCCCCACCATTAGGGGTGCCCTGCCTTCCGCCAGGGGAAGGTAAGGGATAATGGAGATAACAGAATCTATTGGGATGTGTACATCCAGTGGCCTGGCACTTCAGAATTTCAGAAGTACAGGGCCTTGGTTGACACAGGAGCTCAGTGCACCATAATACCATCAAATTATCAAGGGGGAGAATCTATAACTATTCAGGGAGTCACTGGTGGATCTCAAGAGTTGTTTAAGATAGAGGTTGATATAAGCTTAACTGGGAAGCAGTGGAAGAAACATACTATTGTAACAGGCCCTAATGCACCTTGTATTTTGGGAATTGACTTTCTGAGAGAAGGGCGTTTTAAAGACCCTAAGGGTTACAAATGGGCTTTTGGAATAGCAACTGTAGAAATTGATGGAGGGAAATTGAAGTTGTCCATTAGACGTGAGCTTTCAGATGAATCTGCAGTTGTGGGACAACATGAGATAGAGGATGTAAAGCTGCTGGTTGCTTCTCAAACTGTGCATCACAGACAATACAGAACCAACCGTGACTCTTTGGTGCCCATTCAAAACTTGATTCATCAGTTGGAGAGTCAGGTCATCAGCAAAACTCATTCACCTTTCAACAGTCCAATCTGGCCTGTGAGAAAGCAGAATGGAGAGTGGCGTCTGACAGTTGATTTCCTTGCCTTGAATGAAGTAACTCCACCCATGAGTGCAGCTGTACCAGACATGATGGAACTCCAATATGAGCTGGAATCCAAGCAGGCCAAATGGTATGCTACCATAGACATTGCTAATGCTTTCTTCTCTATTCCCATAGCGGAGGAATGCAGGCCTCAGTTTGCTTTCACCTGGAGAGGCATTCAGTACACATTCAATCGTTTGCCCCAGGGGTGGATTCACAGTTCAACTGTCTGCCATGCAGTGATCCATGATGCTTTGGAGAAAGGTGGAGCTCCAGAACACATTCAGTTCATCGATGACATCATCGTCTGGGGTGAGACTGCTGAAGAAGTCTTCAAGAAAGGTAATAAAATCCTTGACATTCTCTTGCAAGCTGGTTTCGCTATCAAGCGAGACAAGGTGAAAGGACCTGCCAGAGAAATCCAGTTTCTGGGAGTGTGGTGGCAAGATGGTCGCCGTCACATCCCAATGGATGTGATAAACAGAGTCTCCACCATGGCAAATCCCATCAACAAGAAAGAGACTCTGCGTTTCTTATGCATAGTGGGATTTTGGAGACTGCACATTCCTGGATACAGTCAGATTGTGAAACCTCTATATGATGTGACTCAAAAGAGAAACAGTTTCCAATGGTGTCCTGAGCAGCAAGCAGCCTTTGACCAGATCAAGCGAGAGGTAGTCCAAGCGATGGGTCTGGGACCTGTCCGAACTGGTCCAGACATTAAGAACATTCTGTACACGGCCGCGAGTGACAATGGCCCAACCTGGTGCTTATGGCAAAGAGCTCCAGGTGAGACACGAGGACGTCCTCTTGGTTTCTGGGGTCGTGGCTACAGAGGCTCAGAGGCAAACTACACTCCAACAGAGAAAGAGATTTTAGCTGCTTATGAAGGAGTGAAAGCTGCTTCTGAAGTGATTGGAACTGAGTCACAACTTCTTCTAGCTCCTAGATTGCCAGTTCTGAATTGGATGTTCAAAGGCAAAGGTTCTTCACCACATCATGCAACAGATGCTACCTGGTCTAAGTGGATGGCTCTGATAACACAGCGAGCTCGAATGGGAAATCTCGAAAGGCCTGGTTTGGTGGAGGTGATCACAAACTGGCCAGAAGGCACAAGCTGTGCAAAACCTCCAGAGGAGAGAGTAACTCGTGCTGAGGAAGCTCCTCCTTACAGTGATCTGTCTGATGATGAAAAGAGATATGCTTTGTTCACAGACGGTTCCTGTCCTCTTGTTGGGAACAAGCGGAGATGGAAATCTGCAGTGTGGAGCCCAACGCGCAGAGTTGCAGAAGCGAGAGATGGAGAAGGAGAATCCAGGCAACTTGCAGAGGTAAAAGCTGTCCAGCTAGCTCTTAACATAGCTGAACATGAGAGATGGCCAAAGCTTTATCTCTACACCGACTCATGGATGGTAGCCAATGCCTTGTGGGGTTGGCTGAAAGACTGGAAGAAGAATGGCTGGCAGAGGAAAGGAAAGCCTATCTGGGCTGCAGATCTGTGGCAAGACATTGCTGCTCGCATTGAGAGAATCCCAGTGAAAGTGAGACACATTGATGCTCACATTCCTAAGAGCAAAGCTCCTGAGGAACAACAACACAACCATCAGGCAGATCTAGCTGCAAGAGTTTCCCAAGTGGACACAAACTCTGATCCTGATCCTGATCTTGACTGGAAACACCGAGGTGAGCTGTTCTTAGCTCGGTGGGCCCATGACTCGTCAGGACATCAAGGCAGAGATGCAACCTACCGATGGGCTCGTGACAGATCCATTGACATTTCCATGGATGCTATCACACAAGTCATCCATGACTGTGACATTTGTGCTGCTATTAAGCAGGCAAAGCGGATCAAGCCCTTGTGGTACGGTGACCAATGGTCCAAGTACAAGTATGGTGAAGCCTGGCAGATTGACTACATCACTCTACCTCATTCTCCATCTGGTAAGCAGTATGTGCTTACTATGGTAGAGGCAAGCACTGGATGGCTGGAAACTTATCCAGTTCCTCATGCAACTGCACGTAACACCATTCTTGGTCTGGAAAGACAAATCCTGTGGAGACACGGAACTCCAGAGAGGATTGAGTCAGACAATGGAACTCATTTCAAGAACAATCTTGTGAAAAACTGGGCCAAAGAGCACGGCATTGAGTGGATATTCCACATTCCCTACTATGCGCCAGCTGCAGGGAAGATCGAACGCTACAAAGGTTTGCTGAAAACCACTCTCAAAGCCATGGGGGGTGGATCTTTGAAAAACTGGGAGAAACATTTAGCACAAGCAACCTGGTTAGTGAATAGTAGAGGTTCAGTGAATCGAGCTGGACCTGCCCAATCAGATTTGTTGCGAAAGGAGGAAGGTGATAGAGTTCCTGTTATCAGAGAAAAGAATCTGTTAGGCAAAACTGTTTGGGTATTTTCTCCTTCAGGAGAGGCCAAACCTGTCCGAGGGGTGATTTCTGCTGAAGGTCCTGGTCACACCTATTGGGTGATGCAAGAAAATGGTGAAATTCAGTGTATTCCACAAAGAAATCTAACTTTGGCTGAGAGAGGTTAAATTCAGAGTGTTGCCCAGATACAGCATCGCGCCCAAGAGGAGAGTTCATGAGATCTACGGTGCACGAACCCTGAGAGCCCTGAGTCACCTGAGAGTCCCTGTTCCTTCCTTCGTTCCATCTACGAGGAAACAAGCTGTTTGCTGTTTTTCCTGTGATTTGACTCTTTTGAATCATCTACATCTGAGATAGCCGGAATGGACTATGGTCTTTATTCACCTAGTGTTGTAGATATTATTTTAGATTAGATAAATGATAGTAGCAGCCAATGGAATTGTTTAGAAGGGGTGGACTGTGATGGTTTGAAACTGTCTTTTTAATTTTTCCTTGCAAAGTTCAGAACAGAGAAAGTGAAAGAATGTAAATAAGTCACTATTGGGTGTAAGAAAGCAAAATAACGATAGTTCTAAACACTTCCATTGGATAGATAGAAATGTTTAAGAACTATTACCCAAAACAAAGTAGGCATTCTGCACATTCTGCGTTCGGCAGTGGGGGCAGTTGCTGGGCTGTCTGGCTGCTGTTTCTTCTTCTCTTCTGGCTGAAGATAACACACTGACCTTGGCAGCTAAGTTAACAACTTTCTGATTAACAAACTCTGCTTCTCTGTCCTGGGGGGCCTGGGGGGAAGCTCGTGGGAGAGGCCCCTTTGGGAGGGTCCCCTTGGGAGGAAGCAAAGGGAGATCGGTTGTGCTTTTCTGTTGATTTTATATATTTGTGAATGTTGTGAATTTTGTATATTTGTACATATTCATTGCATTTCATCGTAGATTTTAGACTCTGCTTGTAAATACAACCTTAATTTGCTTCCAGACTGAGCTAGCCTGGTTATTGTTGGTGGGGGGCGGAATTTCAGCTCACACCGACACAGTTCTTTTTCTCAAAATAATTTTTGTTTCTAGAGGCTGAAAATAATTTTTCTGTGTGTTGTAGAATAATTTTGTTCAAGTCAGCATGGCTAAGAAGTTGAAGAAATAGAAATAAAGAAACGATTTGTGCTCATCAGCTGTGAGCCCAAAGCAGTGGTGAGAAAATGCTCAGTGCTGGAGGGATTCTTCTAGTTACTTTGCAAAGGTCTGCAGGGACAGGAGCAGGGGCAATGGTTTGAAATGAGAGATTGGATGTGAGGAACAAGTTGTGCAGCAGGAGGCTGCTGCAACCCTGCAGGAGCTGAGGCCCCGTGGCTGGAGATGGTGAAGGTGAGGATGGAGAAGGCTGTGAGCAAGCTGCTCTAGTGGAGGATGTCCCTGCTGAGTGCAGGGGGTTGGACTGGATGCCCTTTGGAGCTCCCTTCCAACCCAACCCATTCCATGATTCTGCTTGGTGGATGGGTCAGGCATGGCAGCAGATCTCCAACTGGCTTTCTTCCCCTGCAGCTATGCAAATATCAGCAACATGTAAAGAAAATAGTAAATAAAATAAGCAGTATCTTAGCTCAACTCTTCTTCCCCTCTTGCCCTGCCCTCAGCCAACCCCAAAAGCAGGACTGAATTGCCACCTAAATAAGTGCTCAGAGATGTGGAACAAACACTGCTGCTTTTTGACTGAAGACCTAATTTCAACAGCACCCTGGACCTAAGCCACGAATCAGAAACAGAGCAATGATGTCTCTCCTGTCTTAAATATTTTCCTGTTAGATTTCATCTTGCTTTTTGTGGTCAGCTGTCAGTAATAAGAACAACTGAAATTTAGCTTTCTACTGTAAAATAAAGCTGAAGGAATCCCAAGCTGACAGAGGTTAGTGTAGCAGCACCCTTGGCAGGTAGAGCACTGTTTGTTAGGTGGGACTGCAGGGGGGCATTGGGGATAGGGCTTCCCTTCTTACCTTGCTGCACAGGCTTCACAAAGTGGCTGTTGTAAGTCTGCTAAGCCAACAGATTGTTGTGCAGGAGCACTGGGGGAATTAAAAGCTTAAGTGATTCTTGCACTCTCAGGGGTTTACATGATTGAGACAAGGAAAATGGGGGAAAGAGTCTCTAGTTAAGTAGGTTTTTTTTGCTTGTTCTCAGTTAGGCTCCAAGCTACCATAGCAGTTAAACCTGGGAGCTCTCAGCTTGTGAGCTTTCCTGCTGCATGTGCATGGGGCTGCAGGCTGTGAAGCTCAGAAAGAGAAACATTTCTGAACCCTGCAGCTCTTGAACAGCTCTCCCAGCTCAGCCATACAAGGAGAGTGTCCTTACTTCAAATGGAAATGCATTGGAAGCCTGCTGTGGTTCTGCTCTTTTTAAAGTTGTTCCCCTTTGTCCTGCTTTTATCCATGTGTTGTAGAGATTCATTACATGAAGCAAGACTGAGACGCCTGTTCAGCCTGCAGAAGAGGAGGCTGGGGGGGATCTGATCAATGTCTGTCTATCTGAGAGGTGGGGATCAGGATGCAGGTGCCAGGCTCTGTTTGGTGGTGCCCAGTGACAGGACAAGGAGCAGCAGGCACAAGCTGGAGCACAGGAGGTGCCACTTAAGAGGAGGAGACACTGCTGTGTGGTGAGGGTGCTGGAGCCCTGGAGCAGGCTGCCCAGAGAGGTTGTGGAGTCTCCTTGTCTGGAGCCATTGCAAATCCCCCTGGCTGTGTTCCTGTGTGAGCTGCCCTGGGTGCTGCTGCTCTGGCAGGGGGCTTGCACTGGCTGCTCGCTGGAGGTCCCTTCCAACCCCTCACATTCTGTTTTTCTAAGTACTCAGAAGAAGACTAAGGGGGATAGATAAAAGCTAGAAAGGTCCCAGATGCACCCTGTCCCCTCATTATCTCCTGAAACTGATGAAGATCCCTGGGAGTGAGGCACTGCTGTTCTGTGGTTTGCCTGAGGGGGAGAGTTCTGTGCTTCAGTCCACAAAGCCTGCTGTGCTGCATGCTCAGTATTTACAGTGTCTTCTAATTCTGGCTGTATTAATCAATTTTCTTTTGCATAGGTCCATGGTTTAAGGACAAGGAAGTCAGTGGTGATGTGTTGGGAAAGAGTGGGATGCAGGTGAACAGCCATGTGCCAGTCCCACCACCTGCTGCTGCTGCCCAAACACCCTCTGCAGCTCTTGCCACAGGGCTGTGTGCAAGGGGAGCTCTCAGGGTATTTGAAGTGCTAAATGAGTCTGAGTTTCTCAGTTCTTTGCTGCCTATTTTAATGCACCTCCATTATTAGGACGACACTCACAGCAGGCAAGGTATTTCCAAATGTTAGCTGCAAGGCTTTCCTGACTTTCCCAGGACTTGGTGGAGTTAATCTAGCAAAAACCAGACAGACATCTGTACACATTACTGCATGTGAGAATAAAAAGGATTTGTAAGAGCTTGTCACATGCAGCTTTGCTACAGATCTGCTCATTTTTAGCAGTACTTTGCTGCAGTACTGAAAAGGAAGCCTGGGAACCAGGACAGTGAATGAAGCATTTAGCAATCCTTTTTTGTCCTTTTAAATTGCTTGATTTGCTTTCTTGTTCTTCAGCTCTGGTTAAGCTTTATATGGAGGCAGAAGTCTTGAAGTGAATTACTGCTTAGAGTAAATGAAAGCAGGCTACCAAAAGCTGAGCTTTTGTTGCATGTTGGTTCATGTCTCGAAGCCAGCAGCCTCTCTTTCTTCTCCTAGCTCTCTGCCTTATACTTTGCACAATTTCTACACTAAATGAGTCCTTGCAGAGCAAAGATAGGTTGGGTTGGAAGAGACCTTAAAGATCATCCAGTTCCAAGCCCCTGCCATGGGCAGGGTCACCTCCCACCAGCCCAGGTTGCTCAAAGCCTCATCCATACCAGCCTTGAACATCCCCAGGATGGGACAGCCACAACTTCCCTGGGCAATGTTTCCAGACAGCTTTAGTCATCCCCTGTGTTTGACCTCTTGTGATCTGCAACCACTTTGATCCCACAGATGCTCTGTGAGTTAAACCCTGGCCTGTGGGGTTCAGCATCTGAGTGTCTCTGGGCAGCCTGAGCCAGTTGAGGGTGTCCCTGCTGACTGCAGAGGGGGTTGGACTGGCTGACCTTTGGAGGTCCCTTCCAGCCCAGGCCATTCTGTGGTTCTGTGATTCTGTGTCTGGCCTCTGGTTATCATCTGAGATGAAGAATTGGTTCATGTCTAATTGGGCAGAGATGTGTGAGTGCTGGCTGCAGGGGTTGCACCCATTAACAAGCAGTAGTGCACTTGCTGAGAAGAAAGAAAAGCAGAGAAATGAGTTGGGTTTTTTTGGCCTGGAATTGTAAATCTGACATTAATTGTCCTGAGGTTTGCTGTTGGGCACTCTGGGTAGCTTTCAGCCTGCAAATGGAACAGGTCATGAAGTTCTGCTGGCACAGCATCTGAGAGTGAAACTCCTGCACTGTTTCCTTCTTGTGGTTGCAAAGAAATGTGGAAATAATAAAGCAGCTGTGGTAGAGGCAGCAGCAGTGTGCTGCAGTACTTTCTGTGGGCCCTCCTGTAGGCCTCTCAGTGGTGCCAGCAAACAAGAATGGCTTTGGTTTGCCTGCTGCACCCCCAGCCAGGCAGTGACCTGGGGCATGGCCATCGAATGGGAGCAGCCTTGCTTCAGGACAGAGGTGTTCCATGCCCCCACTCATCCCCATAGCTCTCTGTTGGACTCTCTGCAGCAGATCCCTGTCTCTCTTGAGCTGGGGAGCCCAAGAACAAGCTACAATGAGCCTGGAAGACTTTCCAGCTCAGCTGCTTCTGTGTTTTCAGGAGCATGTGGAGCTGCTCTGCCCTCAGCCAGTGCCCTCTTTGCCCAGCACTCCGTGGAGGCCCATCAGCCCTCCCACCACAGTTCAGACCTCAACCACAGAGTGACCTCAGGCACCCTTCTTGATCAGCTGACCTCTTCTAACTGTTCCAAAGACAAATATTTGCAGCAGGGGCTTTATCAGCAGCTTATCTCCAAACTGTCAAACATCTGACCCACTTCACCCTTTGCTGTGTTGGTGAGGTTTTTTCACTTGGCATTTAGACTCTTTGATCTGCTGGTTACAGACAAGTTTTGCTACATTCCTGACCAGGTATTTCTGAAGGGATCACTGTTCACAGACCTGTAACCCTACCTGGAGCCCAGGGCTCTCTGTCTATCTATCCATTATTTAAAGAGAAGGAAGACACAACATATCCTGGATCCAGCAGGACTTCTGCCTGGAAAAGCAACAGGAGGAGGAATGTGCTGGAGCTCTTATGTCCCAGCTGTGCAGAGGAAGAGGCTCTGCTATGGATTAGGTTCTTCAGCTCTGCTCCTTCACACCAGTGGTAATTCACAGAACAACAGAATGTTAGGAGTTGGAAAGGACCTTGGAAGATCATCCAGTCCTACCCAGCTTTCTTGTAGCTCTCTTCAGGTACTGGAAGGCTGCTCTAAGGTCTCCCTGGAGCCTTCTCTAGGCTGAACAGCCCCAACTCTCTCAGCCTGTCCCCACAGGGGAGGTTCTGCAGCCCTCTGATCATCTTTATGGCCTCCTCTGGTACTTCTCCAGCAGCTCCATGTCCCTCTTGTGCTAGGGTCTCCAGAACTGGAGGCAGTGCTGCAGTTCTGGGGTCTAGCAGCATTAATGGCTAAATGAAAAAGCAGAAATGCCAGCTCTATCTTCATCCCACAGCTGAAAACCTTCCCCTTGAGGCTGCAGAATGGTCATCTCAGCCCATCCAGAGGGTCACTAAATAGTTGTTTCTGATTTTACCTCTTTTTGTACTTATGGGAAACAAACCAGCTCTAGCTCCGTGTTCAGTTCCTGAAGTTTAGTTCTTGCGATTGAAATGAGACCTGCCCATGGTGTCTGAGAGGTCATTGCTCTTGGAGACTGCAGTGGAAACTTGTTTGGAGAGAACTAGGGAGAGCTGGAACAATGTCAGATTGTGCTGGGAAAAACTGCTTCATGTTGGGACATCTTGAAGGAGCAGTTACAAAAATAACAGTGAGTGTCAGCCCACAGAGCAGAGCATGGAGAACGAGCTCCACAGTCTGCTTTGTGCTGCAGCATCTCCAGATGCAAAGCTTTTGTGTTGGGACTTCACATGGAGAGTGGGAATTGAAGCCAGGCAGTCCTCTGAACAATCCACAGCTACAATGTTCAGTTCTGATGCTGATGAGTTGGAGATCTGTTTGTTGTGCTTCCTGGGTTTGGGGTTTTATGCTTTGTTTGGGTTGGTTTGTTGTTTTTTTTTTTTTTTTTGTCTATTTTCACAGTCATAGAAAAACTTCTGGCCCTTCAGAGGGCTGTGCAGGCATCTGGGGTTTGCTCTTTCTCCCTTTCTTGTGGCTGCTTAATAGATAAGGTTGACCAGTTGGAAAGCAGTGTATGGAAAGGGACCTGGGGGTGCTGGTGGACAGAAGGATGCTCCTGAGCCAGCAATGTGCCCTGGTGGCCAAGAAGGCCAAGGGCATCCTGGGCTGCAGTAGAAGGGCTGTGGGGAGGAGGTCAGAGAGGTTCTCCTGCCCCTCTGCTCTGCCCTGATAAGTCACATCTGGAATCTTGTGTCCAGGTCTGGGCCCCTGAGGTGAAGAAGGAGCTGAGGGAAGTGCTGGAGAGAGTCTATCCCAGAGCCCCCAAGCTGCTGCAGGCAGTGGAAGATCTCCCTGTGAGGCCAGGCTGAGGGAGCTGGGGCTTGGAGCAGAGGAGCCTGAGGGCTGCCCTCAGTGCTGGGGAGAAAGATGTGCAGGGCAGTGTGGGGAGGACAGAGCCAGGCTCTGCTCAGGGCTGGCCAAGGCCAGCACAAGGGGCACTGGGTGCCAGCTGGAGCAGAGGAGGTGCCAGGGCAAGAGAAGGGAAAGCTTTTTGGCTGTGAGGGTGGCAGAGGGCTGGAACAGGCTGCCCAGAGAGGTTGTGGAGTCTCCTTGTCTGGAGCCATTGCAAAGCCCCCTGGCTGTGTTCCTGTGTGAGCTGCCCTGGGTGCTGCTGCTCTGGCAGGGGCTTGGATGGATGCTCTCTGGAGGTCCCTTCCAGCCCCTCACACTCTGTGGTGCTGTGTGAAGGTGCTGCAGTGCCTGTGCAGCTGTATTTTAAGGCAACCTGCACAAATCCTGTTGAACTGTGGGGTACTGTTTCAGGACTGGATGAGGACAGGCACAGCGCTGACCCTGCAGCTTTTCATCCTTCTCTGACAACTATTTTTTCCATGATGTTGTGTGAAATGAACTTTTTATTCCTTAATTGGCAGATGACCTGTGAAATTGTTTCATGTAAGTAGTTAGACCTTGCAGTAAATTTAAACTTGGGTGCAGTCCACTTTGCATCATGTTCTTGCCTTGCAGGCTGTTAACAGATCCCATTTTGCTAGCTCTCTTCATCAGCCTGAGGTTACTTTTGGCAAGCAGTATCTGCAGCCTGGCACCATGAAAAATCCTTTCCAAGATGTTCTTCATCAAACTTCCCTTCGCTCTTAGGCTGTCCCTGGAGGATTACAGTTTGTCTGCTGAAGAATTACAGATATAATTGCAGTGGAAATTGACTGTCAGGAGTTCTGTATTCAAATCCCTGCAAGTTGTTTTGATTTGTCTAGCAGTGTGTGAACTGAAAAAAAAATCAATTCTTCCCTTGCTAGCTTGCTGGATGGGCTGAGACCCAAACTAACAACAGGAAAGGACAGAAAGGATTTGGTTTTAAGCATCAGTTGAATGAAAACAGACCTGGTGGTTCCTCTATATTTCAAAAGATCTTTTCATTTAACCTTCTTCCAGAGTGCTCTTTGTTGTATTAGTGAAAGAGTCATATCGTAGGATCATGGAGTGGTCTGGTTTGGAAGGGACCTTCAAAGGTCATCTCTGCACTCAGCAGGGACATCCTCCACTAGAGCAGGTTGCTCACAGCCTTCTCCAGCCTCCCCTTCAACATCTCCAGCCATGGGGCCTCAGCTCCCTCCCTGGCCAACCTCTTGCAGTGTTGCAGCAGCCTCCTGCTGCACAACTTGTTCCTCACATCCAATCTCAATCTGCTCTGCTCTCATTTCAAACCCTTGTCCCTGCTCCTGTCTCTGCAGCCCTTTGGGAACAGTCCCTCTGCAGCCTTCTTGGAGCCCTTTCAGGTCCTGGCAGGCTGCTCTGAGGTGTGCCTGGAGCCTTCTCTTCTGCAGGCTGAACACCCCCAGCTCCCTCAGCCTGGCCTCATGGCAGAGCTGCTCCAGCCCCCTGATCATTCTTGTTGCCTCCTCTGGACCCTCTCCATCAGGTCCATGCCCTTCCTGTGCTGAGGGCTCCAGATCTGGACCCAGCCCTGCAGGTGAGGTCTCCCCAGAGGAGAGCAGAGGGGCAGGATCCTCTCTCTCTAGCTCTGGCCACACTGCTTTGGATGCAGCCCAGGCTGCCCTTGGCCTTCTATGCTGCCAGTGCCCATTGCTGCCTCCTGCCCAGCTTCTCCCCACCAGAACTCCCTAGTCCTTTTCCACAGGGCTGCTCTCTATCACCTCATCCCCCAGCCTGGACTGATAATGAGGACTGGTCTGACCCAGGCATTTCAGGAGATATTTTGATATAACTTCATTCCAAAGTGCTCTTTGTTATTTATGAGATAAAGAGTCCAGTTCCAGTCTGATAAAATATCCTATCTCCTTCACAGGCTATGCCTTGAGTTCAGATGGAGCGTGGAGACTTTATGGGGCAAGCTAGCTCCATTTCAGGACTGCATATCAGTGCATGGAATCTGCCTGTTGTGTTGGCAGGCTGTGTGCACTGACCCTGTGGAAAGTAAACCAGTAAACCCAGGAACCATGACCATAATGCAGCATTCAGCCGAAGCTGCTGTGGAAATCAGAGCAGGCAGCGTGTTGTGAGGATTTCATTTTGGATAAACCCTAATCTGCCACCTCCTTCTGTGCTTGCTGCAGACAGGAGCTACTCCTGTTAACAGCTCCAAGCAGGTGCTGTGAAATGCTGTCTGGAAGGACCCCAAGACCCTCTCCTTTAGCTGTACAAGGAAACTGATAAGAGAAAATGTCTGTGCCTGCAAGTAATCTGTATTGATAGATTCTTAGAATGGTTTAGGTTGGAAAGGACCTTGAAGATCATCCATTTCCAACACCCTGCCATGCCCAGGGACACCTCCCACCACAGCCCAGGTTGCTCAAGGCCTCATCCAGCCTGGCCTTGAACACCTCTAGGGAGGAGGCATCCACTGGAGGTGGGTTCCAGAGTCTCACCAGCCTCACTCTAAAGAATTTCTTCCTCATCTCCAGTCTCAATCTGCCCTCCTCAAGCTTCAATCCATTCCCTCTCATCCTGTCACTCCCAGCCCTTGGCAAAAGTCCCTTCCTGGCTTTCTTGTAGCTCCCTTCAGGTACTGGAAGGTTGCTCTAAGGACTTCCTGGAGCCTTCTCTTCTCCAGGCTGAACAGCCCCAACTCTCTCAGCCTGTCCCCACAGGGGAGGTTCTGCAGCCCTCTGATAATCTTTGTGGCCTCATCTGGACCTGCTCCTGCAATTCTATATCCCTCTTGTGCTTGGGGCCCCAGAACTGGAGGCAGTGCTGCAGGTGAGGTAGTGTCAGAACTGCCATTGTAAGGGCTGTTCATAAGCACAGTTCCCTGTGATACCATAGCATCTGCTCCAGAAATGTTTTCCTGGACACTGTACTGACCTTGTGATTTCACCTCAAAGCTCCTCAGCTGTTTTAGGCCAGCAGTGCTCCTCAAAAGCTTAACAACTACCTACATGTCTCTGATGTACTAAGGGGAAGGCAGGCAGTGATGTCCTGAGTTGAAACAAACCTGCTGGAGAGAGTCCAAGGGAGATCCATGAGGATGCTTAGGGGACTTGAGCATCTCCCTGAGAGATACTGAGAGACTGGGAGCCCTGGGGCTGTTTAGTGTGGAGAAGAGAAGGCTGAGAGGGATCTGATCAATGTCTATCAATATCTCAGGGGTGGGGGTCAAGAGGAGGGGTCCAAGCTCTTTTGGGTGCTGCACAGGAATAAGCCAAGGAACAATGGAGACAAACTTGAACAGAGAAGGCTTCAGCTCAGCATGAGGAGAAACTTCTTTGCAGTGAGGGTGGCAGAGGGCTGGAGCAGGCTGCCCAGAGAGGTTGTGGAGTCTCCTTGTCTGGAGCCATTGCAAAGCCCCCTGGCTGTGTTCCTGTGTGAGCTGCCCTGGGTGCTGCTGCTCTGGCAGGGGGCTTGGACTGGCTGCTCTCTGGAGGTCCCTTCCAGCCCCTCACATTCTATGATTCTGTGAAATCCAACAAGCAGTTGCATTTAGAAAGGAGTTGTGTTGTTTTTTTTCCTCTCTTGTTTACAGGGAGCTGTTTCCCTTCCCTGGGAGCATCAAATTAACCACCCTGGTGTCTCTTCTCCCTCAGATCACAGAGGTGTGTGGAGCCAAGCGTGTGGGTTACTTTGGTCCTGCCCAGTTCTACCTTGCCTTGAAGCTAATTGCAGCAGCACAGTCAGGGTTCCCAGTACGAATTGAGAGCATTAAGAATGGTAAGTAGCAAACTTTTGCTTGCAGTGCTCTGTGCACTTGTTCCTTGCTTTCTTTAACGCTTCTCAGCTCTCCCTGGTGGGAGACTTTGTGCTTCCAGTGTGCCTATAGAACAGTTGGATTTACAGCCCTGCCTCCTGCCATGCAGGCTGAATGCAGAGTGCTTGCCTGTGGCTTTGGTGGAGCTCAGGAATGTTGACTGAGGCAGTCAGTGTCACTGGGCTGGGTCTTTGAGTTTCTTTGAGTTGAGGATGCAGACCTCTTGGTGGCTTTCTTGAGCACAAGAAAGAACTCTGCCCAGCCACTCTGTTTCTTACTCCCTCTTTTACACCAGATACTTCAGGTAAAGGAGGGCAGATTGAGATTGGAAATTAGGAAGAAATTCTTTAGAGTAGGGTGATGAGACTGGAACAGGTTGCCCAGGGAGGCTGTGGCTGCCTCCTCCATGGAGGTGTTGAAGGCCAGGTTGGATGAGGCCTTGAGCAGCTGAGTCTAGCTGAGAGGTGTCCCTGGGCATGGAGGGGAGGTTGGAGCAGGTGAGCTCTGAGGTCCCTCCCAGCTTGAGCCATTCTATGAATTGCCTTGCAGAGTGAGAGTGTCTCTCTCCTGCTGCACAGAGCAGATGTGAGATGGGACCTTTCTCGACAGCTGGCACCAGGGCCTTGCTGTGCTCTCTGAACCCTGCCGCTTTTCTGATGGCAGCAGTGAGGATGCTGCTGATCCTGGCTGATTAATTCATCAGTCCCCCAGTTTCTGTGGGAAACTACTCTTGTCACTACAGACAGCCTTTTGAAGGCAGGAAATGAGTTTGCCACTTGCTTGAGTAATGCGCACAAGGCTCATTTCTTTCTGCTCTGCTGGTGGAGATGATGCATTGAGCTCCTCAATGTAGCCTTGTGCAGCACTCACGTTTTCTCTAAGACACAAACTCATCACAGGAGTTGGAAGCATCACAAAAAATCAGTGCTGCTATTTGATAGATAAACTTCCAAGATGGCACTGCTCAAAGCCCTTGCAACGTTGTGCAGTCTCCACTGACTTTCTCTCTCTGTCTCTCTCTCCCTGCAGAGCTGCCTCTGCCGCGGTTCCCGGCGCTGAAAGCTGACAGTGAAGCATGGTATGGGACCCCTGCAGACCTCCAGCCAGGGAAGTTTCAGCTTCCACATGCAGCCTTGGAAAAAAACTCCTACAAAAGAACAGATGAAGGGGACAAACAGGTAACAGGCTCCTCAGGGGCTCAGGCTCCCTTTGGGTCCAGCCCTGTAAATGATACATTCAGGTGTGCAGTACTCAGCAGGAGAGGAACTCCTGGCATGCAGATAATGCCCACTGGGGCTGTGTTCTGCTTCTGATCATCCCAGCTGCATCCTAAGAGAATTTTTCTATCTGAGCTTGCAGAAAGCTGTTGGTCTCCGGGCTGAGGGAGCTGGGGGTGTTCAGCCTGGAGAGGAGAAGGCTCCAGAGGGACCTCAGAGCTGCCTGCCAGGACCTGAAGGGATCCTGCAGGAAGGCTGCAGAAGGACATTTGCTGAGGCGGTCTAGAGACAGGCCAAGGGGAATGGTTTGGAGCTGAGGCAGAGCAGGGTTAGAGTGGAGCTGAGGAAGAAGTTGAGTGTGAGGCTGGTGAGAGTCTGGCACAGGCTGCCCAGGGAGGCTGTGGCTGCCTCCTGCCTGGGGGTGCTGAAGGCCAGGCTGGATGAGACCTTGAGCAGCTGAGTCTAGGTGAGAGGTGTCCCTGGGCATGGAGGGGAGGTTGGAGGAGCTGAGCTCTGAGGTCCTTTCCAGCCTGAGCCATTCTGTGAATATTCTGTGTAAGTTGTTTCAGTGTTGTCCTCCTCCTTAGCCCAGCACTGATTGTTGGAGGGGTAACAGAACAGGAAAGCGAATGATTGCTTGTGGCCAATGTGATCTTCAGTCACCACAGAAATACTCAGTTGGAGAAGAGGCTGAACCATGAGCCACTGTTTCTGGGTGGGATAAGGCCACCAGGAGGCTTTCTTCCATTCTAGTCTCCCCCAGGAGTAGTCCAGAGGGCATCTGCTGCTCTTTTGTCCTCTGTGTAACATCTTCCCAGCATCCACTGTTCTGAACTGCCAATTTAATGGAGCTGGCTAAGGCAGCTTTGTGTCACCTGAGTTCAGGGGAGCTGAGAGTGCTTACTCATATCCACGCAGCTTCACAACACCACCTGGATATGCATCATTTTCCCCAGGCCTGGCAGCAGCTCCTCTGGTGCCACATCAGTGCCTGCCGGCAGGTGCTCTTATCTTCCCAGAACATTTATCACACAGAGTGTTGGTGTGAGCAGCAGTTCCAGCCTGAGGTCAGCCAGCAGGAAGGAGCTGATGAGGAGATGGATGAGTGGAATAACAGGAGGAGGAAGAAAAGCATGAATGCCTCTCTGCCTATGTGTTCTGATGCTGAAGCAGAACAGTGCCCTCAAACCCCTGGATCCATCTAGGCTGTGTGTTGTGGTACATTCTGCTTTTTATTCAGTAAACTTCTTGAGGATCACATCCTCTACTTAAATCTCTGTCAGGGGAAAGAGAAAGCTTCAGGATGGTTCCCCAGTAATGCCTACAAATCCCCAGAGTGTTTAAAATACTGATTCAGGGGTTTATTTTATTTTTTGGTAAGGTTTTTCACATGAGGAATGCTCTCCCACCAGGAATGCACACACACACTTAATACATTCAAAGATGCCTGCTCACATTAAGCCTTCTCCAAGTAATTATCATAGAACCACAGAATTGTCAGGGTTGGAAGGGACCTCAAGGCTCATTCAGTTCCAAACCCCCTGCCATGGGCAGGGACACCTCACACCACAGCAGGTTGCTCACAGCCACATCCAGCCTGGCCTTAAACACCTCCAGGGATGAGGCTTCCACCACCTCCCTGGGCAACCTCTGCCAGTCTCTCACCACCCTCATGGGGAACAACTTCTTCCTAACATCCAATCTGAATTTCCCCATTTCTACTTTTGCTCCATTTTCCCAGTGATAGAACCAGAGGGAACAGCCTCAGAGTGCACCAGGGGAGGGTTAGGCTGGAATTTTGGAAAACTGTTTTCACTGGTCAAGCCTTGGCACAGACTGCCCAGGGAGGTGGTGGAGTCACCCTCCCTAGATGTGTTTAAAGGTCCTCTAGATGCAGTGCTTGGGGATATGGTTTAGTGGTCACCTTGGTGGAGTAGGTTAATGTCTGGACCTGATGATCTCAAGGGTGTTTTCCAACCTGAATGATTCCATGGGTCTGTGATATACTTCTTGAGGTGTGTTTGGAAGTCAAATACCTTAAGCTGTTGATTGCAGGCTCTGCTGTGCCATTCTTGATTCCTGGAGGGCTCGATGCCAAATTCTCTCTTTTGGTTTTTGAGGAGCTTTTTGTTGGAAATAGGGGTCCCCAGGGAGCAGCAGCCTTTGGCCTGCTCTTTGTCTGTCCTGCTCTAGACATTCACGTTGCCATGCAGGATTACTTGTTTGCTTTGCTGTCCTCTCAGAGTTCCCTTCTGTGCTGGTGTGTTTCTGAACACAGGAAGCCAAGTCCCCATCGATGTCTCCAATGTGTTCACCTCCTGCTTCTCCATCAGCTTACCAGAGAGTGCCCTTGACTTATGGATATGGCAAATCAAGAAGTGGGCTCGAGCAGCAGCATGGAGGTAGGGCAAAAACTGACATGTCCACATTGGGTTTTTTTTGGTTTTAGGTTCTCAGAAGCAGCCAAATTTCAAATGCAGCTGAGAGTCAGCCTTAAGATTTGAACATTTAATTAGAGCTGTGTTTTGCAAACCAGTTCAGTCATCTAAGTTTATGTTCAGTCTTGTTTGCTTTCTGGTAAATCAGATTTGTGTGGCCCTGCTCACAGGCAAATGGTAACTCCTGATGTCTGACAGGACTCCCTGCAATGTATCCCAGTGACAAAGTCTTTGTGAGTCATGAAGTTCAACAAGGCCAAGTGTAAGGTCCTACACCTCGGTGAGAGCAGTTCCAAGCACAAATCCAGGCTGGGTGAGGAGCAGCTGGAGAGCAGCCTGGAGGAGAAGGCCTTGGGCCCAGGAGCCAGCAATGGTCACTGGCAGCCCAGCAGGCAGCTGCTCCAGCAGCTCTGTGTCCTTCTTCTGCTGGGGACACCAGAACTGGAGGCAGGATTGGAGGTGAGGTCTGGGCAGAGCAGAGTCAAGGGGCAGAATCCCCTCTCCTGCCCTGCTGCCCACACTCCTCTGGATGCAGCCCAGCACATCTGGACTGCAGGAGGGCACTGCTGGCTCCTGGGGAGCTTCTCAGCAACCAAAACTCCAAAGTCTCTTTCCTCAGGGCTGCTCTCAACCCACTCTGCACCCATGTGGCAGATGACTCCCATGCTGAAGAGCAGGGCAAGAGATGGCCATCAGGAGCAGCCAGCTGTGTTACCTGTTTGGCATTCTGCTGTCCCTCACCTGTTGGTGGGGGTTGGGATGGTGTATTTTGGGTGATTGGGTTTTTTTGGTTGGGCTTTTTTCAGTCCTCTGAGTTTGGCTGCAATCATAACTTCAGTCCAAAGCCTCCTGGAGTCAGTGTCTGTGCCAAGTGAGTAAAGGCAGCAGCATCCAATCCAGCTGTCAGCTTCTTTTCAAATCAGTTACTCAGCTGCTTGAATTCTGAAGGGGATAAAATCCTGAGGTGCAGAGTCCTGTGGTTGTTTTCCAGCAAGGGAATCCCTCCTCTTCAATCCCACTGGGGTTACTTCAGTCAGATGTGCTCTCAGGGGGAGGAAGCAGGTAACATTTTATGGTCCATGCTGTACCAAGTGCCAGGCTGCATGGCCTAATGGGTTCTTCTTGACCTTTAAGGTCAAGACCTTCCAGTTTTCTGCAGGGCACTTGAAAGGATGGGTCCCCAAAAAAAGCCACCTCAAAAGCCACCATATGTGGCTTGTTTGTATGTGCAGGAGGTGCTAGGGCCACAGCAGTGAGCTAGGGGTGGGCTCTTCTGTACTGCAGATCTGAGCCTGAAGCTGTGTCTCCAAGAGAAGTCTTTCCCACTGCAGCCATGGCTGTATGGAATCAGAGAGTGGTTTGGCTTGGAAAGGAGCTCCCAAGCTCATCCAGTCCAACCCCCTGCACTCAGCAGGGACATCCTCCCCTAGAGCAGGTTGCTCACAGCCTTCTCCAGCCTCCCCTTCAACATCTCCAGCCATGGGGCCTCAGCTCCCTCCCTGCCCAACCTCTTGCAGTTTTTTTCTTGAAAGTTTTAGAAGCTTTTGCTGCTAGCAAACCCCCAGCAGTGTGGCCTCCCCTCCAAGGGCTCCTGGAGGTTTCCCAACTTCCTTCCTGTGTTGTTTTCTGAAATCAGAAGTTACTTGTACAGCAGTAAAAATATCAGTAGGGGATAAAACCACTTAGGAAAGTGAGGGGCTTAGGGGTATCCTTTTTAAGGCTCTCCTGAGCTCACTTTTCATCAAGAGTCTTTCAAATCCTGTCTCATGCAGCCTGGCACTGTAGTGGTACACTCTAAGCAGACTGGCAGCAGAAGGCTTTCAGCTCTCTGAGTTTGCAAGTGATTTTCTTTGGTGTTTTGGCACTTGACCTATTTTTAAAACCTTGTTCTTAAGTGTGCTGCTATGTCACCACTTACTCTCTTTGCTGCAGTGGAAGGCAAGAGCCTCCTAAATTTAGCAAAAGAAGGCATTGTTACTTTGCTTTCCTAACTGTACCCCAAGCATTGGGAAGGGGTGAGTCATGTGTTGGGACAGCCAACAGGAATTAGGGAAAGAGGAAGAAGAGTGTATGGAAAATGAGGGATTTGCTGTTTGAGAGCATTGGCAAAGGAAGGATTTTTTAATTTAATTTTTTTCAGCTCAGTTGAATTCTTTCTTTCTTGCAATTCATTCTTGTGCTTTATATGGCTGTGAGGGCAGAAAATTTATTGCTATATAATACATAACATAATTCATGTAGAATAATAGATAGAATTAATATGGAATACATGATACATCCACACAATATATCAATATCTGCTTCAATATAATGAACAATAATTGCTGCGAGCTAGCACTATGGAACTGACAGCTTCTGTCAGTAATGGCTGAAGAAAGGGATCCTGCCCCTCTGCTCTGCTCTGCTGAGCTCTCACCTGCAGGCCTGCGTTCAGCCCTCAACACAAGAGGGACATGGAGCTGCTGGAGTAGGTCCAGAGGAGGGCCACAAAGATGATCAGAGGGCTGGAGAACCTCTCCTGTGAAGGCAGGCTGAGGGAGTTGGGGCTGTTCAGCCTGGAGAAGAGAAGGCTCCAGGGAGACCTTAGAGCTGCATTTCAGTATCTGCAGGGACCTACAGGCAGGCTGGGGAGGGACTGTTCAGAAGGGGCTGTGAGGACAGGACAAGGGGCAAGGGTTTGGAACTGGAGCAGGGCAGAGTTAGGTTGGACATCAGGAGGAAGTTCTGCACAGTGAGAGTGGTGAGAGACTGGCACAGGCTGCCCTGGGAGGTGGTTGAGGCTCCATCCTTGGAGATATTCAAGCTCGTGCTGGATGTGTCCCTGTGCAGCCTGCTCTAGCTGGAGGTGTCCCTGCTGCCTGCAGGGGGGTTGGGCAAGAGAAGCTTTTAGGAGGGTCCCTTCCAACCCAGTGCCATCTGTGAATCATCTGTGGAGAGGAATGATGTCATGTGAAGCACAGGTGTGTGGCTGGGACTGTGTTGCAGAAGACAAAGTGAGCTTTGGCTCTGTGGTGTTAGTCACTGCTGGATGCTTGCCAAGGTGGCTTTGGGTATGGTGGGACTGGGGTCACAAGCTGGATTCTTAACCTTGTGGTATTTCATCATTTGCTTTAGCCTAGTGGAGTCTCTGTTGTTATCTTATCACCTGTTCTTTATTTTCAATGTCTGTAGCTCCTTATGAAGTCAGGCACTCTGCTCACCAGCAAGATGGACCAGGAAATTATGGAGCCAAACCTGCACTTGCCTGTTCAGCTCTTAACCAGGTAGCCAGCTGCATGGGTTTATTTACTTCTACTACTACTAATAAAGAGAGTTCCTATTTTTCTTTTTAAAAAGGCAGGAGAATTCTCACTTCAAAAGTAAAAAGTGTTCCCAGTGGTGTTTTTGGACTTGAGGTAGAAGCCTGCTTTTCAGTATGGGGAAAAAATCAACCCCCAGAGTGGATGGGAAGAAGAAATGAAAGACTCCAATTATTTCAATTGCTGAAGTAAAATGAGAAGCACCAAATAGGAAGTTCTTTACAATGAGAGTGGGGAGATACTGGAACAGGCTGCCCTGAGATGTGTTGGAGGTCCCTGGAGACGTTCAGGCTCAGCCTGGATGTGCCCCTGTGCAGCCTGCTCTAGTTGGAGGTGTCCCTGCTGCCTGCAGGGGGGTTGGGCATGATGCCCTTTGAGGATCCCTTCCAATCCACTGCACTCAGTGAAATAGCACAGACAGGAAAACCAGACTGAGACTTTGCAGTTCCAAAGGAAAGAATTTACAAATGAGGTTATCCTAGCAAATGTAAAACATTTTCATGTAACACAGATGAGGTTTCACAGAGATTCCTGCCTGGTTTAGCTGCCATCTGTGACCCATGCACAGAATTTGTGGCCTGATATTCTGCATACCCTGGGTTGGTTGGGGTTTGTTTTTTTCAGCCCAGTTGGTTAACTCACATCTCAAAGAAAAGCAATGAAGCTTTGGTTATGTGTTTGCTGTTATGTTTTCCTGCTGGTTGCACAAGCACTATCTTCCTGCTGCCTGCTGAGCACTGACCAGGCAGGTGGGTAGTTTGCCCTCTGGAAGAATGAAGCTCTCCGAAAGGAGAGCTTTTCCTGGCTGAGCAGGGCTCACAGACTCTGAGGTCCAGAGAGGTTGTGGTTCCCTCCTCCCTGGAGATGCTCAGGACCAGGTTGGATGGGGCCTAGAGTAACCTGGGCTAGTGGAGAGGCATCCCTGCCCATGGCAGGGAGGTTGGATTAGATGATCTCTGAGGTCTCTTCCAGCCTAGGCCATTCCATGATGATTCTATGATATGAGTCTGGACCTTTTCCCTGGTGCTTAGCACTCCAGACTCTTAACAAAATTCCACCTGGACTGCCCAGGGAGGTGGTGGAGTCACATCCGTGGAAGTGTTTAAAAAAGAGCCTGGATGAGGCACTCAGTGCCATGGTTAGTTGGTTAGATGGTGTTGGGTGATAGGTTGGACTTGATGGTCTCAAAGGTCTTTTCCAACCTGGTTAATTCTGTGATTCTGTGGTTCTCAGGGAAAGATCTAGAGGCAGTGTCACATAATTTGTGCTAACTCAAAATTAAATGAAAATTCATGTCCAGCTTTACTGTGCTGCCTGTTTGGGGCAGCTTTTGATGTATTTCAGAACCAGTGCTTTGCATCTGGACAAAGAAAGGATTGCAGAGCTGCTTGGAGCCTGATTATTGGTCACTCTTGCCTTCCTTTTTTAAGAGTGCTGCCATCCAGGCTTAAATCTTGAGCACTGAGTCACTGCAGTTTAACAAAGGCATAGACTGTACTGCCAGCCCTCTTCTAGTTACCACCCAACCTCCCTTAAGCAAGTCAGTCAGAAAGCAAAGACATAAAAGGACCAAATGGCCTTCTCCACGAGAGTATTCTTCCTCCTGAAGTAGGATTTTAATCTGAGCCATGAGGAGTGGCAGAAGGTTGAGGAGGTCTCTAGGGCCTTGCCTGTCTCCCTGGCTCAGCATGGTGTGTGCTGAGTTACCTGAGTGAGTGGAGGCTCCAGGAGCCACACAGCTCCCCTGCAGTTGCAGCACCATTGATGGTCTGAGCACCCAGCTGCTCAGCAAAGCTAAATCTTCATGCACCAGGCCGCATAAAGGCACCTTCACAGGATCACAGGATGCTAGGGGCTGGGAGGACCTCTGGAGATCTTTGAGTCCAACTCCTCTGACAGAGCAGATCTTTCACTGGTTCCATCCATTTCAGGTGTACAGTTCAGGGCTGCAATTCATGGCAGCCAAAATGAGCCCCCAGCAATGAATCCAGAGGCAATTAAGTATGACTTGGACTTGCTCTTTTTTGCAATCAGCAGTACTAAGATTTCCTTTTTCTTTGGGCTTTGGTCATGTAAAACTAATTGCCCAGGTAAGGATGCCAAGGGTCAGCCTCAGCCTTAGCAGCTGAGCAGTGGGATGCTCATCAGCGTGGCTGTTCCTGCTTCCTGCCTTCTTAAAGTGTCTCTGCTATCACCAGAGAGTCAATTTTGGTTTCCTGAGCTTCCCAGTGCCAGTTGTGGCTGGTGCCAGTGTCCGTGCCTTCAGTCTCTTTCAGTGGAACAGGAGCAGCAGGACAGCAGCAGCCAATACTCAGATGACCCTTGGAGGATAACAGAGGAGCAGAGAGATTACTACATCAACCAGTTCAAGTCCCTGCAGCCTGACCTCAGCTCCTTCATTTCAGGTGAGCTTTCCCAAATGCCATGGGTGTCCAGGGAAGGGACAAGGGAGACAGATCAGAAATGCTGAGTAGATAAATTAACTCTTCTTTTAATCTCTGGAGTGAGTTTGTAAGGAAGGTGGTTGTATTTTCCTTCCTGTTGATAAAGATGTGCAGGGCAGTGTGGGGAGGCTCTGCTCAGGGCTGGCCAAGGACAGCACAAGGGGCACTGGGTGCCAGCTGGAGCAGAGGAGGTGCCAGGGCAGGAGAAGGGAAAGCTTTTTGGCTGTGAGGGTGGCAGAGGGCTGGAACAGGCTGCCCAGAGAGGTTGTGGAGTCTCCTTGTCTGGAGCCATTGCAAAGCCCCCTGGCTGTGTTCCTGTGTGAGCTGCCCTGGGTGCTGCTGCTCTGGCAGGGGCTTGGATGGATGCTCTCTGGAGGTCCCTTCCAGCCCCTGATATTCTGGGATTCTGGGATTGGGGACATACTAATGATGCTAGTTAGAATCACCAGTACTGAAGCATGTTTTCCTTTATTTATTTTTCCGATATGGAGAGAATGGGGAAATGAGGTCAACAGCTCTGTCTGGCTTCCTCTGTCATTCAGCAAGAGACACATGGTCTGACAGCTGTACTAGCATCCAGAGAATCATTAAGGCTGGAGAGGACCTTTAAGATCATCACCTCCAACCCTAACCCAGCTGCCATGGCCACTAAACCATGTTCTGAGGCACCAAGCTACAGCTTCCTGAACACCTCCAGCCAGGGGGACTCCACCACCTCCCTGGGCAGCCTGTTCCAACCTCTCACCACTCTCTCAATCAAGAAGTTTTTCCTCATGCCCAACCCAACCCTCCCCTGGCACAGCTTCACCTCATTGCCTCTCCTCCTGTCTCTGGGTGCTTGGGAGAAGAGACCAACCCCAGCCTCACTCCAGCCTCCTTGCAGGGAGCTGGAGAGAGCAAGGAGCTTTCCCCTCAGCCTTCTCTTCTCCACACTGAACACCCTTAGCTCCCTCAGCTGCTCCTTGTGTGATGCCTCCAGACCCCTCCCCAGCCTGGTTGCTCTTCTCTGGACATTCTCCAGCCCCTCAAGGTCTTTCCTGTGCTGTGGTGCCCAGAGCTGAACCCAGTGCTCAAGCTGTGGCCTCAGCATGGCTGAGTGCAGAGGCAGCAGCACTGCCCTGCTCCTGCTGCCCACACTGGTTTGATGCAGGCCAGGTTGCTGTTGGCCTTCTTGCCCACCTGGGCACTGCTGCCTCATGTTCAGCCCCCTGTCCACCAGCACCCCCAAATCCTTTTCTGCTGCTTTCCAGCCACTCTGCCCCAAGCCTATAGCATTGCTTGGGGTTGTTGTGAGCAAAGTGCAGGACCTGGCCCTTGGTCTTGTGTCGCAGTGTCTTCTCAGATGTGCTTTTGGCACAGCAGCCCTGGCCAGTGGTCAGTCATTGGAGGACTCATTTCCAGGCTTTTTTCCCAACAGGTTCTGTGGCAAAGAATTTCTTCACAAAATCCAGGCTGCCCATCCCAGAGCTGTCTCACATCTGGTGAGTAGTGCTGGGGCTCTCTGTCCAGGTTGGGGTTTTGGTTGTTGGTTTTTTTTTTTTTTAATTTTTTTAAAGAGATGGTTAATTCAGGAGTTGTTGTTTCACTGTGCAAAGTGTTTTCAATTCCAATTATTGCTCTTATCTCCAGAATCATTTTCAGGCCCAAGCAGCAGGGTGTTCATTGATCTTCCTGACATGATTGTTTTCTGGAGAGCTGTTCTGGGGAAGGTTTGAACAGGGATATAAGTGAGAGCTGTTCTTAAGTACATTGTAAGCAGCATCATTAGCCCAACCAGCTGACTGTTATCATGAAATGACACAGAGGAGAAGAACCTCTGGAATGTTTTAGATGTGTTGCTGGTTTCTTGTTCCTGGCTGGGTTTTGTCAGAAGAGGCCCAATTAATGCCTAATTTTTTAGAGAGCACAACTGCATAATTCATTAGTGCTTTCCTAATGAACCAGCAGACTTACTTTTAATGAGCTTATTTAAAAACCATTACAGATGAAAGTGCACGTGAGAAAATGTGGCAAGGGTTCTCTTCTGTGTACATGGTGCTTTGTAATTCAGTCTCAGTCTGGCATCTTGGCTAGCAGGAACAAAGAGCATTAAATGTTGATCAGAAATGCTGAGGGAGGCTTTATGTCATATCTGCTTTTATGGAGAGAGAGATGAGAACAAAAACCTTGCAAGAGCCTGAGCATCTCTCAGGGGTCAAAGAATACTTGTGGAACCTTTTCAAAGTGGGTTGTGATAATCAAAGTGATAATCAGGGAATGATAGAATCATGGAATGGGTTGGAAGGAATCCCCAAAGGGCACCCAGTCCAACCCCCTGCACTCAGCAGGGACATCCTCCACTAGAGCAGGTTGCTCAAAGCTTTCTCCAGCCTCCCCTTCAACATCTCCAGCCATGGGGCCTCAGCTCCCTCCCTGGCCAACCTCTTGCAGTGTTGCAGCAGCCTCCTGCTGCACAACTTGTTCCTCACATCCAATCTCAATCTGCTCTGCTCTCCTTTCAAACCCTTGTCCCTGCTCCTGTCCCTGCAGCCCTTTGGGCACAGTCCCTCTGCAGCCTTCTTGGAGCCCCTTCAGGTCCTGGCAGGCTGCTCTGAAGTCTGCCTGGAGCCTTCCAACCCAAACCAAAAGTGCTTCCATCCACTAGAATCCCAATTTTGTCCTTGGTAGTAGAGGCTATGGGTTTCATGTTAAAACACACAGATGGAATCAGAGAGTCATAGATGGGTTTGTGTTGGAAGTATGGACTTCACTAAAAGAAAAGGCAGTATCCCAGAATCTGTAGTATCCACTAGCTTGGGAGCAGCCTTGAAGAAAAGGCTTTGGGGGTGCTGGTGGAGGAGAAGCTCACCAGGAGCCAGCAGTGAGCACTGGCAGCCCAGAGAGCCAAGCAGAGCCTGGGCTGCAGCAAGAGAAGTGTGGCCAGCAGGGCCAGGGAGGGGATTCTCCCCCTCTGCTCCACTCTGCTCAGACCACACCTGGAGCTCTGTGAACAGTTCTGGAGCCTCTGTTCCAGGAAGGATCTGGAGGTGCTGGAAGGTGTCCAGAGAAGGGCCACGAGGATGAGCAGAGGGCTGGAGCTGCTCTGCTCTGAGGACAGCCTGAGAGAGTTGGGGTTGTGCAGTGTGGAGAGGAGAAGGCTCCGAGGAGACCTTCTGGTGGCCTTCCAGGATCTGAAGGGGGCTCCAAGAAAGCTGGGGAGGGACTTTTGAGGGTGTGAGGGAGTGATAGGACTGGGGGGATGGAGCAAAACTAGAAGTGGGGAGATTGAAATTGGATGTTAGGAAGAGTTGTTCCCCATGAGGGTGGTGAGAGACTGGCCCAGGTTGCCCAGGGAGGTGGTGGAAGCCTCATCCCTGGAGGTTTTTGCAGCCAGGCTGGATGTGGCTGTGAGCAACCTGCTGTGGTGTGAAGTGTCCCTGCCCATGGCAGGGGGTTGGGCCAGGCTGAGCCTTGAGGTCCCTTCCAGCCCTGACAGTTCTATGAATCACAGAGTTGTAGAATGGCCTCGGCTGGAAGGGGCCTCCGAAGGTCGCAGTAGAAAATGAACCTGGTTTGTGTTCCTCAGGAGAAATGCAGAAGCCAGGATGCAGTGCAGGTGCCAGAGGTGCTTGTCTGCTGTTAAAATAGCCCTTCCTGAGGTCGTGGTTCTGTCTCCCTCTCGATGCACACCTCTGTGCCCCTGAGCTAATGGCTTGGGGCTCCCGTTCCTGTCGTGCCTGCAGGGAGCTGAGCGACGTGGACTGCGACGGGGCACTGACACTGCCAGAGTTCTGTGCTGCTTTCCACCTGGTGGTTGCAAGGAAGAATGGTTACCAGCTGCCAGAGACACTGCCAGAGACACTGCTGCCTGAGTACCTGCAAGCAGGTAATGGCCCCATGGCAGGCTGGGCTCCTGTTGCCATCTCAGCAACCCATTGTGCCTGCAGGACAGGCTTCATTTCCCATCCTGAGTGCTGTGTCATGGCTCTTAGCAATGTCTGTAAATAGCTGAGGGGTGGGGGTCAGGATGCAGGTGCCAGGCTCTGTTTGGTGGTGCCCAGTGACAGGACAAGGAGCAGCAGACACAAGCTGGAGCACAGGAGGAGCCACCTCAGGAGGAGGAGACACTGCTGTGTGGTGAGGGTGATGGAGGCCTGGAGCAGGCTGCCCAGAGAGGTTGTGGAGTCTCCAGTCTGGAGCCATTGCAAAGCTCCCTGGCTGTGTTCCTGTGTGAGCTGCCCTGGGTGCTGCTGCTCTGGCAGTGGTGGTTGGACTGGATGCTCTCTGGGGGTCTTGTCCAACCCCTCCCATCCTGTGATTCTCTGATAGTTGACTGAACAGGAGCCAGCAGTGCCCAGGTGGCCAAGAACACCAAGGGCATCTTGGCTTGGATCAGCAACAGGGAGGACAGAAGGGCCAGGAGGTGACAACCCCCTGTGCTTAGCAGCAGCAGGGACAGGAGGTGACATCCCCCTGTGCTCAGCAGCAGCAGGGACAGGAGGTGACATCCCCCTGTGCTCAGCACTGCTGAGGCCACACCTCGAGTGCTGTGTTCAGCTCTGGGCTCCTCACTCCAGGAAGGACATTGAGGGGCTGTAGCCTGTCCAGAGAAGGGCAATGAGACTGGAGAAGGGCCTGGAGACCCTGGGCTATGAGGGGCTGAGGGAGCTGGGGGTGTTCAGGCTGGAGAAGAGGAGGCTGAGGGAGACCTCATTGCTCTCTCCAGCTCCCTGAAGGGAGGTTGGGGTGAGGAGGGGGCAGCCTCTGCTCCTTGGTGACAAGGGACAGGAGCAGAGGAAATGGTTCCAAGCTGCACCAGGGGAGGTTCAGGCTGGATGTCAGGAAATATTTCTTCAGTGGAAGGGCTCTCAGACATTGGAATGTTCTGCCCAGGGCAGTGCTGGAGTCACCATCCCTGGGGTGTTGAAGCAGCGTGTGGAGCTGGTGCTTAGGGACATGGTTTGGTGCTGAGCCTGCAGTGCTGGGTCAAAGGTTGGACTGGATATGATTTGAAAAGTCTCTTCCAACCAGCTAGGTTCTGGGATAATCCAGCAAGGTATACAAGGCTCTTTTGATGATTTTTTTCTCTCCCTCCCTGTCTTTTGAGGATGTGTTGAAAATGCTGCTGGACTGCTTTAGAATTTATTATGCTAAGAGATGCTGTTAGATACAGTTGCTGCTTATATCAAAGGTTGAAGGTTTTTGTAACTCATTTTATGTAACTCACAGCTTCTCCTGTAAGTAATTGCAGCAGTGAGGAGGGGATTACAGCAGTTTGTGCAGCACAGGGATGAATTAATTCAAAATCTAAGACCTCAGTAACAATGTGCAGGGAGAAACCTCCCCTGCCTATCTCCTTAGTTAGGTCTCTTTTAATTAGGAATGAACTTTGAAACATCTGTTCCATCTCAAAACTCTGCCTGACTTTCTAAGGCAAGGAGGATTAATCACAGCTGATAATTACAGTGCTGAGGGGTAGTGTTTTAAGACCTAATAAAATCTCCATTAAATTTGATGGCACAGAATATATTAAAAAGACAGGAAAAGAGCAAGTCATGCTACAGTTAGGAAAATTAAATGTTCAGCCTGGATCAGATGGGGGGAAGTCATTCCTGGAGGAGTCATGTTCCTCACAATCCACTGGCTTCATATAATCCAGTGGCTTCATATCCAAAGTGAGAAGCTCCTGCAAAAACTGACTTCCAAGTCCGAAGCACTTTCAGTCTCTCCAGCTACCTTCTCTTACCATAATTACAACCACTCTATTCCTTCCAGCACCACCACTGGTGCTTGTCCACTACTCTCACTCTGTTCTCAGGAGAAATCAGCTTCTGTGTGCCTCCCTGCAGGTTCTTCTTGGTGTGTCTTCACTGTAAGCCTTTTTGGGTAAAACTGCAAAGGAAATAATGAGTTCTAGGAGTAGGGAATCATTATGTCAATGGGAGAAGGAGCATGGGAAGCTATGGACCTTCCATGGGACTCCTCTTTTTCCTTAATTTGTCCCATTCACACTGGGGCTTTCACATTTTATTAGAATCACGGAATGGTTTGGGTAGGAAGGGAGCTCCAAAGGGCATCCAGTCCAACCCCCTGCACTCAGCAGGGACATCCTCCACTAGAGCAGGTTGCTCACAGCCTTCTCCAGCCTCCCCTTCAACATCTCCAGCCGTGGGGCCTCAGCTCCCTCCCTGGCCAACCTCTTGCAGTGTTGCAGCAGCCTCCTGCTGCACAACTTGTTCCTCACATCCAATCTCAATCTGCTCTGCTCTCCTTTCAAACCCTTGTCCCTGCTCCTGTCCCTGCAGGCCTTTGGGCACAGTCCCTCTGCAGCCTTCTTGGAGCCCCTTCAGGTCCTGGCAGGCTGCTCTGAGGTCTGCCTGGAGCCTTTTCCTCTCCAGGCTGAACACCCCCAGCTCCCTCATCCTGTCCTCACAGCAGAGCTTCTCCATCCCTCTGATCATTTTCATGTCCTCCTCTGGACCCTCTCCATCAGGTCCAGGTCTTTCCTGTGCTGAGGGCCCCAGATCTGGACCCAGTCCTGCAGGTGAGGTCTCCCCAGAGCAGAGCAGAGGGGCAGGATCCTCTCTCTCCAGCTCTGGCCACACTGCTTTGGATGCAGCCCAGGCTGCCCTTGGCCTTCTGTGCTGCCAGTGCCCATTGCTGGCTCCTCCCCCAGCTTCTCCCCCACCAACATCCCCAAGTCCTTTTCCTCAGGGCTTCTCCCAAAAGTCTCAACTATCTATCTCTACCCCAGAGGTGATCCCTATGTCCCTTTGATGGGATACCAGGTGGGATTATTTTCTCTGTGATGTTTGTCATCCATGGCTTAGAGCCCAAGTTCTGCTCTGTAGAAGTGAAAGGCGAAATGATGCTGGAGGAGGTTTTTCAGCAGTGTGTATTGACCAAAGCCTTAGCACATCTCTCTTCTGATGTTTTGATTTATTTTTCTCTCTCTTTGCAGCTTCCTTGAAGCCCATCCATGACTGCACACTGTTTGATTCCTACTCTGAGGCGTTGCCAGGGGCTCAGCAGAGTCGGGACTTCAGCCGTGCAGAGGTGAGAAGGAGCAAGCAGGGGCTTTGCCTTGAGGAGTGCAGAGGAATGGTACGGCCTTACCCTGACTGTGCTACAGGTAGCAGCAGAATTTTGAGCCTCTGAGAGGACTTCAGGAGTCTCCAAGCTTCCCATTCAGCCATCTCCCAGCACTTTGTTCAGAGTATGGAAAGGGCTGACCAGCTCATGAAGGGCCTGCAGCACAAGTCCTGTGAGGGAGCTGGGGGTGTTCAGGCTGGAGAAGAGGAGGCTGAGGGAGACCTCATTGCTCTCTCCAGCTCCCTGAAGGGAGGTTGGAGTGAGGAGGGAGCAGCCTCTGCTCCTTGGTGACAAGAGACAGGAGCAGAGGAAATGGTTCCAAGCTGCACCGGGGGAGGTTCAGGCTGGATCAGGAAATTTTTCTGCCCTGGAAGGGCTCTCAGACATTGGAATGTTCTGCCCAGGGCAGTGCTGGAGTCACCATCCCTGAGGGTGTTGAAGCAGTGTGGAGCTGAGGCTTAGGGACTTGGTTTAGTGCTGAGCCTGCAGAGCTGGGTCAAAGGTTGGTCTGGATGGTCCCCTCTGCTGATTTATCTGACAAAGCAAACTGTGATGCAGGATAGGATATCACCTTCCTTTGTGCTGAGCTGAGTTTGTTGCAGTGTTTGACTGCAAACATGAGCTGGATCCATAAATAAACAAATCTGCTTTCTTTAAGAAGACATCAGCTGAAGAGGCTTCTGCTAGCTCTGCCCTGTTACCAGATGGAAAGAAAGATGACAAACAAGGTATGCAAATAAATCAGTAACCTCTGGGGTTTATTTCCCATGAGGGGTTAAGCCTTGGGGCTTTAGTGATGCTGCACATTTGCTGCCAGGAGCTGTGCTGTGGTGCAGTTCTCAGCTGGTTGTGTGATGCTGTGCATTTAGAGAGACAGCTAAGATGAAGACAAAGGACTGGGTGAGTTTGCTTCAAAATGTGTTCTGCCAGATGTGAATAATCACAGAATCAGACAATGCCTTGGGTTGCAAAGGATCTCAGAGCTCATCTCCTCCAACCTCCCCACCATGGGCAGGGACACCTCTTAGCCAGACTTGGCTGCTCAAGGCCTCATCCAGCCTGGCCTTTCCAAAGGGCTTGGAGAGACAGGACCAGAGGGAAAGGATTGAAGCTTGAAGAGGGCAGATTGAGGCTGCTCTCAAACTCCCAAGTACTCAAAACCTGAGGTAACTTAGGCATAAACCTTCCTGTTCTTGACTCTTGTGCTCTTAGAGACTGTGACTTTTTGAGTGCCTGGCTGTTCTGAAGGTATTAGGTTCCATTCCAAGTATGTTTGGCATGCTGCAGTGTTCTAACCCTGATCTAAATGCTCCTTTTCCTCAGAGCTGATAACCTGCAGAATTTACCTTCAGATACCTGAAGTAACTCTCATGGCTTTCATTTTTTAATTTCAGCTCTTAAAGGCAGTGCTGCTCTCAAAACCATACCAAAGGAATTTCAGCACTTGACCATGAAAACAGGTAAAAAAAAATTCTGCTACTCCCATGAGAACTCTGCTAAAATATTTTTATGTCACAGTTGGCCTAAATGAGTGGAATTGGATTAATTTTATAAGATGCTTTTGCTATCATACTATTGGATTACTGAAATTAGGTTTTATCTCATAATGACATTTTCACAGAATCATAGAATAGGTTGGGTCAGAAGGGACCTCCAAAGCTCATCCAGTCCAACCCCCTGCACTCAGCAGGGACATCCCCCATTAGAGCAGGTTGCTCACAGCCTTCTCCAGCCTCACCTTCAACATCTCCAGCCATGGGGCCTCAGCTCCCTCCCTGGGCAACCTCTTGCAGTGTTGCAGCAGCCTCCTGCTGCACAACTTGTTCCTCACATCAAATCTCAATCTGCTCTGCTCTCCTCTCAAACCCTTGTCCCTGCTCCTGTCCCTGCAGCCCTTTGGGCACAGTCCCTCTGCAGCCTCCTTGGAGCCCCTTCAGGTCCTGGCAGGCTACTCTGAGATCTGCCTGGAGCCTTCCAACCCAAACCAAAAGGCTGAACACCCCCAGCTCCCTCAGCCTGTCCTTGTAGCAGAGGTGTTCCAGCTCCCTGATCATTTTTTAATATTTTATAGTTTTTTTCAATTTCTAATTTTTTATTTTTACATTTTATTTTTATTTTTTATATTTTAATTTAATTTTTTTTAATTTTTAAAGTTTCTTATTTTTTATTCCTTCTTTTTTTTCTATTCCTTATTTTCTTTCTTTTCCTTATTTTTTTTCTATCCCTTATTTTCTATTTCCTATTTTCTTTCTATTCTTTATTTTCTTTCTATCCCTTATTTTCTATTTCCTATTTTCTTTCCATTTTCTGTTTTCTTTCCATTCCTTATTTTCTTTCCATTTCTTATTTTCTCTTTATTTCTTATTTTCCCTTTATTTCTTATTTTCTCTTTATTTCTTATTTTCCATTTCTTATTTTCCCTATCACATGATCACCAATAGTTGCATGTTTTATGGGAATCCTGCAACAATTATTTGTATGTCCTACTGAGGAGCTACCTGTTTTATAATACTTTTTTTTTTTCCTCTTATATTTCATCATTTCTTCAGAAAGGCAAATCTAGAGCTGGATCTTGCATAGTTGTAGCCTTGAATTCTCTGTCTGTTCAAAAGCTCTGAAGAAATTCCTCAGCAGCAGAACTCCATTTTGTTGTCAGTAGTCAGTTCAGGATTCTCTCTTCTTTCTGTGCTTTCCTGTATACCTCAACAAGATGTCCTTGAAGACTTCAAATGTCAGCTTCACCTGCAGCTTTGGAGGCAAAAGGCTTTCTGAGAGAAGGATGAACAGAATTACAGTCCCCAGAAAAGGAGGAAAATGGGAAGGCTCTTAACCATAGCTCAGCCTGGGATCAAAATTTAGACTTCCTGTTTGTTAGTGGCATGGAATTGTGGCTGTGATTTGACAATGAGCAATTTCAGCTTTGGGAAAAACTGGCTCCTGTGGCTGGAGGGAAGCAGCATCTGCAGTTGTGTTCTCTGGGAGCTTCACAGAGAGGGAGAGAGAGGAGGATTAGCACCACTGCACACTTTAATGACAATTCCCTCTCCCTCTTGGAGCTCCTTGGAAGCTCCTTGCACAGAAAGCTGGGGTGAGTGTGAGGCAGTTTGCTGGTGACAATAATCCACTGCATCTTAAAATCACAGCAAGTGAGGGGTTGGAAGGGACCTCTAGAGATCATCCAGTCCAACCCCCCTGCCAGAGCAGGAGCAGCCAGTAAAGCGATCATTTGTGTCACTGCCAGCTGAGCTGGGAGTTACTCCATCCAAACCATGAACTACCACGGCCTGACCCTGAAAGTACCTTTCATTTTCTGAAGTCCTGTGTGGCTGTCCATGTGCCATATGCTGCTTCTTGTACTCTGTGAGCCTGAACGTGACACAAGGCTGTGTGGTGTGGTTGACACTCTGGAGGGAAGGGACCCATCCATAGGGACCTGGACAGGCTGCAGAGGAGAGCCCAAGCCAACCTCAGGAAGTTCATCCAGGCCAAGTGCAAGGTTCCTGCACCTGGGTCAGGGCAATCCCAAGCACAAATCCAGGCTGGGTGAGGAATGGCTGGAGAGCAGTGTGGAGGAGAAGGCCTTGGGGGTGTCAGTTGGTGACAAACTCCCCAGGAGCCAGCAATGGTCCCTGGCAGCCCAGAGCCAGCTGTGTGCTGAGCTGCATCCAGAGCAGGGAGAGCAGCAGCACAGGGAGGGGATTCTGCCCTCTGCTCTGCTCTGCTCAGACCCCACCTGCAGCACTGCCTCCAGCTCTGGGGCCCCCAGCACAAGAGGGACCTGGAGCTGCTGGAGAGGGTCCAGAGGAGGCCACAAAGATGATCAGAGGATGGAGAACCTCCCGTATGGGGACAGGCTGGGAGAGTTGGGGCTGTTCAGTCTGGAGAAGAGAAGGCTCCAGGGAGACCTTAGAGCAGCCTTCCAGTACCTGAAGGGAGCTACAAGAAAGCCAGGAAGGGACTTTTGCCAAGGACTGGGAGTGACAGGATGAGAGGGAATGGATTGAAGCTTGAGGAGGGCAGATTGAGACTGGAGGTGAGGAAGAAATTCTTTAGAGTGAGGCTGGAGAGACTCTGGCACAGGTTGCCCAGGGAGGCTGTGGCTGCCTCCTGCCTGGAGGTGTTCAAGGCCAGGCAGGATGAGACCTTGAGCAACCTGGGCTGGTGGGAGGTGTCCCTGCCCATGGCAGGAGATTGGAACTGGATGATCTTCAAGGTCCCTTCCAACCTAAAGCATCCTATGAGTCTATGAATCTATGCAGCCCCCTATTCAGGGTCTCTGCACTCGAGTCCAGTGCAAGCTATTAAAAAATTAGTTTTTGCCAGCTGCTAGCACAGGCAGCTCCTGCTCTGTGTTCCAGAGGAGCGTTGGTATTCTCAGGTCTATGCTGTGTAGTAGTTATGTCTGGTTCGGTATATAAATGCAGGAGCCTAGAAACTCTCAGATGTACTTCTTCCTTTTCTCCTTTCCCCTAACCTATTTGCTTTTCTGAAGGTTTGTACCTTGATTAGAAGAAGATTGGGAAAAGTACCAGGACTCATTTCAGGTCTGCACTGGGATCATTGATGTTGCTGCAATGCCTTGAGGATATCTCAGTGGACTGAACTGCAAAGCAATCACACAGAGATGTTTGCTCAAACTCCTCTGATGTTAGTAAGGAGAGGAACAGAAAAGGCTTCTGTAAACCAAGAAACAGCCTCAAGGAGCTACCCAGACAGAGTACTCAGCTCTGTTATTTTCCTGCTGCAAGTGGCAGCATATTTGGAATTCAGAAAAGAAACCAAATTTTATGATAGAAATGGGTTTGATCAACACTTAGCCTTTTGTAAACCTTTCTCCCTTCCCCTTGACTCTGCTCTGCTCAGACCTCACCTCCAATCCTGCCTCCAGCTCTGGGGTCCCCAGCAGAAGGAGGACACAGAGCTGCTGGAGTGAGTCCAGAGGAGGCCACAAAGATGATCCAAGGGCTGGAGCAGCTCTGCTGTGAGCACAGGCTGAGGGAGCTGGGGGTGTGCAGCCTGCAGAAGAGAAGGCTCCAGGGGCACCTCAGAGCTGCCTGCCAGGACCTGAAGGCATCCTGCAGGAAGGCTGCAGAGATACTTTTGCTGAGGGGGTCTGGAGCCAGGCCAAGGGGGAATGGTTTGAAGCTGAAGCAGAGCAGGGTTAGAGTGGAGCTGAGGAAGAAGTTGTTGAGTGTGAGGGTGGTGAGAGTCTGCCACAGGCTGGGGGTGCTGAAGGCCAGGCTGGATGAGGCCTTGCTGTGTCACAACAGCAGGCAGGAGTGCAGCTGTCAGGCCCAGGGCTTGTCCTGCCTTCTGGTGAAGGTGAAGCTCTGCCTACGTGTGGGCTTTGCAGGCCTTAGGACATTCACAGACAGCCAAAACTAAAGGGGAAGGAGAAGCAAGAATGAATCCTCACTCCTCACATGAGATGAGCAACCTCTCACATCCTCCCTGTGATGAGCTCTGACTCTGCAGCTAAGGTCTTTTGTTTCAAGGATGATATTTTATCAGTTCTCTTTTCTTCTGTTGCAGCTGCTCAGGAATCTAATGCACTTAGAGCCAGACCACGCTCCAGGTACTGCTTTCCTTTCTCTTCCAGGAGGAGACTTAAGTTCCTCTGCTCTTGGACACCAGGTGTATCAACTGCTGCTTTGGGGTTTTTTTTTTGGGGGGAGGGGATGCTTTTGGTGTTTTTACTGGGTGTTTTACTGGAAGTACAGCTGGGATCAGACAGATTGACCAGGAGGGAGCTGTGAGCACTGAACCCTGCAGGAAAACTGCTCCAGGACCATCTGGTCTCTGATGATGAAGGCTTGGGATTTTTGGCTTTCTGCTTTGTCAGGGTGGTGACTGCCCAGCCCAGGAGTGTTGTGGTGGAGTGCTGGGGACCAGAGGGAACACTCTCAGCAGTTTTGTGCAGTAGAAGCCTGCAGGGTGGTTGCATGTGGAGGGAGCCCCTGCACTAGCAATAGTAACTCAGCTCTCAGCTGTGGGGGTGAATCCTTTCACTGCTGTGCTCATACCTGACTGCGGCTGCTTGATGTGTGCTGGAAGGAGCCATGGACTTAAGCTCTGGTGCACTACAATTGACACTTGCTGAATCTGAATGCTTGGAAGAGGGGTCTGTGCTAGAAAACACTGTGTAGAAATGGATTACATATTGAGGCTGGTGTAGAACCACAACAGGTATTCACCTTCAAAGTTGGCTTTTTCAGTGCTAGCTAGAAGGAGCTGAGGGAAGTGCTGGAGAGAGTCCATGGCAGAGCCCCCAAGCTGCTGCAGGCAGTGGAAGATCTCCCTGTGAGGCCAGGCTGAGGCAGCTGGGGCTTGGAGCTTGGAGCAGAGGAGCCTGAGGGCTGCCCTCAGTGCTGGGGAGAAAGATGTGCAGGGCACTGGGTGCCAGCTGGAGCAGAGGAGGCGCCAGGGCAAGAGAAGGGAAAGCTTTTTGGCTGTGAGGGTGGCAGAGGGCTGGAGCAGGCTGCCCAGAGAGGTTGTGGAGTCTCCTTGTCTGGAGCCATTGCAAAGCCCCCTGGCTGTGTTCCTGTGTGAGCTGCCCTGGGTGCTGCTGCTCTGGCAGGGGGCTTGGATGGATGCTCTCTGGAGGTCCCTTCCAGCCCCTCACACTCTGTGGTTCTGTCTCAGGGCTCTGTGTTGTCACTGCTGTGGGCTTTGCCCAGTAGCTGCTGTCTTCTCCCTCCACTGGGTGAGGTCACTTACAATAAGGGCATGGTACTGAAAACTCTACCAAGACAAACACCTCAGCATCAGCAGAGGTTTTGTGTCACATGTAAATTTTGAAGCAGTTATGGCCTTGGGGAACAGTCCCTCTGCAGCCTTCTTGTAGCCCCCTTCAGGTCCTGGCAGGCAGCTCTGAGGTGCCCCTGGAGCCTTCTCTTCTGCAGGCTGCACACCCCCAGCTCCCTCAGCCTGCCCTCACAGCAGAGCTGCTCCATACTGAGCCATTTGTGTTTGACTAGTTTTGGTCACTTTGGAGCTATTCAGCTTTTGTGGATTTTGTGGAATTTGGTGACTCTTTGCTCTGAAAATAACTTCCTCTAACAGTCAGAATATTCTAAATTACCAAATGTGCCCTTGTGAGAGGGAGCTTGAAGCCACACCTGTATAAACACTGTTCTTGCAGTTGGGAAAGGCAACAGAAACTGTAAGGAGCCAGGGGGGAATTTGACTCAGATGAATTCAGAGTAGTTGCTCCAGTTCCCCTGTTCAGGTTGAATAAGAAAGGCTGAAGCTGTGATATATAAGGCCTTAAAAAAATCCCAGCCCTGAAGCATGACTTGTTCCTTTCTCCACATGGCCCTCTGCTGCCAAATAAATCTCTCTTCTTCTGAGGGGGGTACTTGTAGTCATCAGGGCAGGGAATTTTGACTGTCAGTCTGCCTCCTGGTCACTGTGTTTGTAGGTGTTGTGCACTGTAGTTGTTTAAGATGAATTTCTGAACTAAAGTACTTTCTGCTTTTTGTCCTCTGTGCTTTCCCTTAGGTCTTATTCCAGCACATCCCTAGAAGATGCCATGAAGAAGGGAGAGGAGCCCCCTACTCCACCTCCAAGGCCACAGAAATCACATTCCAGAGCTTCCTCTCTGGATCTGAATAAAATATTTCAGCAAAACACTCAAGGTAAGGGAGGGTTGCTTGCTTACTGCCCTTCTTTTCAGAGCCTTTAGGTCTAGCTGCATACTTGGCAGCTAGCTCTGTCTGCACACATGCTTGGCAGTGTGTGCAGCTGCCTGCCTCTGCTCCAAGCACTCATGCACTGCAGCACAGGAGAAGCTGCACTGCCTTGCAGTTGCACACTTCTCCTCTCAGTTGCAGTGGGAGGCAAAATCACAGTTGCTGTAATTAAGGTGTTAACAAGCTTTCCTGGCACTGTAATGGTAGTCTGTCATCACTGCCTGGCTTGAGCTGCTCTGCCTCTTTGGATAATTCTCATCAGTAACTGCAAGAGATTTGGGTTCTTTGTTAATGTTTATTCTGTTCTAGTTCACAGAATCACAGAGTGTGAGGGCTTGGAAGGGACCTCCAGAGAGCATCCATCCAAGCCCCCTGCCAGAGCAGCAGCACCCAGGGCAGCTCACACAGGAACACAGCCAGGGGGCTTTGCAATGGCTCCAGACAAGGAGACTCCACAACCTCTCTGGGCAGCCTGCTCCAGCCCTCTGCCACCCTCACAGCCAAAAAGCTTTCCCTTCTCTTGCCCTGGCACCTCCTCTGCTCCAGCTGGCACCCAGTGCCCCTTGTGCTGGCCTTGGCCAGCCCTGAGCAGAGCCTGGCTCTGTCCTCCCCACACTGCCCTGCACATCTTTCTCCCCAGCACTGAGGGCAGCCCTCAGGCTCCTCTTCTCCCAGCTCCAAGCCCCAGCTCCCTCAGCCTGGCCTTACAGGGAGATCTTCCATTGCCTGCAGCAGCCTGGGTGCTCTGCCATGGACTCTCTCCAGCAGTTCAGAAGCAGGAAGAAAACTCTCCATGTTTAAACTGGGAGAAAATGCAATTCCTCATGTGCAAACTCTTTTTTAATGTTAAACTCTTCCATATGCCTGGGGACAAGGAGAAACCATTCTTTGAGTAAAAAGCAAGGGTGGTTTGTGTTGACAGATGTGCATGGTGAGGGGAAGGAAAGAAAATGTAGGAGAGCAGCTGGAGTGAGCTGAAAGCCAAGCTCTATGCAGCAGGTTAGTGTCTGACTGGTCTCTTGGCCTGGCACAGTGAGTGGTGGAAAGAGAGAGGAGCTGTTTGCTCAGGGCAGCAGTACCCAGGGCCACAACACTGCCCTTGAACCAGAGCAGGCCTTCATGCAGTGCACAGCAATCAGCTGAGTCAAGGACTAGCTTCAATGGGGTGGTGTCTGTGCTTCAGAAGCCAGCACAGGGTTTGTCTGTGGCCAGGAATGTTTGGACTGAACTCTCTAATGTGGTGGTTGGAGCAGAAAAGAAAGAGTTTCACTTCACGGTATTGGGACTTATTTTTTTGTGCACACAGCAGAGAGAATTCAGGAGTCCTGCTTCGTGTGCTGAACCCTGACACCTGAGAGGAGTCCTTTTAGTTTTTGTTATGTTTTTACTCAGAGAAGCAGTTCCTGATCATTCACTATAGCTCCTGTTCAGGGATATTTTGCCTTCAGATTTTAACTCTAGAATATTCTGATTCAGCTTTGATAGAGAAAAGCAGCAGCTGTTCTTTGGCAGGGTGAGTCGAGTGGAGGGTTGGAACTAGATGACCTTTAAGGTCCCTTCCAACCCAAACCATTCTATGAATTTTGCCTTCATTATATATCTAAATAAAACTCCAAAGAGAGCTAAGTACACATTTTCTAAGGCAGCAAATCCTCTCTGAATCCAGACTGAAAGTAGAACTGGAAGGAAATAGACTTGCATTTAAGTTTCTCTTGGAACACAAATGAAAGAAGAATGTAAATCCTAAAAAAAAAAGTGATCCTGTGAATGAAAAGTAGCATCTTGATTGGCAAGGGGCCCTTTGGGATGTCACCACTGCTTAGCTAAGGTCATCAGTTCAACAAGGCCAAGTGCCAGGTCCTGCACCTGGGTCAGGGCAATCCCAAGCACAAATCCAGGCTGGGCAGGGAGTGTCTGGAGAGTAGGCTGGAGGAGAAGGCCTTGGGGGTGTCAGTTGGTGACAAACTCCCCAGGAGCCAGCAATGGTCCCTGGCAGCCCAGAGCCAGCTGTGTGCTGAGCTGCATCCAGAGCAGGGAGAGCAGCAGCACAGGGAGGGGATTCTGCCCCTCTGCTCTGCTCTGCTCAGACCCCACCTGCAGCACTGCCTCCAGTTCTGGGGCCCCCAGCACAAGAGGGACCTGGAGCTGCTGGAGAGGCTCCAGAGGAGGCCACAAAGATGATGAGAGGATGGAGAACCTCCCCTGTGGGGACAGGCTGAGAGAGTTGGGGCTGTTGAGCCTGGAGAAGAGAAGGCTCCAGGGAGACCTTAGAGCAACCTTCCAGTACCTGAAGGGAGCTACAAGAAAGCCAGGAAGGGACTTTTGGCAAGGGCTGGGAGTGATAGGATGAGAGGGAATGGATTGAAGCTTGAGGAGGGCAGATTGAGACTGGAGATGAGAAAGAAATTCTTTATAGAGTGAGGCTGGTGAGACTCTGGCACAGGTTGCCCAGGGAGGCTGTGGATGCCTCCTGCCTGGAGGTGTTCAAGGCCAGGTTGGATGAGGTCTTGAGCAAGCTGTACTGGTGGGAGGTGTCCCTGCTCATGGCAGGGGTTGGAACTGGATGATCTTTAAGGTCCCTTCTGTCCCAAACCCTTCTCTCAATCCATGTAATCAAATGTGTTTCCCACTCAGTCATAACTTGTAGTGTAGAAGTTAGTGCTGCTTCTAGTGCTGAGCAGAGGCTGCTTGGGTAGCAAAGGGAGTTTGCTGTGATGAAATAACAGAGGAGTTGTAAGCAGTGTAGTTTGGTGTTGCTATGGAAGCAGATGGAGTGTCTCTGCCCAATTCATCCAAAGAGCTATTTACCTTCCTGCAAATGAATTTTTGCCTGCAAGTTTTCCTCACTGATTTGCCTCTGAGGCTCCCCTCCTGCTGTGGCTGTGCCTGCTGTGAAAAGCTCATGGAATGCAGGCACCACTTCCTCTGTCTGCTTGTCAGCAATCACTGGCTGTAACCTGGGTTGGCTCCTTCCAGGGAGCTGGCTTCAGCCAGCAATGTGGGGCTGAGATTCTTGGGCTTTTCTCCCTTTTAAAATGTGAGGTCTTGAGTACCACACTTGGTAGAGGGCAGTGCCAGGCAGCATTTCATTTAAGTGCAGTGTTTCATGTCAGGGATGATGTTCTCCTAACTGCAGTCAGATCTGGAGGCTCTGCTTGTCCCTGCTGGGATAGTGATGGCTGCCAAACCAGGAAGCATCTCCTCTGCCCTAAATGCAGTGCCCACAGAAAAGGAACCAGGGAACAGTTTTGTTGGTGTGCACCAGCATGGCCACAAGAGGTGTATGGAGCAGGGCAGCCTGAGTGCCATCACAGGGCACCCACAAGACAGCCAGGAGGTGTCAGGTCCAGTCACAGGGGGTAATAAAGGCAGGTCCTGACTGACTGATCTGATCTGCTCTCCTTCCACAGCCAGGTGAGCTGCCTAGGGGGTGAGGGAAGGGCTGTGGGCATTGTCTGCCTGGACTTCAGTAAAGCCCCAAGTCTCCTGGCACTTGTCTCACCAAATCCCCAAAGGATGGCACTTGGGGGCATGGTTTAATGGCTGTGGTGGTGCTAAGTTGGTGATGGTTGGGCTCAAGGATCTTAGAGGTCTTTCCCAGCCACAAAGGTTCTGTGATTCTATGAAAAATAATTTTTATATAAAAGGGTGGAATTTAAAAACAAGCAAACAAAAAAGTTAACCCCCCACTGAAAACCCTCTCTCCAAAGCCCTGCTTCCTCAGCTCTCAAAATCTATGAAGTCAGCATTAAGGCAATTGGGTGCTTCCACCCTATGCATTTGACCTACTTTCCTCTTTTTAATCCTGCAAATTCTGACTTAAGCTAAACATGAAATATTCATCAGATTCCCGCTGTGGCAGAATCTCTTTGGCCTCTTGGTAGAGGGAGATCAAGCTGATGGTAGCACAAGTGGTAGAGAAAAGTCAGTTGGCTTTTGAAAACTCAGAACTTGGCAAGAAACCTTCCCCTGCAGCAGGGCAATAAAAAGTTCTGACAGATGCTGAATGCTTCTCTGGTGTCACTGCCCTAAGAGGAGAGCAGCAGCAGCTAGCCACACGTTTTATGTGGATCAGCAGGTGGCTTGTACCTGGGAGAGAGACCAGCTCCAGCTGGGAAGGATGGCATCACTCTGTTAGCTCTGGGAGTGACACAAATGCAGGGGCAGGTCTGTCTCCAAAGTGAAGGCAAAGAACCCAGCCCCAGGTTGGGGACTGAGCTGTTGGAGAGCAGTGTAGGGGGAAAGGACCTGAAGGTTCTGGTGGGCACAAGGATGCTCCTGAGCCAGCAATGTGCCCTGGTGGCCAAGAAGGCCAAGGGCATCCTGGGCTGCATTGGAAGGGCTGTGGGGAGGAGGTCAGAGAGGTTCTCCTGCCCCTCTGCTCTGCCCTGCTAAGGCCACAGCTGGAATCTTGTGTTCAGGTCTGGGCCCCTGAGGTGAAGAAGGAGCTGAGGGAAGTGCTGGAGAGAGTCCATGGCAGAGCCCCCAAGCTGCTGCAGGCAGTGGAAGATCTCCCTGTGAGGCCAGGCTGAGGCAGCTGGGGCTTGGAGCTTGGAGCAGAGGAGCCTGAGGGCTGCCTTCAGTGCTGGGGAGAAAGATGTGCAGGGCAGTGTGGGGAGGACAGAGCCAGGCTCTGCTCAGGGCTGGCCAAGGCCAGCACAAGGGGCACTGGGTGCCAGCTGGAGCAGAGGAGGTGCCAGGGCAAGAGAAGGGAAAGCTTTTTGGCTGTGAGGGTGGCAGAGGGCTGGAGCAGGCTGCCCAGAGAGGTTGTGGAGTCTCCTTGTCTGGAGCCATTGCAAAGCCCCCTGGCTGTGTTCCTGTGTGAGCTGCCCTGGGTGCTGCTGCTCTGGCAGGGGGCTTGGACTGGATGCTTTCTGGAGGTCCCTTCCAGCCCCTCATATCCTGTGCCTCAGTGAAATACCTCCCAACAGTAGTAACATACCAATACAAACCACAAAGCCAGGGAAACTGATGTGGTTTTGGATCAGTTGGACTTCTGTGCTATTAATTCCATGGCAGATGTTGTCTTTCTGCAGGCTTCAGTCCATGCCATCGAGTGTTGTACCTGGGGTGAGGGCTGGTGTCTACATTAGATGCTAAAGCATCACTGCTACAAGTGCAGTAATGTTAGTGGCAAAGAGCAGTCTCAAGGACATGGAAATCTTGTGGCTGGGATCTTTAACTGTAGTTAGATTCCACTAGCTGCAGCTTTTTGTAGCACCTCTGCTTCTTGTCATATCATTGTGGGGTTTTTGCAGCAATTAAATCTCTGCTCCTGAAGTTGTTTCAAACAAGGCTTTGCTCAATAAAGATCACATTTGGTTCCTGTTGTGAAGATGTTGAGTGCAGCCTTTTCCCCAGGAGTCAGAACGGAACTCAATCCAGCTGCTGTTTGGGCTGAATGTGGGTTTGTTGGGTTGGTGTTTTGATCTTCTTCTTCTTCTCTCCTTGCTCAGCTGTGAGGTCTGGCTGGCTGCCTCCACCACCACCTGCACTGCCCCCTCGACCTTCAGTGTCTCAGGTAGGCCCCAAGGTTCAGCATCTCACTTGGTGGTGCTCTCCTGTCTGTGTTCCTGCTGCAGTGGTTAGCTCAGGCTGGCTTGGCTGTGGCAGATGTGCTTCCTTCCAAGTTGATCCAAACCTGCAGCTTGCCCTGCCAGCTCCACACAGCTCCTCCTCCATTGCCTTGCCTAGCCAGGGGTTGCAGTGTGAAATTCCATCCTAATCCCCTCCCCAGAGGGGTTGTGGAGTCTCCTTCTCTGGAGACTTTGAAGACCCATCTGGATGTGTTCCTGTGTGAGTTGTGCTGGATTCTATGCTCCTGCTCTGGCAGGGAGGTTGGACTCAATGGTCTTCAGAGGTCCCTTCCATCTCCTGAAATCCTGTGATCCTGTGATTCAATCTCTTTATAGTGGAGCTGGCATGCACCCACTAGGCAAAGCTGTACCTGTGAGGCTAGGAAGGCTGGGAGGAGCTTCAAGCCTGAAGGGCATGGATGGTGCTTGATGCCTGCTATGTGCTTCTCAAGCTCTGAATGCTCAGAGGGCATCTGCTGAGGGAGCCACAGCATCTGAGAGTCTGTTTCACCTGTGGGTTTCACACATGGTGCTGAAAGGAAGAGAAGGCTGTGCCAGTTGTGGAATTAGGTTTCCAGCCATTAGTGGTGTGCTTTTAGGATGAGTTTGCGGTTGTTTCTTTCCTCTTTTTTTTTTTTTTTTTTGAGCTTCACACCACCACAGCACAATGCAAATTTGCTGCATCATTTAGATCTTCATACAGAGACTTCTTCATGTTTTAGGAAGTGATAGAGGATCAACATCATCATCTTTTGATGCTGTTGGCTCTGCTGAGTCTTTGGCAGCAGTGTGCTTCAAGTATTACTCTTTAAGGTGAGGTGTAGAACAGAAAACAAGTCCCTAGGGGAGCTAGTGGCTCAGTACGTATAAAAATTGGTGGGACACCTTCCCTGGGAAATCCCAGTATGGACCAGTTGGCCCCCAGTTTCCCCTCAGTCATTCCCTCCCAGTCCTTTCCAGTGCCCCTAAATCCCTTCCCAGTTTCTCCTAGTCCCAGTATCGCTAAATCCCCTCTCGTTCCCTCCTAGTACCTCCCAGTTCCTCCCAGTGCCCCCCAAATCCCCTCCCAGTCTTTCCCAGTCCCTCCCAAGTCCCCACCTGAGCTTTGGATCAGAATCTGCTGCTGAACCTTTGCCCAGGGAGCTGAGGGCAGTCCCAGGACAGGACTGAGTGCCAGGAGCACAAATGTTAATTCCCAGCCTTTTGTAAACCCAGCTGCAGATGCAGGGCAGAAGGTAGGCACTGCTTGTAAGAACATTGCCACTTATCCCAAATGCCTTCCTCAGGCTTGCACTGAAAAAACCCAACCCAAACCCCCAAATTGTAGACAAACAAATGAGGAGGCCTGGAAGAGACAGGAAGAAACTCTTTGGATGCAGTACACATTGCTACTGCTCCAGCACCTTCCAGCACCTGCAGCTCCTGGCCAGGTTCTAACACTTGCAGCTCCAAGGCCAGGCTGGCTGAGGCCTTGAGCAACCTGGGTTGATGGGAGGTGTCCCTGCCCATGGCAGGGGGGTTGGAACAGGAGGATTTTTAGGGTCCCTTCCAACCCAAAGCATTCTATGAATCCTACAGCTGCTCCGTGCTTAGAATAGAAATGATAAAAGGCTGCTTGCCATGCCAAGCTCCACCATCAGCCTCTGGCTCTCTTCCTCTCCCCATCCCTTTGTAGCATCTGAGTGCAGCTACCTTCTACCTGGAGGAGTGTGGAGCATCATGATCTGAGCTCTGTGTGTGCATTAGCCACACTGCTAGCACCAGCTGCTCTCCCATCACATTCCTGCTTTGGTTAACACCCTTGGGAGCAGTGCTGCCACCCTGCTGCTGCCTGGGCTTCTCAGTTAAGGACACAGCCAGCTCCTGAAGTGCTGCTTCACTTCATAGAATGACAGAATTGTCTTGCTCTTAGGCATTTGAAACCAGACCCAGCCTGATGTTCTCTCTCCACACACTGCCTAGCATGGCAGGGTCTTGATCCATGATTAAGGATCCTAAATGTAATGACAGGGAAAACAGTAGTGTTGCAGAGTATCACAGAATGGTGTTGGAAGAGAGCTCCAGAGGGCATCCAGTCCAACCCCCTGCACTCAGCAGGGACATCCTCCTCTAGAGCAGGTTGCTCACAGCCTTCTCCAGCCTCCCCTTCAACATCTCCAACCATGGGGCCTCAGCTCCCTCCTTGGCCAACCTCTTGCAGTGTTGCAGCAACCTCCTTGTTCCTCACATCAAATCTCAATCTGCTCTGCTCTCATTTCAAACCCTTGTCCCTGCTCCTGTCCCTGCAGGCCTTTGGGCACAGTCCCTCTGCAGCCTTCCTGTGTACCCCCTTCAGGTCCTGGCAGGCTGCTCTGAGGTCTGTCTGGAGCCTTCTCTTCTCCAGGCTGAACACCTTCAGCCTGTCCCTCAGGAGGAACTGCACGAAGATGGCTCTAAAACTTCTGTGTGGAGCCAGGGCTGTACATAAAATCTGTGTTACCTTGGAGGCAGCAGGAGTCAGTAGGAATGGAGGAGGTATTGAGCTGATCTGCAGCAACACAGGTTGCAGGCAGGAAACAACTTTGGGTGCTCATGAGTAAAACTCCACTGGAACCAAACCTTGCCTGCATCTCTCAAAGAAGCCTCTGCTGTTATTCTTTTAACCAGAAAACAAAATAATATCTTATTACGGTTGGCTTTTAAGCCTACTGAAGTAATTTACCACAGCTGCTTGCTGTGGGAGGTTTAGTAACATATTTATGCTAATAGGAATTAGGGGTGAACACTGAAGAGCAAATAGAGCTTTAGGCTCTTATCCAACATCATCTCACTCTCTGCAGCACTGCCCAATTAGATCAACACTGCTTTATTTAAGTGACTCTATTTTGGTACCTTCCTGTCCGCTAATGAAGGCAGAGCTGCAGTCCTGCCTGTGCTGTACAAGGGGATTTGAAAACAGTGGGGCTGGAAGCAGACCTTGTGTATCTTGGCTGGGGAGTCTGATGGTCCTGTTCTCTTTTCCCAGAGTCTGTTGGTTTTGTAAATTCACACTGCTCTGTGCTGGGCTTTTATTTCTGGAGCTGCTGGGAACTTGCTTTTCCCACTGCTTCCATGCTGGTAGTTTTGACAGGCACTGGGAGAATTATGGGTGAAGGCAAAATGTTCAAGTGAGGTGGAGCAGGCTAAGGTTACCAAAGGGAAGGATCTTGAGTACAGGTCAGCTCTAGAAATTAAAGTCTCACTGTGTTACATGAGCTCAGGTTTAGGCTGGCAGTCCACTGGCCATCAGCACCATTGGATTCAGAGAGTCACAGAATGCTTTAGGGTGGAAGGGACCTTAAAGATCATCCAGTTCCAACCCCTTGCCATGGGCAGGGACACCTCCCACCAGCCCAGGTTGTCAAGGCCTCATCCATCCTGGCCTTGAACACCTCCAGGGAGTTGGCATCCACCTGGGACAGCCTGTCCCAGAGTCTCACCACCCTCACTAGCTGTTACTGATCTGGCTAAATCATGGACAGTAAGTGCTGTGAGGGCTGATGGGTAGGTCACCCTGCCCAAGCACAGGCACTGCTGGTGTTGGAAAGCAAAGCTCCTGTTCTTTTATAACATTTGGAGTGGTCCATTCTCCAAGTGCTTCATCATTCCTTGATGCTTTTGGGGCATTCATCATCCAGAACTGCAGGTGAAAACCAGGACCCAGTTGGAGCAGTTGTCTCTGCTAGCATGCCTGCAAGTTCTGCTGGAGCCACGGAGAGCCACGAGCGTGGGGCAGGCATGGGCTGGGCCTGTAACTCTTAATCACACATCCCCCTGCTGAGCTGCTGCCCTGAGCCAGGCCAGGAGGGGCTGAAGGGCTCTCATCTGTCCTGCTGAGACCTCTCAGCCTCCTGAGTGGGATGGCCACGTGCAGTCCCTGTGCTGGGAGCTGGTCCTGAGGTGTCCCAACTGCCAACATCTTTGGGATTTGAACGTCTCTGGTGTGGAGCAAGACTGAGAGCCCTGTTGAGTCTGGAGAAGAGAAGGCTGAGAGGGGCTCTGATCAATGTCTGTCAATATCTGAGGGGTGGGGGTCAGGATGCAAGTGCCAGGCTCTGTTGGGTGGTGCCCAGTGACAGGACAAGGAGCAGCAGGCACAAGCTGAAGCACAGGAGGTGCCACCTCAAGAGGAGGAGACACTGCTGTGTGGTGAGGGTGCTGGAGCCCTGGATCAGGCTGCCCAGAGAGGTTGTGGAGTCTCCTTGTCTGGAGCCATTGCAAAGCCCCCCGGATGTGTTCCTGTGTGAGCTGCCCTGGGTGCTGCTGCTCTGGCAGGGGGCTTGGATGGAAGCTCTCTGGAGGTCCCTTCCAACCCCTCACATTCTGTGATTCTGTGAAGCAGAGAGATACATGGAGAATAAGGTTGGGTTTGCTCATCTCTGTTACAAGGTTGTATGGAGAAAATCCTGAGGCAGCTGAGGTGCTACCTGGCTGGGTACAATGAGGTGAGGAATTCCAAGTGCTGTAAATTCCAAGTGCTATCAAAAATAGCAAAGGCAACAAGTGAAGTTTTTCCTTTTGGCAGCATGCTCTTTGTGTACACCTTGGTGTTCTCTCAGCCAGCCACTGGATATGAAACCAAAGGAATACTTCTCTACCTTGCAGTTATAACCACTGGGCAAGAGGAGGATGGGGTTTGGGTTTTTGGGGTTTTTTTTGATCTTCATGATTTTGGCTGCAGAATAACTTGTGTTGTGTAATCAGTGCAGTAGGTACTGAAGAAGCCTGGAACTGTAACAAAGCTGAAATTCTTCTGTGAGATGAAAGATTTTTGCCATCTGCCACGTTAATATAATGCAAGTGGATTATCTTCCTCTCAGGAAAATTATTTAGCAGTTCTACAAGGGCCAGACAAAATACATGATGCTTTAAGAAGGAGTGGGAAGCAGCACAGTTAGGATTGGATTTGGGGAGCAGTTGATGATGGATGCCATAAAATCCTTTCTGTGAAGAGGTTTGTGGCAGAGCAGGAGCAGGCAAGTGTCGTAATTAAGATGTCTGGTAATGATTTTTTGATTTAGCATCACATCTATCATCAAAACAACAACAAAACCCCACTAAGGATCCCGTGCCTGTGTCTCATACCCCTTTCTAGCTGAGCTTAATCTGATTTTGTGGAAGTGGGGCATTGAACCAGATTGTTAATGCTTCCATCTGTGCCCTCTTCTTTCCCTGGGAACGGGCTGAACGTGGCAGCAATGTGTTTGTGTTCTCTGCCTCTTTTTACTTCCACCTTAGCACCTGCCCTCAGATAGCTCAGGGAAAGAAAAAGCTGATCAAAAGTTCTGGGCTGCACAGTGCTGAGAAGCAGGCAGCACAGTCAGGCCTTGGCAGCTTGTTGCAGTTGCATCCCTGTGGGTTTCCTTCCTGTCTTCACTGTTTTCACTTTATGTAATAAGCAATAAAAAGAGTTTGATGATGCAGTGTGGGATGCCCAAGGCTCACAGCAACTGGAATGGAGACATCTTGGCTTCTTAGAGATGGGCATTGGGAGCAAAAATAGGAATGTTTGGATGAGAGCAAAACTAAGGAATGTTTAGAAAGGAGCAGAATACCTCTTGAATGAACCTAAGTGGAGGTATCAGAAGATTGCAGTTGGCACATGCTGAGCATTAAGCATATTTAGTAGCTTACTTTTCTTGCAGATAAGCTGTTCTCAATACTTTCTTTTTGCAAGGCTAAGCAGTGGCACTGCACAGAGAACGATTCTGGGCTGTTCCAGTGAGTGCACAGAGGGAATGTCACTGCTCTGCCTGCTGCCACTGACTCCAATGGGACTGTTCCCATCTGTAAAGTTAGCCTGGAGCCCCAGTGTGGGCAAGGCTGAGTGGTGGGAAAGACTGAGCAGACACTTCACCTCTTGCAAAAAGGCTTTCAGGTAACAAATGGGAAAGCTCAAGTGTAGACCTTCTGGCCTGGAAGATCAGTTGTGGATTGTCTTGAAAGGTGGGTGTGAAATCTGCATATAACCCCGCACTGCAAAGCTGGAGAGCTGGAAATGGGAGCCAAGCAGCAGGTGCTAAGGAGTCAGGGAAATCTTTCATCCCAGGCTTTTAAAGCACTCAGTGCTTAAGTGAGCATTACATGATCCTTTGGAAAGGTGCTGGGAAGTGCTGGCACAGGAAGCAGTGAGGGAATGAGGAGTCAGGGATCAGGCCAGGCAGTAACTAGCAGCAGCAATTCCCAGTGCTCTCCTTAGCCAGGGGCAGTTACCTGACCTGATGCTCAGTATTGGCTGGAGGCCATAGGTTGTGCTCTGCCTGCAGCCACAGTGCAGAAACTTTGTTGGCTGGTTTGATCTTCTGCCTGTAAGAATGAGGAGGGCATGAGACTGCACTGGGGGAAAAGGGACACTGCCTGCTCAGAACTCAGTTGTGACCTTTCAAAGAGCTCTTCAGGTTTGAACAGGACACTTCCTAAATGCAAGATACTCTTAGGCTTTGTCTGCAAACTCTTTGGCACTGCAGGTAGTGCACCTGAGCAGGATATTCTTTTCTCACCTGGGTGTAGACCCACCCAGCACAGCAGCACTTGCTGTGTCATTAGCTTACTCCATTCTGTGGACTTCAGCAAGACCTTTGCATGGAAGCACTTTTACACTACAACAACTCATTTTTCTTTTGGAAGGCCATTTTGCATCATTTGTAATCTTTCTGTTTTAGAAACCAGCAGTGAAGAATTTTAAACTCTAATATCATGGTGAGAAGTTTCCAGCAATGGGGGAAACTTTTCACAGGGCTCTCAGAGCTCATCTCCTCCAACCTCCCCACCATGCCCAGGGATACCTCTCAACTAGACTCAGCTGCTCAAGGTCTCATCCAGCTTGGCCTTCAACACCCCCAGGCAGGAGGCAGCCACAGCCTCCCTGGGCAGCCTGTGCCAGACTCTCACCACCCTCACACTCAACAACTTCTTCCTCAGCTCCACTCTAACCCTGCTCTGCCTCAGCTTCAAACCATTCCCCCTTGGCCTGGCCCCAGACACCCTCAGCAAAGGTCCCTCTGCAGCCTTCCTGCAGGATGCCTTCAGGTCCTGGCAGGCAGCTTTGAGGTCCCCCTGGAGCCTTCTCTTCTGCAGGCTGCACACCCCCAGCTCCCTCAGCCTGTCCTCACCCTGCTCCATGCTACAGGGCCTGGCTTTCACCCCCTGTACAGAGCAATGCAGGGAAGGAAATCTGAGAAGAATCCCTCAGCCAAAAGGAAAAGTGGGATTTATTTTCCCTTTAAAATCTGTGTGAAGACACCAGCTTGCAGATGAATTTGTGCAGCCTCTGGGGCCATGCCTAAAGGGCTGAACCAGCAAAACCCTCTTTGCATCAGTGCATGCTGCTGTTAGCAAAAGGCTTTTGCCTCGGCTAAATGCTGCTGGTCCCTCAACAACTCCTGCTACAGCTTGCTGTGTCCTTGTGCTTAGACACTTGTGTCAGAGGCTGGATGGATCACAGGATGTTAGGGGGTGGAAGGGACCTCCAGAGATCTTTGAGTCCAACCCCCCTGCCAGTGCAGGAGCATACAGGTCACACAGGAACACATCCAGATGGGGCTGGAAAGTCTCCAGAGAAGGAGACTCCACAACCTCTCCGGGCAGCCTGTTCCAGGGCTCTGGGACCCTCACAGTGCAGAAGTTCCTCCTCATGTTGAGGTGGAACCTCCTGTGCTGCAGTTTCCATCCATTGTCCCTTGTCGTATCTCAGGGTGCAGCTGAGCAGAGCCTGTCCCTGTCCCCTCCCTCCTGACCCCCAGCCCTCAGCTATTGATAGACATTGATCAGATCCCTCTCAGCCTTCTCCTCTCCACACTAACCACCCCCAGGGCTCTCAGCCTCTCCTCACCAGGCAGTCTCCAGTCCCTTCAGCATCCTTGCAGCCCTCTGTTGGACTTTCAACAGCACATCCTTGTCCCTCTTGAACTGGGGAGCCCGATGGAGCTCTCTGAGGATGGAGCTCTCTGAGGATGGAGCTCTTTGCTAGAGGAGGAGCTCTGCTGGCAGATCGCTGCTGTGCAGGGCTGGCTGCAGCAGAAGGGGGCATGGAGGCTGTGCAAAGAGCCGAGGCTCGCCGGGGCAGGCTCCGATCCCCGCAGCCAGCTGCTCCCTGGTCCTCTCCCGTGAGCACAGCACTCGGGTGGCTGTGCCACGTGCCACTAGGTGGCACTTCAGGGACACGGCCGCCGCTGGGCGACATCCACTCTGCATCGGCTGCTTCACCCAAACTGCTTCAGGCTGGGGCTTATCGCTTCCTGGTTTTTCCTTTCTTCTTCTGCTCAGAGGTAATTCATTTATTTACTGTCCCCACTGCCTGCTCCAGCCAGCCCCTGCCCAGCTTTGCCATCCTGGAGTGCTGACAGCAGTGGGGAGCAGCCAGTCCAGTGACCCACAGCACAGCACTCAGCCTGGCAGCAGTGGCAGCAAACGCTTGGGAGTTTGGGAATCTTGCCCTCTGGAGCACCAGCACTCCAGTTTGCAATCAATCCCACCACCACACAACACTTACCCCATTTTCACCCCATTTTCAGGTCCCATCAGTGTTAAATAACATTATCCTTGCAATGAGACCATGAAGAAAAAAGGGCTGGGGGGTGGTCTGCTTCTGCAAAAGTTTGAGGGTTTGATCTTCTTGAGGTTTCTTTATTTTTTCCTTTTTTCCCTTTTTATTTTTTCATTTCTTATTCTTTTTTCCTTTTTATTATCTTTTTTATTTTTTATTTTTCTTTTCTTTTTTCCCCCTTTTTTCCTTTTCTTATTCCTTTCCTTCTCTTCCCTTTCCTTCTCTTGCCTTTCCTTCTCTTGCCTTTCCTTCTCTTCCCTTTCCTTCTCTTCCCTTCCCCTTCTCTTCTCTTTCCTTCTCTTCCCTTTCCTTCTCTTCCCTTCCCTTTCCCTTTCTTTTCCCTTTGCCCCTCCAGGCCCTTTTATCACCTTCCTGTGATATCAGTTTTGCTGCTTGTTTGCCATTGCCACTGCCAAGTATCAGCCTGCTGGCACTGTTGAACACTTGGGCTCTTGAACAGCTGCAACTTTTTATACATATAAATGTTGTGGGGTTTGATCTCCTGTTTCCTGCTGTGGAGTAAGTTCAGATATTCTTGCTTTTGGGCACACAGGAACACTTCAGGCACTTCTTGCTAGCAGAAGGGCTAAGGAGTCTCAATCTGACTCCTGAAGGCCAAGGGCAACATCCAGTCCAACCTCCTGCTAGAGCAAGAGCGCCCAGGGCAGCTCACACAGGAACAGATCCAGGTGTTCCTCACAGTGATTTAGGCCATAAAGGTAACTACAATGAATCCTGGGTGCTAGGTGCTTTACATTCTGAGGTCTGGTTCCCTAATTCTTCACAGAGAGGCTTTTCTCTCCTTTTCCTAACCCCATCAAAGGCAAGCAGAAGGCTTCATTTCAACTCTGCAGCAGACATTTGTCATCCCTGCAGCTGTCACCCTATATCTCTCCATTTCCCCTGCTGCTGAACTGTTAAAGTAACTTTTCTTTTGTGTTTAACGTTTCCTTTCATTGCCTTTATTGCATGTGACTGCTGGTCCTTCTCTGGGTGTAGCAGTGACTGATTTGTTGTTGCAGACAGAGCAGCCCTATGAGGTTGAATTACATCCTCAGCTGAACAGAGCCCCGGCACAGGCAGAAGAAAACAGTCCAGCAAAAAAGGTGAGACCTGCTCAGCTTGTGCCATAGTGATTTGCCTTCACCCACAAATGGGGGTTGCTTTTACTGTAAAAGAAATTAAACTGAGGGAGAAGCTTAGCTTAGAATGGCTGAGGCTGGAAAGGACCTCAGAGCTCATCTACTCCAACCTCCCCACCATGGGCAAGGACACCTCTCAGTCTCCCTTCCAGGACCTGAAGGGATCCTGCAGGAAGGCTGCAGAGGGACTTTGCTGAGGGTATCTAGAGACAGGCCAAGGGGGAATGGTTTGAAGCTGAGGCAGAGCAGGGTTAGAGTGGAGCTGAGGAAGAAGTTGTTGAGTGTGAGGCTGGTGAGAGTCTGGCACAGGCTGCCCAGGGAGGCTGTGGCTGCCTCCTGCCTGGGGGTGTTGAAGGCCAAGCTGGATGAGACCTTGAGCAGCTGAGTCTAGGTGAGAGGTGTCCCTGGGCATGGTGAGGAGGAGATGAGCTCTGAGGTTTCTTCCACCCTGAGCCATTCTCTGATCCTATAAGTTATTCGTTCTGTGCCACCCATAGGAGTCTCTTCTGCTGCTCAGGCTGCTTACTACAGTGTTGGCTTTTTCCCTGCAGTTCTTTTGGGTCATTAAATGCTTCCTTATTTAATTATGTTCCTTCATTTTTTAATATTTGGCCATTTACAGTAAGGCTGATGAGACTCTTGGGTTGCTCAGGGAAGTTGTGGATGCCTCCTCCCTGGAGGTGTTCAAGGCCAGGCTGGATCAGGCCTTAAGCAACCTGGGCTGGTGGCAGGTGTCCCTGCCCATGGCAGGGTGATGGAACGGGATGATCTTTAAGGTTGCTTCCAACCTAAACCATTCTATGAATCTATGAAGACCATGATGAGGAAGATGGTCTGGGCCAGTAAAATGTGTGCTGTGTAAGTGACAACAAATCATGGAACCAGAGAAACTGCTCTCTGATCCTGCCTGCGTCACTAACTGCCCAACCTTTGCAAAGTTACTCCATTTCTTTTTTTGAGCCAGCTTTCTCATTCATGAAATGGGGCAGCAATAGTTTTGTTTCTTGTTAAGAAAAGGCAAAGATTTAATAATGAAATGCAATGAGAAGGATCTCTTTCTGCTTCAGCTTGAAAGTAGCTCTAAGGCATCCAAAGTCCTTCTCCCTGCAAAAGAAGTCTTCATTTCAAGCAAACTTTGCCTACCACTGGAATCACAAAGCTCCAAGATTCTTTGTTCTGCCTGCAAAGCAGAGCACTAACTGCTCTCCTACCCTTCTCACCTGTGAATTTTGCATGCATCATGTTCTACATTTGTCTTTCTAAGCTGTTTTGAGTGTTGCTCTATGTAAGAGAGGAGGCTAAAAAGGGAGAGGCTCTGTGCCAGGTGAGGTAGTTCAGCTGGACTGCAAGTGATTGATTTTTGATTCCTATCAACCAAGCATCATGGAAAATAAACCTTGCTTTGGTTTAAATGCTTTTGGCTCAGCTGGGGGCTGCTATTTGTATTTATACCCCAGCCCAAATGCACAGAGAGCTCTGCAGTCCAGTCCTGTCCTCCAGGTGCAGACAGAGCAGCAGCACAATCACTTTGTTCGCTGCAAGGTCGCAGGAGGGATTGTTTTTTTTTTTTTTTGCAGAGTTAGAAACCTGAGAGGCTGTTACCACATTTGAGTGAGGCCCTGGACCTCTTTAGACTCTGAAACCTTAGGCCAGCTGTCAGCAATTTCTGTGTCACAAGTATCCCCCAGCCCAGTGATAGGATGCAGATGCCCTGACTTAACGTTGCTGTGCTTGTCCCTTGCAGGAGGTGGTCCTCGCTCAGCCGCCCTCCAAACCTGCCCGCAGGAAGCTCCGGACGGAGGCCCAGGGGTTGGAGACCCCCGAGCTTTCTCCCACTATCAGTGTGACTTCTGCCCTGCCAGCAGCCAAGACTCACCTCCCAGTCCAAAAGTAAAGACCTGTGCCAAGCACACCACACAGCACCACGAGAGCTGATGTGGCAGGGTTTGCTCTTTGCCTAGTTTTGCACTTAATGGTTTCCTCCTAGGTCTTGAAATCTACATCTGAATTCTCAAGGGCAGGCTTAGGGTCTGTGGTGACTCTCTAAGGTGGTAATATTTGAGTGGCAGCCTCTTTGAAGGGCAGCAAAGCTGGGGAGGGGTCTGAGCACAAGGCTGGGGAGGGGTCTGAGGAAGCCCCATGAAAAGAGGCTGAGGGAGCTGGGGATGTTTAGCCTGGAGAAGAGGAGGCTCAGGGCAGACCTCATTGCTGTCTACAACTCCCTGAAGGGAGGTTGTAGTCAGGAGGGGGTTGGTCTCTTCTCCCAGGCAACCAGCAACAGAACAAGAGGACAGTCTCAAGCTGTGCAGGCTTGATCTTAGAAAGAAGTTCTTCCCAACCAGAGAGATTGCCCATGGGAATGTGTTGCCCAGGGAGGTGCTGGGGTCAGCATCCCTGGAGGTGTTTAAGAAGATATTGGATGAGGCACTTAGTGCCATGGTCTGGATGATTAGACAGGGTTGGGTGATTGGTTGGACTTGATGGTCTTGAAGGTCTCTTCCAACCTGGTTGATGCTGTGATTCTGTGTCCTGTCTCTGGCCAGAGCAAGCCAGGCTGCAAAACCAGCATCCCTAAGACAACTCCTTGTAGCTCTGTGGGTTTGTGTCCTTTGCCTTGCATCTACCTTCTGGAATTTTGATTGTTCACATGGACAGATAGGACCAGACAAATGCCCAGGAAATTGAGTCATATCCTTGTGGTATTTCTTCATCACAAGGCAGGTTGGAAATGAGCTTGCCACTGGTGTGAGCTGAGCCACAGACCACTGATGGTAACCTAATAAATGCCAGCTCCAGCAAGTGGTGTTTGCTGTCACAGAGCTGTCAAAGCTGTCAGCAACAAAGACTTGCAGGGGTTTCACTGTAGCTTTATTTAATAAGAGTGGAGAAAGGAGGGTAAAAAGGGTAAGTGAAGGCATCTGAAACCCTGCTGGATCTGTACATCTCTCTCAGCTGAAACATTATAGCCCAACTTTACCTAAAGCCTTGCAGAGAACTCTGAAACAAAGCTAGGCTGCCCCCATCACGATCCTTGAGGTCCCTTCCAACCTTAATGATTCTATGATCAGCTGAGCAATGCTTGGCAAAGTCTTATCAGCAGGACTGACTCTGTGCTGTGTAACTGTAGATGAGAATAAGTAACAAGACTCCTAGGATGCCTTCAAAATGCTGCTTTGTGCTTTGGGAATGCATATTCTGTGGTGCTTCAGAGAAAGCAGCATTTGTTAGCATCCCCACTTCATCCTGGCTTGTATGTAATCTTTGCTAACATGTCTGAGTGACCACTGAGGTGTTTGGCCCTGGTCTGGTTTCAGGTTTAGAATCACGGAGTTGTCAGGGTTGGAGGGGACCTCAAGGATCTTCCACTTCTAAGCCCCCTGCCATGGGCAGGGACACTTCACACCACAGCAGGTTGCTCACAGCCACATCCAGCCTGGCTGCAAAACCCTCCAGGGATGAGGCTTCCACCACCTCCCTGGGCAACCTGTGCCAGTCTCTCACCACCCTCATGGGGAACAACTTCTTCCTAACATCCAATCTCAATCTCCCCACTTCTAGTTTTGCTCCATCCCCCCCACTCCTATCACTCCCTGACACTCCCAAAAGTCTCTCCCCAGCTTTCTTGGAGCCCCCTTCAGATCCTGGAAAGCCACCAGAAGGTCTCCTGGGAGCCTTCTCCTCTCCAGCCTGCACAACCCCAATTCTCTCAGCCTGTCCTCAGAGCAGAGCAGCTCCAGCCCTCTGCTCATCCTCGTGGCCCTTCTCTGGACACCTCCCAGCACCTCCAGATCCTTTCTGTAATAGAGGCTCCAGAACCATTCACAATGCTCCAGGTGTGGTTTCCTACCATTGTTAATTTTTAGCCTATGGAGAGTAGTTTGAAGCAAAATAGTGAAGCAGAAAACCTGACAGTTCAGTGTACCAAACTGATTCTGTGCAAGGAGCAGTGCCACCAGCTCTGCTGAGAGAAAAGAGCTCATGGGGACTCTGCCCCACTAAGGACCTTATTTAGCAAGGGCATCTCTTCTAGATCAGGTTTGGTCCTCAAAGAGCTCCTGATGTAAAACTCTGAAGAGATCAGTTTAGCACAAGGCTTGGATATGCAGCCAATGTTTCCTGTGTGTTCTTTCCTTTTTCCTGTTATTGCCTCTCTTTATTGGAGTAGGTTGGTGTCAGACTAATAGAAAAGCCTGGTAGGAAAACACTGTAAGATCAGCAGGGCCAACCATCACCTTACATGGAGCTGCCTCTTTTTGTACCTGTCTGCCTCACTGTTATTGCCTCCAGATCAGTTCTCATCAGCTATAGAGAAATACACAGAGGAGGCCACAAGGGTGATCCAAGGGCTGGAGCAGCTCTGCTGTGAGCACAGGCTGAGGGAGCTGGGGGTGTGCAGCCTGCAGAGGAGAAGGCTCCAGGGGCACTTCAGAGCTGCCTGCCAGGACCTGAAGGGATCCTGCAGGAAGGCTGCAGAGGGACTTTTGCTGAGAGAGTCTGGAGACAGGCCAAGGGGGAATGGTTTGAAGCTGAGGGAGAGTTTGAAGCTGAGGGACACTGAATCTGAGGAAGACGTTGTTGAGTGTGAGGGTGGTGAGAGTCTGGCACAGGCTGCCCAGGGAGGCTGTGGCTGCCTCCTGCCTGGGGGTGTTGAAGGCCAGGCTGGATGAGACCTTGAGCAGCTGAGTGTAGCTGAGAGGTGTCCCTGGGCATGGAGGGGAGGTTGGAGTGGATGATCTCTGAAGTCCTTTCCAGCCTAAGCCACTCTGAGGTTCTGTGAAATAGCAATAATATGAGAGAAATCTTTTACTTAAGCAGCCCAAGAGATGAGGGAAGTCTGTCAGCCATCTACCAGTTCATGACATGAGATGATTTTGGTGGAAATGACTGCTTTGAATGAAAAAGAGCTTGATTACTGAGGTAGAGAAGCACCAGAACTGGGAGGCAGCATTTTGCTGCAGATGCCCTTTCTTTCCACATAGATTTTTGTCTTTCCTGTTCACCACTTGTGAACCTTTAAACTGTACAGGTGTCTGAAAGCAGCTAATGCGGAGAAACTGTGATCAGCACAGGGATTGTTCTTAACCTGAATCAGAGTGCAGTGGTTTGGAAAGAGCTGAACCAGGCTGCGTGGTTCCTGTCAGGCAGGTTCACAAGTATACCTGCTTTGCTCCCAAACTCTCTCACCTGTTGCAGCCATCTCATTTCAGTGGTAGGTTTTGCTTCTCTGCAATGTGGAGTTCAGGCTCACAGGATGTTAGGGGTTGGAAGGGACCTCTGGAGAGCTTCCAGTCCAACCCCCTGCCAGGGCAGGACCATAGAATCCCGCACAGGTTGCACAGGGCTGGAAAGTCTCCAGAGAAGGAGACTCCACAACCTCTCTGGGCAGCCTGTTCCAGCGCTCTGTGACCCTCACAGTGAAGAAGTTCCTCCTCATCTTGTGCTGTAGTTTCCATCCACTGCCCCCTTGTCCTGTCCCAGGGTGCAACTGAGCAGAGCCTGTCCCTCCCTTGGATATTTACAAGCATCTGTAGCTCCTACCTTGCCTTGGAGGTGCAGCTCAGGGTGTTCAGAGGTGCAGAAGGGGTGTGTGGAGCTGTGGCAGCAGCTGTTGCTGAGCCTGTGGAGCTGAGTGCTGTGTTTCTGTGTCTGGCAGACAGCCTTCCAAGCAGAAGAGAGCTATCCAGACAGCCATCCGCAAGAATAAGGAGGCCAACGCCGTGCTGGCCAGGCTCAACAGCGAGCTCCAGCAGCAGCTGAAGGTGAGCACTGCAGGGGCAACACTGCCAGAGCTCCTTACAGCCACTTAGCCCTCACCCTCTCGTGGGCTGGATTGATCCCTCCCCAGTAACCTTTTTTTTTTTGTTGTTGTTGTTTTGGTCGGAAGTCTGCCCCAGAGAGCAAACTTACCACACTCAGAAATTGGAATTGGAAGGTGGGATTGTAGATACAAAAGAAACTAAATATATATATATATATATATATGTATATAGATATATACAACTTAACACCACAGGCCCCCCTGGACCTTAATTCAGCTCTTCTGTCCCTAAGAGGGGACAAAAAGGGCCCCAGAAGGCCATACAACCACACAGGCTCCCTCTCCACCCCCCTGTACCTTAGGGAAATCAAAGGAGAAGCCAGCAAGGTCAGAGGGAGAATAGCACAGCCCAAAACCCAGAACAGAGCAGTAAGAGAGAGCAGCAGAAAGAGGGCACACAAACTGTGCTGCAGAATATAAGGAATTCAATACACCAATGGGATGACCTTAACCTATCTGTTGTTATCATTCTGTGTCCAATCCCTAACTTTATTTATCTTTTACTCCAAGTCTCTGAAAATCTTCTATTTTACAATCAGTGTCTGAGTTAGGGACCAGCTCAAACTGCCACACAGCTCCAGCAAAGAATCTTGCTCACTCCCTCAGCTGAGACCTATTTTGTTACTGCCTGTTTTAACTGCTCTGTATGAGGCTTTCTGGGGAGAGTTGTAAGCTCTGGGCCCTCCAGCTCCACTGGCAGCTAGAGTAAGACTGATGGGTAGGGGTGAGCTTTGTGTTTCAGCAAAGTCTCTGATGGTGTCACCTGGTGCAGGAGAGCAGCTCAGGCACAGCTTTCTTATCTTCTGGTCAGCTGTGTGGCATAACTGTCTCCCAGAGTCAGGCACCTGGTAGAGCTATGGACTGGCTGAACCATGCTCTTCATCAGTATCTCCTTAAAGAGCAGAGCCCTGAGCCTCCATCCAGTGGCAGTGCTCTCAGCAGAGAAGGGCAACAAGGCTGGGGAGGGGCCTGGAGCACAAGGCTGGTGAAGGGTCTGGATCAGAAGCCCCATGAAAAGAGGCTGAGGGAGCTGGGGGTGTTCAGCCTGGAGAAGAGGAGGCTCAAGGGAGACCTCATTGCTCTCTGCAATTTGCTCCCTGAAGGGAGGCTGTAGTCAGAGGGGGGGTTAGTCTCTTCTCCCAGGCAACCAGCAACAGAACAAGAGGACAGTCTCAAGCTGTGCAGGGGGAAGTTTAGGCTTGATCTTAGAAAGAAGTTCTTCCCAGACAGAGAGATTGCCCATGGGAATGTGCTGCCCAGGGAGGTGCTGAGGTTGACATCCCTGGAGGTGCTTAAGAAAAGCCTGGGTGAGGCACTCAGTGCCATGGTCTGGTTGATTAGTTAAGGTTGGGCGATTGGTTGGAGTTGATGATCTTGGAGGTCTCTTCTGATGATCTTGGAGGTCTCATCAAGCTGGTTGATGGATCCTGTGGTGCCCTGCCCCCATCTCTCCCCGCTGCAGGAGGTGCACAAGGAGCGCATCGCCCTGGAGACGCAGCTGGAGCAGCTCCGACCTGTCACTGTCCTCTGACTCCCACCCTGCAGCAGAGCCCATGGCCTGGCAGCCTGCCCAGCAGAGGAGCACCAGGCAGGGCCTCTGCCAAGGTGGTGACTGTGGGGAGGACCAGCTTGTGGGGTCTCCCTTGGCCCTGCTGCTTGGAGGTGAAGAAGGTACAGAAAGCAAGCAGCTGCCTGCAGGGTGTCTGTGAGCAGAGGGCTGCTCTGCCTTCCCTTCCTCCCTCCTTCCCACACAGAAATGAAGGACCTGAGAGTGTTTTATTTATGTAGAGAATTCCTGATTTTATCTGCATCCTGGCAGTACCTCCTGCCCATGACTGGAGCGCCTACAGCATTGCTGAATGCTTGCTTCAGTTTCAGAACTCATCCTCCTGAGGTGGGGCTTCTGGATGGTACTGACTGCTGGAGGTGTTGGTGTCCTGGTGGGGAACCTGGGGGTTGGATGTTCTAACAGGACCCCACAAAACCCTCACCAGACAGAGTCTTTATCTGCAGGCATTGCTCAGATGATTATTTTCTTAGGACTGCTTGGTATGGGACCGTGGATGTATTTTGGTGGTAGAGAACTTGGATGTTAGAAGTGCAAATCACACAAGAGAGAACAGGGGAAAAATAACAACAATTAAAAAAAAAAGACTAAAATTTACTTATTTTGGAAATTGCAAATAAAAAAAGAAAAATCCTATTTTTTTTTGTTTGTTTGGAGCTAGAACTATTTGCCATCAGCAGTGTTTGATCACCTGCTTGCAACTCCCACTGTCTCTGCAGACCTTTAGTATCTTTGAGATCACTGACTTAGAGCGTTTTTTACTATTTTTCTTTCGGGGGTTTGTTTTATTCTTTCTTTGGGGTTTTTTTTAGTTGGTTGTTTTTCTTTTTTTTTTTTTTTTTTACCCAACAGCATATTTGTAACAAGAGGCTAAAAAAAATGCATTGGGGGCACCTTTGATAAAAGCTGTTCTAAGTACTTGTGTCTTAAGCCTGCTTTGTTGCCTTCCTAGCTGCTGCTTTGTTTCAGGTGTGTGTCCCAGAGCTGTGTTGCCAAAAGGAGGAAGATAACAGGAGGAGGTTATCAAGTGTGTGATGGAAGCGACTGCTCCCCACAACAGCCTCTTGTTAAGGTTCATAGAATCATAGAATCAAGAAGGCTGGAAGAGACCTCAAAGATCATCGAGTCCAACCTGTCACCCTACTCCTCATGCTTATCTAAACCATGGCACCAAGTGCCACGTCCAATCCCCTCTTGAACACCTCCAGGGATGGTGACTCCACCACCTCCCTGGGCAGCCCATTCCAATGGCCAACCACTCTCTGTGAAGAACTTTCTCCTCACCTCCAGCCTAAACCTCCCCTGGCGCAGCTTGAGACTGTGTCCTCTTGTTCTGGTGCTGGTTGCCTGGGAGAAGAGACCAAACCCCCTCCTGGCTACAACCTCCCTTCAGGTAGCTGTAGACAGCAATGAGGTCACCCCTGAGCCTCCTCTTCTCCAGGCTAAACACCCCCAGTTCCCTCAGCCTCTCCTCATAGGGCTTGTGCTCAAGGCCTCTCCCCAACCTCGTTGCCCTTCTCTGGACATGCTCCAGCAATTCAACATCTTTCCTAAACTGAGGGGCCCAGAACTGGACACAGTACTCAAGGTGTGGCCTAACCAGTGCTGTGTACAGGGGTACAATGACCTCCCTGCTCCTGCTGGCCACACCATGCCTGATGCAGGCCAGGATGCCATTGGCTCTCTTGGCCACCTGGGCACACTGCTGGCTCATGTTCACGCTGCTGTCAACCAGTACCCCCAGGTCCCTTTCCGCCTGGCTGCTCTCCAGCCACTCTGACCCCAGCCTGTAGCTCTGCATGGGGTTGTTGTGGCCAAAGTGCAGCACCCGGCACTTGGATTTGTTGAATGCCATCCTGTTGGACTCTGCCCATCTGTCCAGCCTGTCAAGGTCCCTCTGCAGAGCCCTTCTACCTTCTAACAGATCAACACCTGCTCCCAGCTTGGTGTCATCTGAAAATTTCCTTGGTACCTCGCTGCTGGGAGGGTGAAGCTGCTGCTGTTGCTGCTGCTGCTTTAAATGAAGAAGCAAAACTCAGCTTTTAACTTGGGTCTGATCCCAGGGCCAACTGAATCCTGGGTGGGGGTTTACCCATGGTCGTTGGCTTTGGTCTCAGTTCTGCCAGTGGCAGCTGGCTAACTAAAAGCCTTATCCCTGGAGGTTTTTGCAGCCAGGCTGGATGTGGCTGTGGATGTGGCTGTGAGCAACCTGCTGTGGTGTGAGGTGTCCCTGCCCATGGCAGGGGACTTGGGACTGAATGAGCCTTGAGGTCCCTTCCAACCCTGACAGTTCTGTGATTCTTGGGCCAATACTGTTAGATTGGGTGAGTTCAGATGCAACCATGTCAGCCCTGCTTCCTCCATGGACACAGCCTGTGCTTCACCACAAGGGAAGGTCACCTGTCTGTTCCCCATCTAAACATGACTCTGCTTCATATCAGAGAATCAATGAGGCTGGAAAAGAACTTTAAGATCATTGAGTCCAACCCTAACCCAACTCCCATGGCCACTGAACCATGTCCTGAAGCACCACAGCTACAGCTTCCTGAACACCTCCAGCCATGGGGGCTCCACCACCTCCCTGGGCAGCTTGTTCCAACCCCTCACCACTCTGGAGATGGAGCTGGGTGCTACCTTAAAATAAAAGCATCCAGTTTCTTCACATTGCTCTGGGTTTGATTTCTTCAGGGTGTCAGTTGTGCAGCTCTGCCAGGAATGCAGAAACTGTGACTTGATGTTGAAAAATACCAGAGTGTTGCACAGGCTGAGAGAGTTGGGGCTGTTCAGCCTGGAGAAGGGAGGGCTCCAGGAAGACCTCAGAGCAGCCTTCCAGTACCTGAAGGGGGCTACAAAAAAGCTGGGAAGGGACTTTTGCCAAGGGCTGGGAGTGATAGGATGAGAGGGAATGGATTGAAGCTTGAGGAGGGCAGATTGAGACTGGAGATGAGGAAGAAATTCTTTAGAGTGAGGCTGGTGAGACTCTGACAGAGGTTGCCCAGGGAGGTTGTGGCTGCCTCCTGCCTGGAGGTGTTCCAGGCCAAGCTGGATGAGACCTTGAGCAAGCTGGGCTGGTGGGAGGTGTCCCTGTCCATGGCAGGGGGCTGGAGCTGGATGATCTTTAAGATCCTTTCCACCCCAACCCATTCTGTGAACCTGTGAAACCACTGCATGGGGAGTGTGTGTGAGACAGAGACCTGCTGAAAGAGGAAACTGATTTCCGTAGGCTTTATTTAAGTCAAAACTTCATTTTTTGCTTGGTCAGGCCTCCTTTTGTCAGAGTTCAGCCTCAGCTGCATGGTGAAGCCTGGAGAGCTGCAGGCTTTGCTAACCTGAATGGCACCAAGATGAAGGCAAAGCCATTCCAAGCCTCTACCAGAGCCTTGGTCAGAGGGTGCCCAGGCAGGAGCAGCAGGAGGGCTGGAGTCACTCCTCCCAGTGCTTTGGGCTTCTCTTCACCTGCATGAGCTGAAGTGGAACTGGGCAATGGAAATGACTTGAAGAGCTGCCCTGGGTGAGCAGGGAGCAGGAGGGGCCCCTGGGCTCCTGCTCTTTAACTCTTGTGATTTGTAAGAGTTCTGTCACAGCTATGCAAAGAGCAGAGCTTTAAAGGAGGAAATAATTAGTGATAAATTAATTCTAGTAGCATTAAGCCCTGACAAGGGATGCTTTACTGGCCTAGAAGTGTGTCTGTGGTGCACGTGAGGCACAGGGCCAAGGTGTTAAAAACCTGTAAATAGCCTGCAGGGAGCTATCCTGCAGCAGCAGCAGGATGGATTTAGATGGCTCCTCCATTCTTAGTTTTCACAAGCTGATGGCACTCTGGAGTGCCATCATCCAGGTCTGCATTGGCTTTCCACATTTGAATTCATACTTGCAATAATCCTTCTGAGCTGATACATCTTCCTGCTCTGGCAAATCAGTTCTTGGTGGATGTGGGAAAGAGAAGGAACAGGAGAGGCTTCAAAAACATCTGCAGCCAGAGGAGTGTGGGCAGCAGGGCAGGAGAGGGGATTCTGCCCCTTGGCTCTGCTCTGCTCAGACCTCACCTCCAATCCTGCCTCCAGCTCTGGGGTCCCCAGCAGGAGAAGGACACAGAGCTGCTGGAGAGAGGCCAGAGGAGGCCACAAAGATGATGCAAGGGCTGGAGCAGCTTTGCTGTGAGCACAGGCTGAGGGAGCTGGGGGTGTGCAGCCTGCAGAGGAGAAGGCTCCAGGGGCACCTCAGAGCTGCCTGCCAGGACCTGAAGGGATCCTGCAGGAAGGCTGCAGAGGGACTTTTGCTGAGGGGGTCTGGAGCCAGGCCAAGGGGGGATTGGTTTGAAGCTGAGGCAGAGCAGGGTTAGAGTGGAGCTGAGGAAGAAGTTGTTGAGTGTGAGGCTGGTGAGAGTCTGGCACAGGCTGCCCAGGGAGGCTGTGGCTGCCTCCTGCCTGGGGGTGCTGAAGGCCAAGCTGGATGAGACCTTGAGCAGCTGAGTGTAGCTGAGAGGTGTCCCTGGGCATGGTGGGGAGGTTGTAGGAGCTGAGCTCTGAGGTCCCTTCCAACCTGAGCCATTCTACAATACTGTGAACTGCATGGGAAAGTTTCTGCATGACCTGGAGAGGAAATCTTCTGCCATAGCTGACTGAGAGCCTGCTTCTCCCTGAAAACCAGTGCTAAAACAAAGATGTCTCTTCAGATAGATAAAAATTGTCCTCTGCCCTTGTGTGCTTTGATTTCCGCTCCCTCAGGTATCAGGACAGCTCTGGGCATCTCCTGAGAATGCAAATCTCAGGCTCTGGAGCTGCTCTGCAGCTTATGGTAATGGTATCCCTGAGCCTGGACCTGGGAAGTTCCCAAGGAGAAGGACAATCTTGCAGGTGATTTTACATCCTGAGGTGTCTCATTAGCAGTCTCATCTATTTAGTCTGAAGGAGAAGACGTGGGATCAAAGGCAGGAGAGGAGTTGAGCTACCAGAATTAGTTCTGATAATAAATATCTCCAATTTTTTTTTTTCCTTAAACAGGAATATTTAGTGCTCCTCTTTGAATGTTAGCTAAGCCTTCTGAGAGCTGCTCTCAATTTTTGTGTGTGCTGCCTGCTTTGCCTTCTGCAGCTGTCTTTTATCATTAGGGAAGAAGTAATAATTCAGGCCTGAAATGTAGCTCTTGTCTGGAGGACATCAGGTTGATTGTTTACTGCCTGCACAATGGGACAGCATCTAATCCTCTCATCTGTTAGAGGGGCATAAGGTATTGTGTTAATCCTCAGCCTGGCTGTGTGTGGTGGTGGCTGGTGGGTTGTGACAAGAGTCTCATGGTGCACCTCTTAAGAGAATGGGAAGTGGGGGAGAGAGGAGAGCAAGGAGCTGGCTTCCTGCATGGGTCTGAGAGTGCTGCAGGCAGCTGCTGAAGGCAGCAGCTGTGCTCTCAGCATTCTGGTGTGGGAAAGAACAACCCCATGGACCAGGATGGGACCATGGGGAGAGGCTCCAGGGAGACCTTAGAGCAGCCTTCCAGTACCTGAAGGGGGCTACAAGAGAGCCAGGAAGGGACTTCTGACAAGGGCTGGAAGTGGGAAGCTATGATTCTTAAGAACACTTGGCAATGCTTTCTTCATGATAGCTGCAGAGTGCTCAGTTTTGTGGTAAGCTTCCCAGGGTCCCTGTAGGGTTTGTGTCCTCCTGGCTCTGGACACAGCTGTCTGTCATTACTGATAACCTAATGAGCTCAGGTGGTCTCTTTTCTACAAGCCAGCAGCTTCAGCTGTGTCAGGGTTTGAATTGCATTCACCTGGGGGTCTCTGCACTGCATTTCCAAGCAGTCTTTGGAGTGTAGCTGCAAATGAACAGCAACAGGACCAGAGCTTGGGCTGCTAGAACATAGGAGCAAGTTCCCTTGCAGATTCTGCTGCTGCTCCAGCTCTTACTGATTCAGGTGCCTACAGGTAAGCTGGGAAGGGGCTTTTGACCATGGCTGGGAGCAATAAGACAAGAGGGAATGGACTGAAGCTTGAGGAGGGCAGATTGAGACTGGAGGTGAGGAAGAAATTCTTGATGGTGAGGGTGGTGAGGCCCTGCAGCTCTCTCCTCTATCAAAAGGCTCAACCCAACAACCCTGGGCAGTACCAGCAGCCTGCCTTGAGTTGAGCAGGAGGGCCTCAGCTCATAACCCACTTCTCTGAGCACTGCCATTTCAAAGAGGCTGAGTTGTTTAATCAGCAATGACCTAATAACTTGTGTGTGGCAGGTGCAGCAGGGCTCAGGCAGCTGATGCAGCATGGATGGCCCTGGCTCAAGAGTCTGGGGGATGAAGGGGGCAAAGCTAATGCAGGATGAGCCCAGCCAAAGAGATTATTTTCTTGCACAGGCAATGGGGAGAGCTCCACAAAGCTGTCTGAAATCCTGTCTTCCTAGAAATCCACTCCTTTAAGCTTGTGGCCTGGATTCTGTGGCCCCCTAGAATGGAGCCAGGACACCCTTCCCTTTCTCTGGAACCAAACAGGGAAATAGAGAGACCTGGACTGTATTCAGCACAGCCTTCCAGCACTTGAGGAGGACCTGTAGGAAAGATGGGGAGGGACTTCTCACAAGGGCTTGTAGGGATAGGGCAAGAGGGGATGGATTGAAGCTTGGGGAGGGGAGACTTAGACTGGGAATTAGGAAGAAATTCTTTAGAGTGGGGGTGGTGAGAGTCTGGTACAGGCTGCCCAGGGAGGCTGTGGCTTCCTCCTGCCTGGGGGTGCTCAAGGCCAGACTGGATGAGACCTTGAGCAGCTGAGTCTAGCTGAGAGGTGTCCCTGGGCATGGTTGGGAGGTTGGAGATGATCTCTGAGATCCCTTCCAGCCCATGGTTCCATCCAGCCTGGCCTGGAGGCATCCACAGGGAGAAGACAGCCACAGCCTCCCTGGGCAGCCTGTGCCAGAGTCTCACCAGCCTCACACTCAACAACTTCTTCCTCAGCTCCACTCTAACCCTGCTCTGCCTCAGCTTCAAACCATTCCCCCTTGGCCTGGCTCCAGACCCCCTCAGCAAAAGTCCCTCTGCAGCCTTCCTGCAGGATCCCTTCAGGTCCTGGCAGGCAGCTCTGAGGTGCCCCTGGAGCCTTCTCCTCTGCAGGCTGCACACCCCCATCTCCCTCAGCCTGTGCTCACAGCAGAGCTGCTCCAGCCCTTGGATCATCTTTGTGGCCTCCTCTGGCCTCTCTCCAGTAGCTCTGTGTCCTTCTCCTGCTGGGGACCCCAGAGCTGGAGGCAGGATTGGAGGTGAGGTCTGAGCAGAGCAGAGCCAATGGGCAGAATCCCCTCTCCTGCCCTGCTGCCCACACAGATAGAGGAGAAGAGAGGCCTTTTGCTGCCAGGTTGTTGAGTTACAAATGTATGAGGAAGAAACCCAAAAAGAGGAGAAAAAAAAAAAACAAACCAGGGAGTGCTTTAAAGAGGCTGTGTTGGGTTAATTTCTAAGCAAGACCTTGGCTGTAAGGCTGTGGAGAGTTAAAATCCTGTCTGTATAACAGCAGTTGGCAGCTCAGTGGAGTTCAGAGCTCAGGCAGGGGCTGGGGCTCCTCCTCAGGCTCTCTGGCAGCAGTTGTTGAGGTTCTTCACACTGCCCCCAGCCTCTGCAGTGTGTGAGGCACGTGAGCTCCTGTTGGCCCTAACTGAAGGTGGCAGCCACGGCAGCCAAGTGCTGTGGGCACTGCCAGCTCAGATCAACCTCTCTTTTTTCCTTGAGGCCAGCCCTACTTCCTCAAAGTGCAAACCCATACAGTTGGCATGGGAGTGTGAAATGCAAAGTGCTGAAACACAGCTCCCCCCACCCTCTGGTGCTCCTCAGCTCCCTCCCTGCTGCAGCAGCCTGGCTTTGAGCTGTCTCAGCCACACAGCTGAGTGCTGTTTGTTGAGCCAAACCCTGACAGGTTTGTGAACATCCACACAGATGCTCAGATGTGACCCTGAGTGAGATTTCCTCACTTTTATAGACTCAAGAGATGGGGTAAAAAAAGGTGTCCAGCCCAGCTCTGTGCCGTCACAGCTTTGTTCTTGGTGTATTTCCTCCAGCAAACATCTTGTGAGCTGTCCTGCTTTGGAATCAAGGAGAAACTTTCCTGCCTGTGTAAAAAAATGTTGCTTTTTAACAGCTTTACTGTGGCAACACAGATGGTAGCCACCACTGGCAGCTCACTGAGTGGCACTGCCAAGGTTGACCTCTCTTAATCCCCAGTGCTGGCTGCAGCCTGAGGAGCCCTTGCTTCAAACCCAGAAAGCAGCTTTGAATCAGAGAATCACAGAGTGTGAGGGGCTGGAAAGGACCTGCAGAGAGCATCCATCCAAGCCCCCTGCCAGAGCAGCAGCACCCAGGGCAGCTCACACAGGAACACAGCCAGGGGGCTTTGCAATGGCTCCAGACAAGGAGACTCCACAACCGCTCTGGGCAGCCTGCTCCAGCCCTCTGCCACCCTCATAGGCAAAAAGTTCTTTCTTTCTAAGCATTTGGAAGCATCAAGCTCAGTGTTTCTGGATTTGATTCTTGTTGTTGGATCACTGGGCGGGGGGAGGCATGGCAGAGGGTGAGGGAAGGCACTGAGCTGCACCCTCCACCTGCAGCACCCCACGAGTGAGTGACTGCAGCCCCTGGGGATCTCTCCCACAGCAGGGGGAAAATTCTGCTGAGGTCAGAAAACATTTGGAGGGCTCAGGCCCAGCCCACCATAAATAAGGCATCACTTTGAGCAAGTACAGAGCTGAAAAAGAAGGCAGATTGGAAAATTACCTAAAAATAGTGAAGTGAAGATTAGCAGCACAGGAATCAGCTTAGAAGCACCAAGACACTGGTGGTCTTGTTCACATCACAAGTTCTCCATCCAGTTCTGCATCCTCTTACAGGAAGGATCTGGAGGTGCTGGAAGGTGTCCAGAGAAGGGCCATGAGGATGAGCAGAGGGCTGGAGCTGCTCTGCTCTGAGGACAGCCTGAGAGAGTTGGGGTTGTGCAGTGTGGAGAGGAGAAGGCTCCAAGGAGACCTTCTGGTGGCATTCCAGGATCTGAAGGGGGCTCCAAGAAAGCTGGGGAGGGACTTTTGAGGTTGTGAGGGAGTGATAGGACTGGGGGGAATTGAACAAAACTAGAAGTGGAGAGATTGAGATTGGATGTTAGGAAGAAGTTGTTCCCCAGGAGGGTGGTGAAAGACTGGCACAGGTTGCCCAGGGAGGTGGTGGAAGCCTCATCCCTGGAGGTTTTTGCAGCCAGGCTGAATGTGGCTGTGAGCAACTTGCTGTGGTATGAGGTGTCCCTGCCCATGGCAGGGGGGTTGGGACTGGCTGAGCCTTGAGGTCCCTTCCAACCCTGACAGTTCTCTGGTTCTATGATTCTTGAAGGAGGGTTGCAAAGTTGCTCAAGACACACACCCAGCTCTCTGCATTCCTTGGGCTTTGCCATCTTCCTGGCAGGGCCCAGTGGTTACCTGGCAAGTCTTAGCAGTTTTAATGGATTTTATTATCATGGAAGGAAATAGAATCACTTTCTCAACACAGAAAGTCTCCTTAGTCAGTAGCTGCTGCCTGGCTCTGAGAGGCAGCTCAGGCACCATTAGCTGTCATTCCTCAAGAGATATGGCAAGAACAAGATCAGCCTCATTCTGCCTTCCAGATCAGGAGAGCTTCCCATTAACAACACCTTTGTCTTTGTAATGTGTGACTTGGAGGGAAATCATTTGAGCTATGGAGGGGTTTATGAGAGAACTCTGGAGGCTGAAGTCAAGTAGAAAACTCTGAGCAGCTCCTCCCTTGTCTCCTCAGCAAGTTTGCTGGTGATACCCAACTGGGAGGCTTGGCTGAGACACCTGAAGGCTGTGAGGCCATTCACAGACTGGGACAGGCTGAGAGCTGGGCAGAGAGGAACCTAATGAGGTCCAACAAGGATAAGAGCAGAGTCCTGCACTGGGCAGGAAGAATAAACTGCAGCAGGACAGGTTGGGAGAGGATCTGCTGGAGAGCAGCCCCAAGGAGAAGGAGCTGGGAGTGCTGGGGGGCAGCAAGTTCTGCATGGCACAGCAATGTGCCCTGGGGGCCAAGAAGGCCAAGGGAGTTCTGTGGGGCATTCAGAGGAGTGTGGCCAGCAGAGCCAGGGAGGTTCTCCTGCCCCTCTGCTCTGCCCTGCTGAGACCTCACCTGGAATATTGCATCCAGTTCTGAGCTCCCCAGGTCAGGAGGGACAGGGATCTGCTGGAGAGAGTCCAAGGGAGGGCTCCAAGGATGCTGAAGGGACTGGAGACTGCCTGGTGAGGAGAGGCTGAGAGCCCTGGGGGTGGTTAGTGTGGAGAGGAGAAGGCTGAGAGGGATCTGATCAATGTCTGCCAATAGCTGAGGGCTGGGGGTCAGGAGGGAGGGGACAGGGACAGGCTCTGCTCAGCTGCACCCTGAGATACGACAAGGGGCAATGGATGGAAACTGCAGCACAGGAGGTTCCACCTCACCATGAGGAGGAACTTCTGCACTGTGAGGGTCCCAGAGCCCTGGAACAGGCTGCCCGGAGAGGTTGTGGAGTCTCCTTCTCTGGAGCCTTTCCAGCCCCATCTGGATGTGTTCCTGTGTGACCTGTGCTGGATTCTCTGGTCCTGCTCTGGCAGGGGAGTTGGACTGGAAGCTCTCCAGAGGTCCCTTCCAACCCCTAACATCTTGTGATCATGTGATTCTCTACCTTCCCCCCCTTCAAACCCAGCTGTCCAATTTGTTTCTCTTGTACTTGACTGTCTCCCACCTCTCCATGACCCTGTTTTAGGTTTTGTTTTGAAGGCATCATCCATTAGATATGTGTTGCTTTACTAAGCCAACCTGGAGCACAAATGCAGATTTTCTTCTTTTTTTTTTTTTTTCCCCTCTTTTTTACAGATTGCTCATTAAAACTTGCATCCCTGCTTGTAGGAGGATGATACCAACCTAATGCTAATGCTGTTGTGGGAGCTTGATAGCAGAGCTGCCTTTGTTTTCTCCCCAGTAATGAGGCTTCCAAGCTGACTCCTCTCTTGCAGTTGCTGTTTTCAGTCCTCGCCACTTTTGCCTGAAGCACTGAACTTGCCAGGAGAGCTTTCAGAAGCTTTCCCCTGCAGTGGTAAAAGTGACTTAGCTGTCCAGACACCATTGCTGTCTGATCTCTCTCTGGTCTGTAAGGAGTTGGTTGTGGATGAGCTCAATTAGTAGCTGCTGCTGCAGGAGGAGGAAGCCAGCAGTGAGCACTGGCAGCCCAGAGGGCCAAGCAGAGCCTGGGCTGCAGCAAGAGAAGTGTGGCCAGCAGGGCCAGGGAGGGGATTCTCCCCCTCTGCTCCAATCTGCTCAGACCACACCTGGAGCTCTGTGAACAGTTCTGGAGCCTCTGTTCCAGGAAGGATCTGGAGGTGCTGGAAGGTGTCCAGAGAAGGGCCACGAGGATGAGCAGAGGGCTGGAGCTGCTCTGCTCTGAGGACAGCCTGAGAGAGTTGGGGTTGTGCAGTGTGGAGAGGAGAAGGCTCCCAGGAGACCTTCTGGTGGCCTTGCAGGATCTGAAGGGGGAGCTCCAAGAAAGCTGGGGAGGGACTTTTGAGGGTGTCAGGGAGTGATAGGACTAGGGGGGGCAGGGATGGAGCAAAACTAGAAGTGGGGAGATTGAGGGTGGATGTGAGGAAGAAGTTGTTCCCCATGAGGGTGGTGAGAGACTGGCAGAGGTTGCCCAGGGAGGTGGTGGAAGCCTCATCCCTGGAGGTTTTTGCAGCCAGGCTGGATGTGGCTGTGAGCAACCTGCTGTGGTGTGAAGTGTCCCTGCCCATGCCTGAGCCTTGAGGTCCCTTCCAACCCGCACAATTCTGTGATTCTATGATTCTCCTCCACCCCTTGGTCCCCCTCCTGCAGACCCTGCTCCTCAGCACACCCTCCTCACCTCCCTGGCTGTCCTTGCCCCAGCCCTGGCACTTGTCTGGCTGTAAGAGGAGGCAGCTCTGGCCACTGAAACAGCAAAGCCAGGAGTCATTAATTGCACTCAAGGTCTTGTGAAACCATCCCCTGCAGCTCGAGGCACGACTGTGCAGGAAGCCCTCTCTGGGCACAGACCACATCATCCTATGAACTACACAACCTTTCATTCCCTAAAGCTGGAATTACAGATGTTGGAGGGTATGGAAACACAGTAGTGGACCTGAAATCATTCTGCACTTGAACAGCTTCTGTCTAGTGTGATCTCTGAGGACCAACTGCAAAGTCATTTCTCAGTGGGGCTCTCCTGAGCTTGCATTTCGGTGGCCAAGCTTGGGCAGCCACACCAAAGGGACCTGCCCCTTGCCAGCAACCAGGCAACCATGCTGCTTCTGTTCTTGGCTTGTCTGCAGCTCTGGGTACCTCAGCCCTGCCAGGCCTCCCATGTGCCCCCCAGCTCAGGGCTGCCCTCAGTGCTGGGGAGAAAGATGTGCAGGGCAGTGTAGGGAGGACAGAGCCAGGCTCTGCTCAGGGCTGGCCAAGGACAGCACAAGGGGCACTGGGTGCCAGCTGGAGCAGAGGAGGTGCCAGGGAAGAGGAGGGAAAGCTTTTTGGCTGTGAGGGTGGCAGAGGGCTGGAGCAGGCTGCCCAGAGAGGTTGTGGAGTCTCCTTGTCTGGAGCCATTGCAAAGCCCCCTGGCTGTGTTCCTGTGTGAGCTGCCCTGGGTGCTGCTGCTCTGGCAGGGGGCTTGGATGGATGCTCTCTGGAGGTCCCTTCCAAGCTCTCGGATCCTGTGATTCTGTCTCTGGTAGCCCAGGATGCTCCTCAGGCTGTGCTTTCCAGCAGAGTGGGCACAGTGCAAGTGGACATTTTTCAGGGGGCATTGTTGCAGTCCTTTCTCTCTCTTTTTTTCCTTTTTCTTTTTTATTTGGCTTGCTCCTGCTGTCTCTTTTGCACATCCTTAATTCCCAGGAGAAAAATGTCCTGACCTCTGGGAGTACTTAATGAGGGAGCAGAGCAGATGAGCAGTTGCAGTAAGCCTGAGCAGTGATCACAGAGCTAAATCTCTACCTAGAGCGTCCTGGGAGTGCTTTGTGAAAGCACTTGAAAGCTGACTCCTGCTTTTCCATGCTGTATTCTCACTATTGTCACCACTCTTTCCATCTACAAAGGACAATGGCACCTGCCAGGGCTTAGCTATCACTTTCCCTGCACAGTTATCAAAGCAGGGGGAGGGAGTTTAAAGAGGCTGTGCTTGGCAGGCAGTGCTGGGCACACTGCTTGTGCCTCCCCTGTGCTGGGCAGAGCCTCTCCCCTCCTCTAAATCAGCACAAAAGCTGCCTATAGCTTGGCTCCTGGGGGTTGTGGGACTGGCCTCATTAACACTAGCAAACACCTGGGTTACAGAGAGAGAGAAGCCCTCAGCTCCTTTATTTGAGAGGCTGAGGGCAGGCTTGATTCACTGCTGGACCTCCAGCAGCAGAGCAGAAATCCAGCAGTGAAAAACCTCCAGCAGCTAAAAGCAACAACGAAGGCACAGGACAAGGTTTGCAGATGGCCAGCTGGAACACAATGAAACAAGGAAGAAAAAAAAACAAACCCAAACATCTGTTTGTTTGTTTCTGACACTTTTTGCCCTCTTGTAGCAGAGGCTTTGAAAACAAAACCAAACCCAACCCAAAACAAAACACAAAACCCTCAGACAGGATAACTTCAGGGGAGGTTGTAAAGGAAAGAAGGAAAAGGCAGAAGGGTTTTCCCCTGCTGTGGTAAGTGCAGTGTCTGGGGAAGGAGAGTCTGTGTAAGGAGTTAATGACTGCATCATGGAATGGGTTGGGCTGGAAAGGAGAATAGAATAGAATAGAATCAAGAAGGTTGGAAGAGACCTCAAGGATCATCGAGTCCAACCTGTCACCCTACACCTCATGCCTATCTAAACCATGGCACCAAGTGCCACGTCCAATCCCCTCTTGAACACCTCCAGGGATGGTGACTCCACCACCTCCCTGGGCAGCCCATTCCAATGGCCAACCACTCTCTCTGTGAAGAACTTTCTCCTCACCTCCAGCCTAAACCTCCCCTGGCGCAGCTTGAGACTGTGTCCTCTTGTTCTGGTGCTGGTTGCCTGGGAGAAGAGACCAAACCCCTCCTGGCTACAACAAGAAATGGGGGGGAAGAAAGAAATGGGGGGGAAAGAAAGAAATTGGGGGAAAAGAAAGGAATGGGGGAAAAGAAAGAAATGGGGGAAAAGAAAGAAATGGGGGAAAAGAAAGAAATGGGGGAAAAAGAAAGAAATGGGGGAAAAAAGGAAGAAATGGGGGAAAAAAGGAAGAAATAGGAGAAAGAGGAATAGGGGAAAGAGAAAGGAATGGGGGAAGAAGAAAAATTGGGGGGTGGGAAGGAAAGAATAGGGGGGGGAAAGTCAGAAATGGGATAGAGTCCTGTGTTAGTAGAGACACAGCAATACCAAGTGGAAAGCAATGCCTTGCTCTGGAGGTGCAGGCTCCACAGATGCTCTCCATTAGTCCCAGCATCACAGGCAGAGTGTTATTGCCTGAGAGGCTGCAAGAGCAGTTCAAGAAAAAGTGAAAGCAGATCTTGGCTCCTAGCAGCCCTAACTGCTGAGGTGGGTGAAGCCAGAGCCATGCTGTGCTCATTCTCACTGGAAAAGAGAAGACTTTGATGTCACCAAGGAGATTTCCAAACCCCTGCAAGGAGCTGACCAAGGTAACCTCTCCCAAGCTGAGATGGAGAAGCAGGGGACGAGGAAGGGATGGTAAAAGAGGCTGCAAACATCTCATATATCATAACTGGGAGTAAAGAGGGGAAGCTGTCAGGCAGCACTGCCTCAGCTGAAGGGTAAGAAACATGTGGAAGAAGTTAGCAGGAGGGGCAGCTGAAACAAAGGCTGCACCACACCAGCTCAGAAGACACCTGGGCTTGTTTCAAGAGGAGAGAGGGGGCTGAGGATGCCTGTGAGAGCCAGAAGGCTGGGGTGAGGATGTGCTGCAAAAGGGGAGGTGTGCTGAGCCAGGTCAAGGGGGCCTCAAACCATGCACACTGCAAAGCAAAATGCCCTCTGCAACTGCCACAGCCACTCCCTGGAGGCACAGTGAGAAGAGCTCCACATGCACCTTCCCCACTGCAGCTGAGAAGAGTTCTTCTCCCAAACACCTCAAGGCTACCAATAGCTAATGGCTGTAATGAGTCAGAAATGAGCTACAGCATCAATGTACCCTGGTGGCCAAGAAGGCCAAGGGCATCCAAGGGCTGTGGGGAGTAGGTCAAGAGAGGTTCTCCTGCCCCTCTGCTCTGCCCTGAGGAGGCCACATCTGGAATCTTGTGTCCAGGGCAGTGTGGGGAAGACAGAGCCAGGCTCTGCTCAGGGCTGGCCAAGGACAGCACAAGGGGCACTGGGTGCCAGCTGGAGCAGAGGAGGTGCCAGGGCAAGAGAAGGGAAAGCTTCTTGCCTGTGAAGGTGGCAGAGGGCTGGAGTAGGCTCCCCAGAGAGGTTGTGGAGTCTCCTTGTCTGGAGCCATTGCAAAGCCCCCTGGCTGTGTTCCTGTGTGAGCTGCCCTGGGTGCTGCTGCTCTGGCAGGGGGCTTGGATGGCTGCTCTCTGGAGGTCCCTTCCAAGCCTTCACACTCTGTGGTGCTCTCACCACAGTTCCCATCACTAACAACTGCTCATTCCCAGATAGGAAGAAGGATAACCACACAGACATCTCTACATACATAGCTCCAGACTAGGAATCTATTATGAAAAAAAAAACAAGAACCCAGGAGGATCAGAGTTTATTATTCCACACTGGCACAGCAACTGGCAGAGAAACAAATCATCTCCTCCCCACGGCAGAAGCACCTGGAGCCACCTGGTTCTGATAGAAACAAGGGCCCTGCTGAAAGACAGCCTGGGGCTGGGGGCTTGGAGGCTTCCCCTTCCCACTGCTCTCTAAATCATCTAGTCCCAGAATAGCGCAGCAGGTTTCACCAGGATATTTTCCCCTCCAAGCAGCCGCCACAGCTTTTTTAATGAAGGAAATATAGCTTGGGTGAATTATCATAGAATCACAGAATCATAGAATCAAGAAGGCTGGAAGAGACCTCAAAGATCATCGAGTCCAACCTGTCACCCTACACCTCATGCCTATCTAAACCATGGCACCAAGTGCCACGTCCAATCCCCTCTTGAACACCTCCAGGGATGGTGACTCCACCACCTCCCTGGGCAGCACATTCAAATGGCCAACCACTCTCTCTGTGAAGAACTTTCTCCTCACCTCCAGCCTAAACCTCTCCTGGCGCAGCTTGAGACTGTGTCCTCTTGTTCTGGTGCTGGCTGCCTGGGAGAAGAGACCAAACCCCCTCCTGGCTACAACCTCCCTTCAGGTAGTTGTAGACAGCAATGAGGTCTCCCCTGAGCCTCCTCTTCTCCAGGCTGAACACCCCCAGCTCCCTCAGCCTCTCCTCATAGGGCTTGTGCTCAAGGCCTCTCCCCAGCCTCGTTGCCCTTCTCTGGACATGCTCCAGCAATTCAACATCTTTCCTAAACTGAGGGGCCCAGAACTGGACACAGGACTCAAGGTGTGGCCTAACCAGTGCTGTGTACAGGGGTACAATGACCTCCCTGCTCCTGCTGGCCACACTATGCCTGATGCAGGCCAGGATGCCATTGGCTCTCTTGGCCACCTGGGCACACTGCTGGCTCATGTTCACGCTGCTGTCAACCAGTACCCCCAGGTCCCTTTCTGCCTGGCTGCTCTCCAGCCACTCTGACCCCAGCCTGTAGCTCTGCATGGGGTTGTTGTGGCCAAAGTGCAGCACCCGGCACTTGGATTTGTTGAATGCCATCCTGTTGGACTCTGCCCATCTGTCCAGCCTGTCAAGGTCCCTCTGCAGAGCCCTTCTACCTTCTAACAGATCAACACCTGCTCCCAGCTTGGTGTCATCTGCAAATTTACTGATGATGGACTCAGTCCCCTCATCCAGATCATCAATAAAGATATTGAACAGGATGGGGCCCAGCACTGATCCCTGGGGGACACCACTAGTGACAGGCTGCCAGCTGGATGTGGCACCATTCACCACCACTCTCTGGGCTCGGCCCTCCAGCCAGTTCCTAACCCAGCACAGAGTGCTGCTGTCCAAGCCATGGGCTGACAGCTTGGCCAGGAGTTTGCTGTGGGGGACAGTGTCAAAGGCCTTGCTGAAGTCCAGGTAGACTACATCCACAGCCTTTCCTACGTCCACCAGGCTGGTCACCTGATCATAGAAGGAGATCAGGTTGGTGAGGCAGGACCTGCCCTTCCTAAATCCATGTTGGCTGGGCCTGATTCCTTGGCCATCCTTCAGGTATGCAGTGATTGCCCCCAAGACAATCTGCTCCATGATTTTCCCTGGCACTGAGGTCAGGCTGACAGGCCTGTAGTTCCCAGGTTCTTCTGTCCGTCCCTTCTTGTGGATGGGTGTCACATTGGCCAGTTTCCAGTCTTCTGGGACCTCTCCAGTGAGCCAGGACTGGTGGAAAATGATGGAGAGAGGCTTGACCAGCTCATCTGCCAGCTCTTTCAGCACCCTAGGATGAATCCCATCAGGTCCCATGGACTTGTGAATATCCAAGTGACTCAACAAGTCTCGAACTAATTCCACATGGATTTCAGGAGTACAACACTGCTCCTTGACCCCATCGACCAGTTCAGGAGGCCAGTTATCCTGAAGTCCTCCTGCCTTACTGTTGAAAATGGAGGCAAAGAAGGTATTTAGAATCTCAGCCTTCTCCTCACCCTTAGTTACAATGTTACCCTCCACGCCCAATAAAGAGTGGAGGCTCCTCTTGCCCTTCTTTTTAGCATTACTATATTTATAAAAATGCTTTTTGTTGTCCTTCACAGAAGCGGCCAGTTTAATTTCTAACTGTGCTTTTGCCTCTCTAATTTTTCTTCTACATGATCTAACAACATCCTTAAACACATCACTAGTTGCCTCCCCCCCTTTCCAAAGGCAATAAACCCTCTTTTTTTCCCTTAAATCCTTCAGGAGCTCCTTGCTCATCCAGGCCGGTCGTCTTCCCCGCCGGCTCGTCTTACGGCATGTGGGAACTGCCAGTTCCTGTGCCTTTAGGAGCTCCTGTTTGAAGTAGGTCCAACCATCCTGGACCCCTTTCTTCTTAAGGGCTGTTACCCAGGGAACTTTCTGAATAAGTTGCCTGAACAACCTGAAGTTTGCCCTCCGAAAGTCCGAAGTGAGGGTTCTGTTACTGCTCCTCCCTATTTCCCTGCATATTGAAAACTCCACTATCTCATGGTCGCTGCACCCTAGACAGCCTCCAACCATCTCCCACCAGCCCTTCTCTATTTGAGAACAGCAGATCAAGCAGAGCCTTACCCCTGGTAGGTTCACCTAAGAGCTGCATCAGGAAGTTGTCATCCATGCACTCTAGGAACCTTCTGGACTGTCTCCTCTCTGCTGAATTAAGTTCCCAGCAGATGTCTGGTAGGTTAAAGTCCCCCACAAGGACAAGGTCTGATGATCTTGAGACAGCTTCCATCTGCTTATAGAATATCTCATCGGCCTCCTCGTCCTGGTTGGGTGGTCTATAACAGACTCCAACCAGGATGTCAGTTTTATGCGGCCTCCCTCTGATTTTAACCCACAAGCATTCAACCCTTTCTTCTGCAACCTCAAGTTCTGAGGCATCAAAGGATTCCCTAATATACAGGGCCACCCCTCCTCCTCTTCTCCCTTGCCTGTCTCTCCTAAAGAGCTTATAACCCCCCAGTGCAGTACTCCAATTGTGAGAATCGTCCCACCATGTTTCTGTAATGGCAACTACATCATAGTCTTCCTGGTGAACCAAGAGTTCCAGTTCCTCTTGTTTGTTGCCCATATTGCGTGCATTGGTGTACATGCACTTCAGCTGGGCTGCTGATTTCACCAGTTTGTGTGTCCTCCCTCCTCTCCAGGGAGACTGGTTTCCACACCCACCCCCTTCAGGCCTAGTTTAAAGCCCTCCCAATGAGTCCTGCCAACCCCAGTGCCAGCACCCTCTTACCCTTTCCAGATAAATTCAACCCATCTAGGTCCAGCAGGTCAGGTGCAGTAAGAGTTGCCCCGTGATCAAAGAAGCCAAAATTCCGCTGCTGGCACCATCTCCTAAGCCAACTGTTGATGGTGTGAGTTTTCCTGTTCCTCTCAGTGTACAGCACTGCTGCTGAGGGAACTGAGCAGAACACCACTTGAGCTCCTGCCCCGTCAATTGATTTCCCAAGGGCCTTAATTTCCTTTTTAATCTTCCTGGTGCTGCTCTTTTCAATTTCTTCACTTCCAGCCTGAATTACCAGCAATGTGTAATAGTCAGAGGGCTGGATTAGTTTAGGTAACCTCTGGGTGGTGTCCTTCACCCGGGCCCCAGGTAGGCAGCACACCTCCCTATGGGATGGGTCAGGACGACATATGGGTCCCTCTGTTCCCCTCAAGAGAGAGTCTCCAATAATTATAGCCTTTCTCTTTTTCTTTGTAGCACTGGTCCTTAAGGTTTGGGGGGGGCTGCTTCGTCTTTGGCATCTCCTTGATTGGTTCCTCTACAATACTCTCATCCACATTGCCCTCAGCCTGCAGAGTCTCATAGTTATTGCTCAAGGGCAGCGGGGGAGGGGAAGAGGGTCAGGGTACATTCCCTTTGCTTCCCCTGACAGGGACCCATATCCACCCTCCACTGCTCCTCTCAACTGGAGGGCGTTTCAAAGCCTGTTCTCACATATCCAACTCCCTTTCACATTCTCGTATGGTCCTGAGCCTTGCTACTTCTGCTTTCATCCAGTCCAACCCCCTGCACTCAGCAGGGACATCCTCCTCTAGAGCAGGTTGCTCACAGCCTTCTCCAGCCTCCCCTTCAACATCTCCAGCCATGGGGCCTCAGCTCCCTCCCTGGCCAACCTCTTGCAGTGTTGCAGCAGCCTTCTGCTGCACAACTTGTTCCTCACATCCAATCTCAATCTGCTCTGCTCTCATTTCAAACCTTTGTCCCTGCTCCTGTCCCTTCAGGCCTTTGGGAGCAGTCCCTCTGCAGCCTTCTTGGAGCCCCTTCAGGTCTGGAGGGGCTGTGAGCCTTCTCTTCTGCAGGCTGAACACCCCCAGCTCCCTCAGCCTGTCCTCAGAGCCGAGCTGCTCCAAGCCTCCTGAATAAGAAATTCCTGGTAGTTAGGGCAGGGGGGAAGCACAACTCCATCTCTGCTTCCATTCCCTGCAGCTCTGCCAGCCATCAAAGGTCATCAGTCCTGAATCTGCTGATAGATTTCCTGGCTCCCCAGCAGCCTTCTGTGCTCTTCAAGCCCCAGTGTCTCAGGTAAGCTCCTTCCCATGGTGTCATGTACAGGCTCAGAGGCTTTGCAGATCCTCTCTGCTTAGTACACACTTACCACATTCCTGCAAGGTCAAGAAAGGGCATTCAGCCAGAGAGGAGGAAAAAGGGTGCAGAAAGGTAGGTCACAGGCACCCAGGGAGGGTGAAGAAGGAGCACAGAGCTCACTGGGGAGGGAGCCCTGGCTGCCAGGGAGGGGTCTGCCCCCTTGACCTTGGTGGGGCAGGCATAGCTCCACCTGGGCTTGGGGCATGGGGAAAGGATCATTCCCCACCTCCAGCACCATCCATCAGCATGAGGTGATGAGTTTCTAGTTTGTAAGGTACCTCAAGGCAGCCCTGGTGAGCTGCTGTCTCAAAAGCAGCCCCCTAAAGAGAGGAGGGGAGCTGGGCACGTAGGGCAGGAGCTGTGAATCAGAGCTGAGTGTCAAGGGAAGGGATTTTTTTCTCTCAGAGCAGCAGAGGGGCACCCTGAGGCCTTGCTCTGTCAGATAATCCAGCCCATGTCAGCCTGCTTCAGTGCTTCCAAAGCTGAAGGGCTGTGGCTCAGCGTGTCCAGGGGTGGGCACATTAAAGATCCTTGCAGGGCAGTAAGGACCAGAGGCACACAGGTAAAGCAGGGGTGAAAGACAGCACTCAGAAAGTGTCCTGGAATCACTCAGCACAACCAGGAAACTTCTTTTGGTTCCATTTATAAGGAAAGACTCTGAGAAAGCAGAGGAAAAGAGACCACCAACACAGCAAGGGCAAGTCAGGCTGATGGGAAGCAATGAGGGAGTTGTATTGTAGCACACAGTGGTGGGCTTGTAACAGCCTCCTGGAACCAAACTCCCTCCCTGAGAAAGCTGAGCCAGATCCGCGTTTCCCCTGCTGGCTCTACTTCCTCTGAAGGGCCAACCCAAAGCCCTGGAGATGAGCAACATCAGGAGCAGATCCAGCTCTGTGTGGCTTTGGCTGCTTCCCCAGCAGGCACAGTAAAAGAGGGGAGAAATCAAACCTGTGGAGGCTGGGGAGGGTTGAGCCAGCAGGGAGGCTCCTCTCAGCCAGCCCCAGCTGGGAGCAGGCTGTGCAGCTCTGCTTGGCAGCCTCAGCTCTCATATTGTGTCTGGAGCCACAAGAGCCTCCAAGGGAGGACTCATCCCAACAGCCTGAGCTGCCTTTGTGCTATCAAATCACATCCAGTTTGCAGTCAGGGCCAACCCTGCCCTGTCACCCACACTGCTCACACAGTGGTTCCTGCTGGGATCCCCTCACCATGAGGAGCACTGCTGGTGTGCCAGCCTGCCCCAGCACCTGCACCTGTGGGCCCTCAGCTTTGCTGTGGCGCACCTCAGACTCTGCCATGCCTGCACAAACCTTCCAGCCCTAGCATCCCACCAGGATGGGATGGAGGACAGCTCAGCACTGCTCTCCTTCTGCCATAGTTCTGCTGTCCCTCCTCCCTCCTCTAGGAGACAGAGACCACAGCATTGCTGACCTGCAGGATCCCTTCAGGCATTGGAGCTGGGGGTGTGCAGCCTGCAGAAGAGAAGGCTCCAGGGGCACCTCAGAGCTGCCTGCCAGGACCTGAAGGGATCCTGCAGGAAGGCTGCAGAGGGACTTTTGCTGAGGGTGTCTGGAGCCAGGCCAAGGGGGAATGGTTTGAGGCTGAGGAACACTGAATGGAGGTGAAGCTGAGGGAGAGTTTGAAGCTGAGGGACGCTGAAACTGAGGAAGAAGTTCTTGAGTGTGAGGGTGGTGAGCCTCTGGCACAGGCTGCCCAGGGAGGCTGTGGCTGCCTCCTCCCTGGGGATGTTTAAGGCCAGGCTGGATGAGACCTTGAGCAGCTGAATGTAGCTGAGAGGTGTCCCTGGGCAGGGGGTTGACACTGGATGACCTTCGAGGTCCCCTCCAACCTAAACCATTCTATGAATCTGTAAGACCAAGAACAACCTCCTTTGGCTTTCAGGTCCTGGCAGCACTCAAATCAGTCTCTCCCATTCCCCAAACCTCTGTCCCTTGGGGTACTTTGCCTGAGGTGGGAGAGCCACGTTCCTTCTTGCACACCTATGATCATTCTGCAAGTGGATGTGAATGAAGATGAATCAGATCATTCATCAGGTCTGATGCTCTATCTGTGAGCAGGATACAAAGCACCTCTGAATGAGACCCAGGATCTGAGGACAACAGCAAATTCTCTTTTGCAGTATCAGATGTCCCTGTAAGTGCTTTCCACCAACATTCAAGTAGATTAATTTTCCCATCTTTTTTTTTTTTCCCTTTTCCCCAGCAAATAAATCTGTATAATGAAAATCAGGTGAAAACACATCTGATAGTGATCACCTGGCAAGGCAAGGCTGAGGGGACAGAGCTGAAACCTCTTTTATGGTCTTGGAATTGTTTGGTTTGAGAGAGAAGAACTATGACTGATGTGCCCAATTGCACAGATCCCCTTTCAGCTAATAACCAAGCTGTAAATAGTGCCCCTAGTTCTGCTCTGATTCATGAATAATAGCATAGCTGCACTGTGAAAACATAATTGTGGCTTTCCAGATTCCCTTCCCACTTCTGGTTGACAGCAGGGAGAGGAAAAGCTTGAGCTCAGTGTGATGGTTTGAAACTGTCTTTTTAATTTTTCCTTGCAAAGTTCAGAACAGAGAAAGTGAAAGAATGTAAATAAGTCACTATTGGGTGTAAGAAAGCAAAATAACGATTGTTCTAAACACTTCCATTGGATAGATAGAAATATTTAAGAACTATTACCCAAAACAAGGTAGGCATTCGGCACATTCTGCGTTCGGCAGTGGGGGCAGTTGCTGGGCTGTCTGGCTGCTGTTTCTTCTTCTCTTCTGGCTGAAGATAACACACTGACCTTGGCAGCTAAGTTAACAACTTTCTGCTTAACTAACTCTGCTTCTCTGTCCAGGGGGGTCTGGGGGGGGGAAGCTCCTGGGAGAGAGAGGCCCCTTTGGGAGGGTCCCCTTGGGGGGAAGCAAAGGGAGATCGGTTGTGCTTTTTCTGTTGATTGTATATATTTGTGAATGTTGTGAATTTTGTATATTTGTACATATTCATTGCATTTCATTGTAGATTTTAGACTCTGCTTGTAAATACAGCTTTTCATTTGCTTCCAGACTGAGCTAGCCTGGTTATTGTCGGTGGGGGGGGGAATTTCAGCTCACACCGACACAGCTCAGTTACAGATACCTGACTGCAAGCTCAGAGCTCCTGAGCCTCCCTGCCACAGCCTGGCTTAGGGCTGCTGCTGGGTGAGGGGCTGGGCATGAGCCAGCAATAGGCACTGGCAGCCCAGAAGGCCAATGGCAGCCTGGGCTGCATGAGGGCACTGCTGGCTCCTGGGGAGCTGCTCAGCAGCCAAAACCCCCAGGACTCTTTCTTCACAGCTGCTCTCAACCCACTCTGCACACAACCTGGATTTGTGCCTGGGATTGGCCTGACCCAGCTGCAGGACCCTGCCCTGTGACTTGTTGAACCTCATGCAGCTGGCACTGGCCCATAAATGGCATCACAGACCCAGAGAATGGTTTGAGTTAGGAGGGACCTTAAAGATCACAGAATCACAGAATTGTCAGGGCTGGAAGGGACCTCAAGGCTCAGCCAGTCCCAGCCCCCCTGCCATGGGCAGGGACACCTCACACCACAGCAGGTTGCTCACAGCCACATCCAGCCTGGCTGCAAAAACCTCCAGGGATGAGGCTTCCACCACCTCCCTGGGCAACCTGGGCCAGTCTCTCACCACCCTCATGGGGAACAACTTCTTCCTAACATCCAATCTGAATTTCCCCACTTCTAGTTCTGCTCCATCCCCCCAGTCCTGTCACCATCATCTATTTCCAACCCTCCTGCCATGGCAGGGACACCTCTACATGGTGTGGTAGTTTTAAGCTGTGTTGGGAGGAATTTTCAACCCACCTCCCACTGGATCATGTTGCTCAAAGCCACATCCAGCCTGGTCTTAACCACTTCTAGGGATGAGGTGGTCACAACTTCTCTTGGCAACCTCCCACCCTCATGGTAAAGAACTCCTTCCAAGTGTCTAATCTAGGTCTCCCCTTCTCTAGTTTAAGACCATTGCCTCCTGTCCTTTCATCACATGCCCTTGTAAAAAGCCCCCTCCAGCTTTCCTGTAGGTCCCCTTCAGGTCCTGGAGGGCCACTCAAAGGTCTGCCCAGAGTCTTTTCTTCTCCAGGCTGAGGAGACACAACTCCCTCAGCCTTTCCTTTGAATCCATCAAACTGCAGTTTCTGAGGAAAACACCCTGGCTGTCAGCAGTATGTCAGGTGTCTTAATAGCTTCTTTTTATTTATTTTTTTTTCTTTCACAATCAAGAAGCTTAAACCACTCAGAAGCATTCATAGAAAGAGGCTGGAGAAGCATCACTGCCCTGTGTGCACACAGCTGGCTGTCTCAGTGCCTATTTGTATATTTATAAGGCAAGAGAGAGTGAAATACACCCAGAGACACAGACTTAATGAATTCACACTGCTGAAATCACACAGCCAGGCTGGAGATTAGACCAGAAATAGAACCCAGATCCCCTCATGCAAAACCTTCTGCTTTACCGATTGGAGAATGTGTCGTCCAGGCTGTCAGATTAAAAATGGGAGAGGGAAAAGAATCACAGAAACTTCACATCAAAGCACGAGATTGAAAAATCCCTCACATCCCTAAAAGTGAAAATTCTCTCCAAAGGAAAATTCTGACAGGATCACATTTTTTGGGGGGTGCCTGGGGAGAAGAAGCTCACCAGGAGCCAGCAGTGAGCACTGGCAGCCCAGAGAGCCAAGCAGAGCCTGGGCTGCAGCAAGAGAAGTGTGGCCAGCAGGGCCAGGGAGGGGATTCTCCCCCTCTGCTCCACTCTGCTCAGACCACACCTGGAGCTCTGTGAACAGTTCTGGAGCCTCTGTTCCAGGAAGGATCTGGAGGTGCTGGAAGGTGTCCAGAGAAGGGCCACGAGGATGAGCAGAGGGCTGGAGCTGCTCTGCTCTGAGGACAGGCTGAGAGAGTTGGGGTTGTGCAGTGTGGAGAGGAGAAGACTCCCAGGAGACCTTCTGGTGGCCTTCCAGGATCTGAAGAGGGCTGCAAGAAAGCTGGGGAGGGACTTTTGAGGGTGTCAGGGAGTGATAAGACTGGGGGGATGGAGCAAAACTAGAAGTGGGGAGATTGAGGGTGGATGTGAGGAAGAAGTTGTTCCCCATGAGGGTGGTGAGAGACTGGCAGAGGTTGCCCAGGGAGGTGGTGGAAGCCTCATCCCTGGAGGTTTTTGCATCCAGACTGGATGTGGCTGTGAGCAACCTGCTGTGGTGTGAGGTGTCCCTGCCCATGGCAGGGGGGTTGGGACTGGCTGAGCCTTGAGGTCCCTTCCAACCCTCACAAATCTATGGTTCTGTGATTCTATAATTCTCATAAAATTGGAGCTGGAAATAAGGTCATTCTGGGGAAAAAAAAAATAAGAAGAAGAAGGGGAAAAAAATCTGCAACCCTTCAACCCATTCAGCATCGTCACGTCAGGAAGAGAGTCTGAAGGATTCTGACAAGAACTGTGTCTCAGCCAAAAAAGCCCAGGGCTAGATCTTCCCCAAGAGTCAGGAAACTTAAAGGGACACTGTCAGAGTTGTGGTAGAGCAAACATTTGAGCTGCTTGAGACTGAGAGTAAGACAGAAGGGTTCAGATTTTTCCTTACTAAAAGGAGCAGCAGGAGGATCTTTCTGGTGGTGGTGCTGCCTGCACCTTGATTTTGCATCTCAGGGTAAGAGGCTGCAGAGCATTTTCTGCTGAGTTTTCTGCTGGAGGTTGAAAGATTAATTAGTTAATACTTAGGCACTTTCTTTGCTTAGCTCAGGCTCAGAAAGCCAGGGATGAAATCCACTGGGAAAAAAAATAGGGGAGGGAAGTTAAAATGGGACAGAGAGTAGGGGTAAGGGGAAGCAATGTTTATTTTTAAGTGCAGCATGGCATCATTCTGTTAGCACAAACTGGCACAGACTCATCCTCTGAAGTGCTGAGAACCTACAGCTCCTTTGAATCCAACAGGAGATCTGAGGGCTCAGCAGGCTCTGGGGAATCAGGGCACAAGGCTTTAGCTTCCCCAGGCTGGGAAGGAACATCCCCATGGACCAGTACAGGTCGGGGACTGAGCTGTTGGAGAGCAGTGTATGGAAAGGGAGCTGGGGGTGCTGGTGTGCAGGAGGATGCCCCTGAGCCAGCAATGTCCCTGGTGGCCAAGAAGGCCAAAGGCATCCTGGGCTGCAGTAGAAGGGCTGTGGGGAAGAGGTCAGAGAGGTTCTCCTGCCCCTCTGCTCTGCCCTGCCAAGGCCACATCTGGAACATTGTGTCCAGTTCTGGGCCCCTGAGGTGAAGAAGGAGCTGAGGGAAGTGCTGGAGAGAGCCCCCAAGCTGCTGCATGCAGTGGAAGATCTCCCTGTGAGGCCAGGCTGAGGGAGCTGGGGCTTGGAGCTTGGAGCAGAGGAGCCTGAGGGCTGCCCTCAGTGCTGGGGAGAAAGATGTGCAGTGCAGTGTGGGGAGGACAGAGCCAGGCTCTGCTCAGTGCTGGCCAAGGCCAGCACAAGGGGCACTGGGTGCCAGCTGGAGCAGAGGAGGTGCCAGGGAAGGGAAGGGAAAGCTTTTTGCTTGTGAAGGTGGCAGAGGGCTGGAGCAGGCTGCCCAGAGAGGTTGTGGAGTCTCCTTGTCTGGAGCCATTGCAAAGCCCCCTGGCTGTGTTCCTGTGTGAGCTGCCCTGGGTGCTGCTGCTCTGGCAGGGGACTTGGATGGATATTGGCCTTGGCCTTCAGGAGTCAGACTGAGACTCCTTAGCCCTTCTCCTAGCCATAAGTGCCTGAAAGTCCCACTGCAGAAACTCCAGCAGAGATCATTCTCTCCATCACTGACAGGACATGCTCCTTGCCATGCAAGATCCTGTGCCCCAGCCCCTGCAGGGTGAGATGTTCTCTGTTAGGAAATAATTGGTGCACCAGAGCAGAAGGGACTGGCCTCATTCCTTGATGCATTGGGGTGCAAGGGGGCTGCCTGGCTCCCCTCATGTCACAGCAGCATGATGCAAGCAATAAAGAGAAGCTCAGGAGGGTAGTGTCCTGCTTGTGCAAGGGGGCAGGAGCACTGCCAGGGCTGACAGTTAACTGCAGGCATTGTGTGAGGCCAGGAGACAGAACTAATCCCGCCTAAGTTTCCCTGGGCAGTTATGCACACAGATCAGGGCGTCTCTGCTGGAGGTAGTTCCTCCTGCAGGAACTCATCTTATAGCTGCCCCCATCCAAAGGATCTTCCAGCAAGGCCCTGGGGTGAGTCAGCTTTCAGGCAGCAGAAACAGCTTGGGTCCCTGCAAGGGGCTGAGAAAGTCTTTAACTCAAAGTGTACATAGCTCTGCTCCTTTTATACTCATTTTTCCCAACAGCTGATGGACTTCTGAGTTTGGCTTCATGAAGTCCTTTGCACTTTCCAGCTTCAGCAGCTTGTTCCATCTCAATCCTAATTTGCAGCTGAGCCTGGTGGCCTTCATGCTCCAAGGGCTGGAGCAGCTCTGCTGTGAGCACAGGCTGAGGGAGCTGGGGGTGTGCAGCCTGCAGAGGAGAAGGCTCCAGGGGCACCTCAGAGCTGCCTGCCAGGACCTGAAGGGATCCTGCAGGAAGGCTGCAGAGGAACTTTTGCTGAGGGGGTCTGGAGGCAGGCCAAGGGGGGATTGGTTTGAAGCTGAGGCAGAGCAGGGTTAGAGTGGAGCTGAGGAAGAAGTTGTTGGGTGTGAGAGTGGTGAGACTCTGGCACAGGCTGCCCAGGGAGGTTGTGGATTCATTCTGACATAATTACCTCTCAGTAATTAAGATCATATCCCAGACACAAGGCATAAGAGCAAACCTGCTGTATAAAACTGATTATTTTGGAACCATTTTACCTTCTGGAGCCTTTAGCACTTTTTCCCTGTGGGAAAGGATCCCTGCATGGGGGAATTTAAGTCTGCTGACCATAGCTTTGTTTTGCTTTTCTCCCAAGGGAGGGACTGAGAAGCTGTTTATGTGCCTGGCAGGGTCTGAGCTTTGTGATCTGGTTATAATTTATTGTTCTTTGAAGAAATACACTAAAGCCCACAGGCTTCTCTCAACCTGCTGATCACTGTTCACTCCTCAGTTACTGAAGCTGCTGAGTGGGGGTGAGTGGGAGCAGACCACAGAACCACAGAGTCAGAGAGTCACAGAACTGTCAGAGCTGGAAGGGACCTCAAGGCTCAGCCAGTCCCAAGCCCCCTGCCATGGGCAGGGACACCTCACACCACAGCAGTTTGCTCACAGCCACATCCAGCCTGGCTGCAAAAACCTCCAGGGATGAGGCTTCCACCACCTCCCTGGGCAACCTGTGCCAGTCTCTCACCACCCTCATGGGGAACAACTTCTTCCTAACATCCAATCTCAATCTCCCCATTTCTAGTTTTATTCCATCCCCCCCCCCTCCCCCCCCCAGTCCTATCACTCCCTGACACCCTCAAAAGTCCCTCCCCAGCTTTCTTGGAGCCCCCTTCAGATCCTGCAAGGCCACCAGAAGGTCTCCTGGGAGCCTTCTCCTCTCCACACTGCACAACCCCAACTCTCTCAGGCTGTCTCCAGAGTAGAGCAGCTCCAGCCCTCTGCTCATCCTTGTGGCCCTTCTCTGGACACCTTCCAGCACCTCCAGATCCTTCCTGGAACAGAGGCTCCAGAACTGTTCACAGAGCTCCAGGTGTGGTCTGAGCAGAGTGGAGCAGAGGGGGAGAATCCCCTCCCTGGCCCTGCTGGCCACACTTCTCTTGCTGCAGCCCAGGCTCTGCTTGGCCCTCTGGGCTGCCAGTGCTCACTGCTGGCTCCTGTTGAGCTTCTCCTCCCCCAGCACCCCCAAGGCCTTTTCTCAGGGCTGCTCTCAAGCCAGTCCCTGCCCAGCTTAGGTTGGAAGAGGTTTTCCTGCAAAGCTTCTCCTCTAACAGATTCACCAGGAATGACTGTGGGAATATCCCTTTGGTGCAGCAACAGGAGACACACTCAGAGAACAAAACTCATCCTCTGCTTTTCCTCTTGTGAAACAGAAAATGTTGACATCTCTTGGAACATTTGCTTGGTTATAGCCCTGCACCTCAGCTCACCCAGTAGGGCTTCAGCATCCAGAGTCACAGGTTGGATGCTGCAGGTGAGAGTGGGGATGATGAAGAGGGCTTCAACCCCCCACTGTGGTTGTTCTTCATCACTTTGAGAGTCTTGTTTGATTTTCTGCCTGTACAAAAAGTGTTGTCAGCCTTGGAGCCACAGGAGCTGTGTAGTTGCTGGCCTTGGGGCAGGTCAGCCTCTGCTGTCCCCCACCCAGGTAATCTGCACAACTGCCTTTGCCTGCAGGACAATCTGAACTGCAGTGCCTAGATTCAGGGATCCATGGAATGCTTTAGGTTGGAAGTGACCTTAAAGATCATCTAGTTCCATCCCCCCTGCCGTTTGGTTTTGACTGGGTAGACTTCTGCAAATGTCAGGCAGTGTGGAAGCTTCTGCACAGATCACAGGAAGGGTTGGAAAGGAGCTCCAGAGGGCATCCAGTCCAGCCCCCTGCACTCAGCAGGGACATTTCCACTAGAGCTAAAAGCAGCAATGAAGGCAAAGAACAAGGTTTGCAGATGGACAGCTGGAACACAATGAAACAAGGAAGAAAAAAACCTCAAACCCAAACATCTGTTTGTTTGTTTCTGACACTTTTTGCCCTCTTGTAGCAGAGGCTTTGAAAACAAAACAAAATGAAACAAAATCAAACCAAACAAAACAAAACCAACCAAACAAAACCAAAACACTCAGACAGGATAACTTCAGGGGAGGTTGTAAAGCAAAGAAGGAAAAGGCAGAAGGGCTTTCCCCTGCTATGGTAAGTGCAGTGTCTGGGGAAGGAGAGTCTGTGTAAGGAGTTAATGACTGCATCATGGAATGGGTTGGGCTGGAAGGGAGCTCCAGAGGGCATCCAGTCCAACCCCCTGCACTCAGCAGGGACATCCTCCACTAGAGCAGCTTGCTCACAGCCTTCTCCAGCCTCACCTTCACCATCTCCAGCCATGGGGCCTCACCTCCCTCCCTGGCCAACCTCTTGCAGTGTTACAGCAGCCTCCTGCTGCACAACTTGTTCCTCACATCCAATCTCAGTCTGCTCTGCTCTCATTTCAAACCCTTGTCCCTGCTCCTGTCCCTGCAGCCCTTTGGGCACAGTCCCTCTGCAGCCTTCTTGGAGCCCCTTCAGGTCCTGGCAGGCAGCTCTGAGGTCTGCTTGGAGCCTTCTCTTCTGCAGGCTGAACACCCCCAGCTCCCTCAGCCTGTCCTAAGAGCAGAGGTTCTCCATCCCCCTGATCATCTTCATGGCCTCCTCTGGACCCTCTCCTTCAGCTCCATGAGCTGGGTGAGACTGTTTGGAAAGGTCTTGACTTGCAGTCCCCCTGCAGGACTCCTTCCAGCATGTGCTCAGCCTTGCTGTGCTGGAAGCAGTCCTGTTCACAGCACAAGGGTTTAGATGTCTGTGAGCCTCTGCACAGCCAGATCTGAGCCTAGCATCTGAGCAAACCTGGCTGGAGCCAACCATTGTTAAGAGAAGGGCTTAGAGATACAATCACAGCTTTAACACCCAGGATTATGCAAGAAAATAGAGACAAAAGGGGAGATCTCTTCCTTTGGTTGTGTTTCTCAGCACAAGTATTACAAAAGGACTCCAGATGCATTTTTTTCCCTCATTTTCCCACAGTCATTTGTAATAATCTCTTGGAAGAATCAAACTGAAACTTCAGTCCTTGAAGACAAACTTGCCCACTCCTGTGTTCATGTGAGCTCAGTGCCATGGAAGGGAGCTCAAATCAGACCCTTGAAAAGCCAAAGCTCAGGTGGGGCAATCACATACAGAGAGTGCAGAGATTTCTACAAAGATCTCAGAAGGAGGTAGTGAGATGCTGAGCCTGACACTACCAGCAGGGCATGGAATGAGAGAGTGGCTCAGGCTGGAAGGGACCTCAGAGCTCAGCTCCTACAACCTTCCCACCATGCCCAGGGACACCTCTCAGCTACACTCAGCTGCTCAAGGTCTCATCCAGCCTGGCCTTCAATAGCCCCAGGCAGGAGGCAGCCACAGCCTCCCTGGGCAGCCTGTGCCAGACTCTCACCACCCTCACACTCAACAACTTCTACCTCAGCTCCACTCTAACCCTGCTCTGCCTCAGCTTCAAACCATTCCCCCTTGGCCTGCCTCCAGACCCCCTCAGCAAAAGTCCCTCTGCAGCCTTCCTGCAGGATCCCTTCAGGTCCTGGCAGGCAGCTCTGAGGTACCCCTGGAGCCTTCTCCTCTGCAGGCTGCACACCCCCAGCTTCCTCAGCCTGTCCTCACAGCAGAGCTGCTCCAGCCCTTGGATCATCTTCGTGGCCTCCTCTGGCCTCTCTCCAGCAGCTCTGTGCCCTTCTCCTGCTGGGGATCCCAGAGCTGGAGGCAGGTTTGGAGGTGAGGTCTGAGCAGGGCAGATCCAAGGGACAGAATCCCCTCTCCTGCCCTGCTGCCCACACTCCTCTGGCTGCAGCCCAGCACACAGCTGCCTGCTGGGCTGCAGGAGGGCACTGCTGGCTCCTGGGGAGCTCCTCAGCACTCAACACCCCCAGGTCTCTTTCTTCAGAGCTGCTCTCAACCCACTCTGCACCCAGGCTGGATTTGTGCCTGGGACTGACCCCTCTACATCAGACTAAAGCCTGAAAGATGCCTTTTACAATCATCTAAAGGGGAAAAAGAAAAGGGAAACCAGAGGCATACTTTGTAGGTCTGGGTCAGAAGCTCTCAGTGGCTGAAGTGGTCTCTCATCATCATTTTGAGCGTAGTGTAGTTCAGCAATGGGAGTTCAGCAATTCTCTGCCAGCCTTTAGGGGATCTGCATACAGCCAGCACCAAACAGCCTCCAGACCTCTCAAGTCTGGCTGAAATGTATCTCTCTGAGTGCTTCCTTGTGGCAGTGGTGATGACAGCCTCGATTAGACAGGGCTGGCACTTCACAACCTCTGTCACTGCTCACCAGCTGACCAGAGCCCTTCTGAGAGGCAGGTGCTGGGCAGTGAAAAAAGAGGTGCAATGCCTGGAATCAGCATGAAGCCCTCCCTGCCTCCACTGAGAGATAACAAAATGCCTCTGGCTCTCCCCTTGCCACAGCTTCTTCCCTGCTTGTGCTGTGCTCAGGACTCTGCAGGCTGGAATTCTGCTCACCCTGGCTGAGAAGCCACATGGTGGAGATCAGCACTTCCAGCACCAGCTTGGTTCTGGACCCTAGGCTTGTGTGCCGGGCAACCTCTGCTCTCCAAGGAGTATGCTCAGTCCTAATTATGCAGCCTTAAACCAACAGGCAGCAGTTCCCCTCCCTCCATGCCTGCCTTCTGTGCAGATGCTGAAGCTTTTCTTCCTCAGTTTCAGCAGATCCTCTCTGATGCTCCCTAAAGGCTCTCTCACACTCCCCACAAATAAGCAAGTGGCTGGCTGCAGCTGAGTGAGCAGGATGACAAAGCAAGGTGTGAGGCTTGGCTGCCCAGACTGCACTCTGACACTTGCTGCCTTAGCTGCAGTGCCTCCTAACGTGCCACACTCCATGCCCAGCAGTGGGGCTGTTAGGGAGGAAGTGCCAGTAATGAGATCTAGCAAGCCTGGGGAGAAACACACAACCATTTCTTTGGTGCCAATTACCAGTGAGAACTGCTTGGGCTTTCTGCAGACTTGCATAGACAAATTGCTCCTTGGATGTGAAGTGAGAGCAGCCCTGGGTTCTTGGGAGGCAGCCAGTCCACACTGGGTGAGACTCAGACACCTGGCTGGGTAAATGATTCATGCCTGCTGGCCACAGGAAGGCAAACACACAGCTAGCTTGGGGGGGAAGCATCTCCCCCTTGCTGCCCTCCTGGGCTGGCCCAGAGAGAGGTTATCTGCAGTTACCTCTTGTGTGGGAGAGCCACGTGGGAAGCCAGGAAGGAGGCAGCTGCTGTCCAAGCAAGAGAAATTAGAGACCCTGGGAAAGTGAAGGGGCAAGACTGAAGCATTCAGTGCCTGCCAGGGGGCATGGATTCAAGTTAGAGCTGGTGAAGTGGCAAGCTCCACGTTTGACTGAAGGGCCAGGGCATGGATGGGGAAGAGCAGCAGAAAATAGTGGTGTGTCCTATGGCTACCAATGGAATGGGACCAGAGAATGGCTTTGGTTGGAAGGGAGCTCCAGAGGGCATCCAGTCCAACCTCCTACACTCAGCAGGAACATCCTCCACTAGAGCAGGTTGCTCACAGCCTTCTCCAGCCTCACCTTCAACATCTCCAGCCATGGGGCCTCAGCTCCCTCCCTGGGCATCCTGCTCCAGAGTCTCACCAGCCTCACTCTAAAGAATTTCTTCCTCGTCTCCAGTCTCAATCTGCCCTCCTCAAGCTTCAGTCCATCCCCTCTCATCCTGTCACTCCCAGCCTTTGTCAAAAGTCCTTTCCCAGCTTTCTTGCAGCCCCCATAAGATCCTGGCAGGCTGCTCTGAGGTCTCCCTGAAGCTTTCTATTCTCCAGGCTGAACACCCCCAGCTCCCTCAGCCTGTCCTCACAGCAGAGGTTCTCCAGCCCCCTGGTTATCTTGGTAGCCCTCTTCTGGACCCCTTTTGCCCTGCAGAGAGGTAAATAACTGCACTTGGTACAGTGTTAGGCGTGCACAATGCTTTGGGAGCTGGGGATGTTTTCCATGCCACTCTGAGTCACCTCCTGCTCAACTTGGAGGACTCTGAGAAACCTCTCTCCCTCCCCAGAGAGGCCATGGCCTTGCAGTAGCTGGGAGGCAGGCATGACTTGGCAACAGCTGATGCAGACATTCCCCAGACCCCAGGGGGGAAACATTTAGTCATACAAAAAATGCCTCTTGGTTGCTTCATACTTAAGCTGCTGCCCTCTGAAGCTGGGAAGTTGATTTGGGAAAAAAACAAACCAAACCAAACCAACCAACCAACCAACCAAAAAACCCCAGGCTGGATGACAAAGTAAGGAAAGGATGGGGAAATGAGGGTGATTTGGTTTGTAACCATTGCTGTGGCTGCGAGGGGTAACAGCTCTGGACACAGCTCTGCTCTAGAGCTCTGCCAGTTGAGCTTTGTGGTCATGGAGTTCTGTGTGTAATCCCAGAATCAGCCAGGCTGGAAAAGACCTCAGAGCTCATCAAGTCCAACCTATTACCTAACCCCTAACATCTCCTGACAAATAAGCCCTGGCTCCCAGTGCCACATCCAGGCTTTTCTCAAATACCTCCAGGGCTGGGGACTCCACCACCTCCCTGGGCAGCACATCCCATGGCCAATTACTGTGGCTGGCTGGTGCTGAGGAATGGGCCTTGAACAGGCAGAATGGATCAAGAGGTGTTTGTGTAAGGGCCTGGGGGTCCTGTGGGGAGAGGCTGGGCAGGAGCCAGCAATGGGCACTGGCAGCACAGAAGGCCAAGGGCAGCCTGGGCTGCATCCAAAGCAGTGTGGTCAGAGCTGGAGAGAGAGGATCCTGCCCCTCTGCTCTGCTCTGGGGAGACCTCACCTGCAGGGCTGGGTCCAGCTCTGGGGGCTCCCAAAACAAGAGGGGCAGGGAAGGAAGAGAGAAATGACCAACCCAGCCCTGGTGTGTGAGTGGAAAAAGCAGCTGGAAGCTGATGTGCTCAGGGTCAGCTGGAGCTGCTGCCTCACTGTGCACCATTGCTGTGCTGTGAGAGCAGCACTGATGAGGCCAGGAGCGCATCACCACAGTGCAGGGAGTGCCCCAGCCCCATCCTCAGGCTGCACTGCTCCCTGTGTCTTCCCTCCCAGCTTGCTGAGGGGCTTCATAGCCACCAGCTGTTTGTTTATTGGGGGGTTCCAATCGTTGCTATGGCAACAGTGAAATACACATCCCACACCTTGCCTTGTTCTAACCTGCTCCTTGTCTAGACAGCCCTTGCTGGAGGACAGAAATTATCCATGCTAGAGAAATTGCAGCCTGGATTCCTGCCTGGCTCTGCTTGGGTTGGGTTTGTGTGTGTGTGTGTGCTAGAACCAGGCAGACAGAAAGGACTTGTCCTACTTTTCTAGGCAGTAAGCTGAAATTGTAGATGTTTAATTATAAATCAAATCATTGACTACAAAGCTATTGTGCTATGGCCCTTCCATGCTGTTGATGGTTTTAATTGCAAACTGCTCCATGATCTGCTTCAGGAACAAAGAATGAGCCCTGGAGTGGCAGAGGAAATGTCCTACTTTGACTCTATTTTTGCAGGCAGGAGGTAGGAAGTGTTCTGGGCTGTCATTCCTCTCTCAGAAGGAGAGGATCAGGGGGAGCTGGAGCACCTCTGCCATGAGGACAGGCTGAGGGAGCTGGGGGTGCTCAGCCTGCAGAAGAGAAGGCTCCAGGCAGACCTCAGAGCAGCCTGCCAGGACCTGAAGGGGCTCCAAGGAGGCTGCAGAGGGACTGTGCCCAAAGGGCTGCAGGGACAGGAGCAGGGACAAGGGTTTGAAATGAGAGCAGATTGAGATTGGATGTGAGGAACAAGTTGTGCAGCAGGAGGCTGCTGCAACACTGCCAAAGGTTGGCCAGGGAGGGAGCTGAGGCCCCATGGCTGGAGATGGTGAAGGTGAGGCTGGAGAAGGCTGTGAGCAACCTGCTCTAGTGGAGGATGTCCCTGCTGAGTGCAGGGCGGTGGGCTGGATGAGCTTTGGAGGTCCTTTCCAACCCAAACCATTCCAGGATCTATGATTCTGTGATTCTATGCTTCTATGAACATGCACAAGAGAACTGAAAAGCACAGGATGGCATCTGGGGCAGTGCTGCACACAGGATGGCAGCTGGGGCACTGCTGCACACAGGATGGCAGCTGGGGCACTGCTGCACACAGGGTGCCAGCTGGGGCAGTGCTGCACACAGGATGGCATCTGGGGCAGTGCTGCACACAATTGTTGTTTTTTTATTTATTTTATAACCAGGAAAATCCTTCCTAGAGCAGAGTGTGGCTGTTTATACTGCCCTGTGCCTCCAGCAGTGAGCCAGAGACACAGCTTCATGTCCTTGTGCACAGCTGCACCAGGCAGCAGCTCCTCTGTCAGCTCTTCCCAGACTTTCTGGCTGCACTTGTCCACTCATCTCATCCTTTCCCATTCATACCTTGAGTGCTGTGTCCAGTTCTGGGCCCCTCAGCTCAAGAAGGATGTTGAGTTGTCCAGAGAAGGGCACCAAGGCTGGGGAGAGATCTGGGGCACAGCCCTGTGAGGAGAGGCTGAGGGAGCTGGGGGTGTTCAGCCTGGAGAAGAGGAGGCTCAGGGGAGACCTCATTGCTGTCTACAACTCCCTGAAGGGAGGTTGTAGCCAGGGGGGGTTGGTCTCTTCTCCCAGGCAAGCAGTGACAGAAGCAGAGGACACAGTCTCAAGCTGCACCAGGGGAGGTTGGAGCTGGAGGTGAGGAAGAAATTCTTCCCAGACAGAGAGATTGGCCTTTGGGATGAGCTGCCTGGGGAGGAGGTGGAGTCACCATCCCTGGAGGTTTTTAAAAAGAGCCTGGATGAGGCACTCAGTGCCATGGGTTAGTTGATCAGATGGTGCTGGGTGAGAGGTTGGACCTGATGGTCTGGAAGGTCTTTTCCAACCTGGTTCATTCTGTGGTTCTGTGATCTCATCCATCCCTACCCAGCACCCTACCAGGCTGCCAAGGAATCATGCAGAGAGGGGTTTTGAGAGGGTGCTGGTAACCCTCCCTTGAGCACATTGGAGTGAGGAAGGAGGATGAGGTTGTCCAGTTCTGAGGCTCCTATTACAAGAAGGATCTGGAGGTGCTGGAAGGTGTCCAGAGAAGGACAAGGATGAGCAGAGGGCTGGAGCTGCTCTGCTCTGAGGACAGGCTGAGAGAGTTGGGGTTGTGCAGTGTGGAGAGGAGAAGGCTCCCAGGAGACCTTCTGGTGGCCTTCCAGGATCTGAAGGGGGCTCCAAGAAAGCTGGAGAGGGACTTTTGAGGGTGTGAGGGACTGATAGGACTGGGGGGATGGAGCAAAACTAGAAATGGGGATATTGAGATTGGATGTTAGGAAGAAGTTGTTCCCCAGGAGGGTGGTGAGAGACTGGCACAGGTTGCCCAGGGAGGTGGTGGAAGCCTCATCCCTGGAGGTTTTTGCAGCCAGGCTGGATGTGGCTGTGAGCAACCTGCTGTGGTGTGAGGTGTCCCTGCCCATGGCAGGGGAGTTGGGACTGGCTGAGCCTTGAGGTCCCTTCCAGCCCTGACAGTTCTGTGATTCTATGTAACCTGAACTGGGAACCATCTCCACCTGTGCTGGAGCCAAGCCCCACCCCGTGCTCAGTGTGGGGCAATCAGTGCTGATGAGGAGGAACCATCAGCCTTTTGGTGCCCCAGGAGGGTTAGGAGAGAGTTGGGAGGTGTTGGCTCTGGCAGGAATATCTCAGAAGTAGGAGGCAGTGCTGGTGACAGAGCCTGTGGAAGGTAAGGCCAGGTACAACTTCAGCAAGTCAGGAGCAGTGGGGAGGGGAGAAGAATTGTTCTGTGTTCCCAGAGATGGGCAGAGGAACTGTTTTGTGTTCCCAGAGATGGGCAGAGGCTTGCTCATGGCAGAGAGCAAGGTGCACATTTCTTAGGAGTGTTTTTTTCTCCCCTCCTGCTCTCAGCTCTGCTAATTGCTGTGAGTCTGTAGCTGCATGGGAGGCCTTCTCAGAAGCAGCTGGGAGCTTCTGTGCTTCCTTTTCCTTAGAAGAGAAATCTTTCAAGCTCCCTCTCTGAAGGACTCTGTCCTTCACCCACAGCCAGGGAAATCTGGAGCTTTGCTTTGTTGCTCACAGAGCCTGAGCAGGGCCATCAAGGCTATGGGAAGAATGAAAGCAGAACCCTCCCAGGCAGCCACCACCTCTTGCAGGCAAATTCAGTCCCTGAAGCTGACTAGCCCCAGCTGTGTTCAACTCCTAAGCTGTTGAGTTTCTGTCTGCAAGCCACCCACAGAAAGCAAGCTGCAGCAGTCTTGCTGTGCCTGCTCTTGCCTGGCATGGCTGAGGGAGATGAAACTTAAAGCCCAGACCCATGCAAGTCTCTTGGGAAGACATCCAGGTCCAGCATGCTGCTGCTGTGTCCCTGCTACCTTCTGGCCAGAGCAGGATTTTGCTCTTTGGCAAGGGCTGGGGATGTGGCTCCTTAAGCAGAGATGTGAGAGATGCTGCTTGGTTGTTTCTCTTGGCCTTGCCCTGCTGAGGGCACTGCTGTGGCTGTACAGAACTGAGAATGGCCTTGGCCTTGCATTCCTTTAAGGAAGGAGAGAGAGAGAGATCCCTTTCCTCTTGTGTGCAGCACCAGTTTCTAGGCAGTGCTGACTTGCAGCCCTCTGTTTTTGTGTGAGTACCTACAGCAGCACAAAGCCAAATGGTTGAGGTTACTGTGAGGACTCAAGTCCAGCCTCTGATACTTTTGAGCCCAACTGCAGTGTGTCTGTGTGTGTGAAAACAGCAAACCCAGAGGCTGTGGGGGTGCAATCAGCAGGACCAGCCAGATGACAGATGTGTGGTTTCAGGCTCATCTGGAGCAGTGTAAATCTCCCTGAGCTGTTGTGTTATGCCAGCATGGAGCCTCTGTGGAGTGCACCCAGCAGGTAGTGGTCTGTGCATGCACCATGCCAGTGCCACTCCAGCTGTGGGCAGATGGACCTGCACCAGTGAACACTGAGGGGTGGGGGGGTTGTCACCATAGGATGGATCAGGTGGGAAGGGACCTCAGAGCTCAGCTCCAACCTCCCCTCCATGCCCAGGGACACCCCTCAGCTACACTCAGCTGCTCAAGGCCTCATCCAGCCTGGCCTTCAACACCCCCAGGCAGGAGGCAGCCACAGCCTCCCTGGGCAGCCTGTGCCAGACTCTCACCAGCCTCACACTCAACAACTTCTTCCTCAGCTCCACTCTAACCCTGCTCTGCTTCAGCTTCAAACCATTCCCCCTTGGCCTGTCTCCAGACCCCCTCAGCAAAAGTCCCTCTGCAGCCTTCCTGCAGGATCCCTTCAGGTCCTGGCAGGCAGCTCTGAGGTGCCCCTGGAGCCTTCTCCTCTGCAGGCTGCACACCCCCAGCTCCCTCAGCCTGTGCTCACAGCAGAGCTGCTCCAGCCCTTGGATCATCTTTGTGGCCTCCTCTGGACTCTCTCCAGCATCTCTGTGTCCTTCTTCTGCTGGGGATCCCAGAGCTGGAGGCAGGATTGGAGGTGAGGTCTGAGCAGAGCCAAGGGGTAGAATCCCCTCTCTTGCCCTGCTTGGAGTGGATGCTCTCTGGAAGTCCCTTCCAACTCCTCACATTCTGTGATTCTAAGCTTCTGGACAGTGAGTTACCACTTGTCCAATGTTCTCAGCCATGGAGGAGGGTGGGTAGCTCAGCTTCCCCTCCTCTGTGTGCAGTCAAGCTAGAGCCTCATGAAGCAAAAGGATCTCTTTGCTAAATCATTTTTCATGCTTTGGCTGATGCAGGAAAGTTGTTGTGTACCACAGGGGAAAGCTGCAGAGTTATCTGGGCAATATTTTCCATCTGTTGATGCCCTCAGTATCCAAGCAGGCTGCTCCAAAGCTGTGCAGCAGGATGCTGAGGCAGCCCTCGGCTCTCCCTCCTGCCCCACTTGAAAGGCATTTTTAGGTGGGTGAGGCTGAGGCGCTTCCTACACAGTATTCTAGGGTTTCATGTGTTGTGGGTCTCTGCACTTCCCACCCACTGCCATTTCCAGCTCCCTCTGATCTGTGTGGTCTGAGCCAAGGTCTCCAAACCACAGACCCAATTTGGGGAGTGCAGAAGCTCTTGGCTGCTCTGCATGGCTCCAGAACCAATCCTTTTGTGTGCTTTTATGATTGGACTCAGGGTGCTGAAGCCTCCCTGCTTGTACTTCTCATCAATGTCTGCAAACCACATTCCCTGCTTCCTATTTCTCTGCTCCCTCTTACAGCAATCATCTTTTATTATGAATGCTGCTGAAATCCTGCCCCAAACTGTTCTGGGAAAAAAAAAAAAAAAAAGAAACTGTTAAGCAGAGGTGCCTTTGGATGTGCAGAGGAGATGAGTGATTCAGGCTGCCCAAGAGGAGCAAACTTGGGAAGTCTGAAAGCCTTTTCCCCTGTGATGATTTGAAACTGTCTTTTTAATTTTTCCTTGCAAAGTTCAGAACAGAGAAAGTGAAAGAGTGTAAATAAGTCACTATTGGGTGTAAGAAAGCAAAATAACGATTGTTCTAAACACTTCCATTGGATAGATAGAAATGTTTAAGAACTATCACCCAAAACAAGGTAGGCATTCTGCACATTCTGCGTTCTGCAGTGGGGGCAGTTGCTGGGCTGTCTGGCTGCTGTTTCTTCTTCTTCTCTTCTGGCTGAAGATAACACACTGACCTTGGCAGCTAAGTTAACAACTTTCTGCTCTAACTAACTGTGCTTCTCTGTCCAGGGGGGTCTGGGGGGAAGCTCCTGGGAGAGAGAGAGGCCCCTTTGGGAGGGTCCCCTTGGGGGGAAGCAAAGGGAGATCGGTTGTGCTTTTTCTGTTGATTGTATATATTTGTGAATGTTGTGAATTTTGTATATTTGTACATATTCATTGCATTTCATTGTAGATTTTAGACTCTGCTTGTAAATACAGCCTTCATTTGCTTCCAGACTGAGCTAGCCCGGTTATTGTTGGTGGGGGGGGAATTTCAGCTCACACCGACATCCCCCTTCTTTGGCTTCTTTCAGATTGTTAAAAAGCTCCAGACTGCACCAAACTTTGAAGCCCTGAGGATCTCCAGTTGCTTCCCTGAACTCCAGCAGACATGCACAGGGAGGGCCCCCAGCCAGCACAGAGTGGCTCAGGCTGAAAGGGACCTCAGAGCTCAGCTCCTCCAACCTCCCCTCCATGCCCAGGGACACCTCTCAGCTACACTCAGCTGCTCAGAGCCTGAACACCCCCAGGCAGGAGACAGCCACAGTCTCCCTGGGCGGCCTGTGCCAGACTCTCACCAGCCTCACACTCAACAACTTCTTCCTCAGCTCCACTCTAACCCTGCTCTGCCTCGTCTTCCAACCATTCCCCCTTGGCCTGTCTCTAGACCCCCTCAGCAAAAGTCTCTCTGCAGGATCCCTTCAGGTCCTGGCAGGCAGCTCTGAGGTGCCCCTGAAGCCTTCTCCTCTGCAGGCTGAACCCCCCCAGGTCTCTCAAGCTCCCTTTGGAGGCAAGGATAGGACTGGGATTTGTGGTTCCATTCCATTTCCCTTTTGTAGCTCTGAAAAAATGAACTGGGGGCAGCTTTTCCAGCTGGGCTGCAGTGCTGTTAAGCAAAGCCTCTGTTGCAGAGGGGAATGCTCCATTCCTCTCTGGAGAAGTGTCACAGTGGCACCTGGGGCACCTGCAGGAAGATTAACACTTTGCTCCTCAGCGTAGAATCCTTGCCAGTTTCAATAATTTTGCCCTGTGACATTTTTACAGGCAAGAATGCTGAGGTTTTGCTGAGGGAGGCAAGAAGGCCTTTCTGTTAAGAAGGCAAAGGCAAGCTCATCTTGGCACTTCTGCAGAGTATCTGTGCCTCATAATAATGAAAAGAAAAAAAAAAAAAGAGAGAAGAGGAGCATGGAGCTGAGCTGCTGCAGAAATGTCTTCTGTGTTTCCCCACCTCATCATCTGTTCTAATCACCACCCACTGTGCTCACAGGCAGGGAGTGAGGCTTCCCCAGGCACTGCACAAAAAGGTCTCTCTCTTTCTGTGTGTCTCTTTCTCTCTCATGAGAATTGGTGACTTTGCCATTCAAGTCTCATCTTGGCTGGCAGTAGTCAGTGGGGCTGAGGCCAGCTTCAGCAAGGCTGCAGATGATAACAAGCTGTGGGGTGGCTGACAAGGGTGAAGGACAGGATGGCATCCAGAGGCATCTGGAGAGGTGAGCTGGGGGGGTGTCTCATGAGGTTTAATAAAAGCAAGGATCAGGGTTGGGGCAACTCTTGATATCAGCACTGTGGTGTGTCCAGCTCTGAGGCTCCCAACACAGGAGAGGCATGCAGCTGATAGAACAGGTCCAGCGGAGGCCACCAAGATGATCAGGGGGCTGGAGAATCCAGGCTGGGAGAGTTGGGGCTGTGCAGCCTGGAGAAGAGAAGGCTCTGGAGAGACCTCAGAGCTGCATTTCAGTATCTGCAGGGGACCTGCAGGCAGGCTGGGGAGGGACTGCTCAGAAGGGGCTGTGGGGACAGGATGAGGGGCAAGGGTTTGGAACTGGAGCAGGGCAGAGTTAGGTTGGACACCAGGAGGAAGTTCTGCACAGTGAGAGTGGTGAGAGACTGGCACAGGCTGCCCAGGGATGTGGCTGAGGCTCCATCCCTGCAGACATTCAAGCTCAGGCTGGATGTGTCCCTGGGCAGCCTGCTCTAGCTGGAGGTGTCCCTGCTGCCTGCAGGGGGTTGGAGGCTGTCCCTGGAGGCTCCCTTCCAGCTCAGTGCAGCCTGTGTGTTGCTGTGCATGCAGCACTTCCCCTGAGCTATTGCCACCCTCACTCATTCCAAGCTTCCTCTGAAACTGATGCACCTAGCAAGGAAGCCATTAAATGATGTCAACCTGTAATTAAAACAATTAAATAAAAGGCTGACTCTTTCTGGAAGCTTCTCCCAGGTCAGCCATTGGTTATCCAGCCTGTCCTAGGCACAGCAGGGTCACCTGCATGGATTTTTTTCCAAAGCTCCAATGGCAGAAGGAGAGGACTTTCAGGTCTGAGTTGTATGGGGTTGGCAACACCACTTAGGGGAGGCAGAGCAGCTCTTGTCACACCATTTGGGGTTTTTTTGACTGTGCTGCCTGTGAGGAAGAGGAGAGAAAGGGTGGTGAAGTGATGAAGAAGAGGGTAGCCCTGGGACGCTCTGGGGCAAGCTGGCCTGTGGCCATTGATGAAGATGCTGTAGTCTTGGCTGGGGTCTCAGGGTTTCAGAGGGCTTGGCAAGACTCTGCATCTCCAAGGGGTAATGCTTGCAACCTTGCCCCACAGCACAGAATCTGTGTGGTTGGTTTGGCAGGGAGAGAGGAAAAGATTTGCTGCAGGGCCAGGCAGGTCCTTCAGTGGACCAACAAGTCAGAAGCTTGTCCACATCTGCTGAAGGGCTCCTCCTGCCTGCAGGAGTTCTCCCCTTCCTTTGCTGCCCTCACAGTCCTGGGGTTCCCCAGGGCTGGCCCAAGGACATCTGCTGCAGTTCTTTGATGCTTTCCCACCCTCCTGCTCATGCTGTGCCTTTGATGGACAGGCTCCTAGGTGCTGGATCTTAGTACAGGTCTGATGCGTTTGGAGTGTGTTGTGCATGACAGCCTTGGGGTGATCACTGTGGCTGGCAGCTGGGAGGGAAAAGGTTTAGCCTGCTCCAAGGCAAAGCTGGCAAGGGTGCCCTGCTGAGGGGCAAAGCAACTGGCAGGGATACTGAGCAAGATCTCCTCCTTGGAGAGGGCTGCAAGGGCTGCACTCTGGGCTAGGAAACTGCTGCAGAGGAGAGGCAAAAGGGAAGGGCTCCAGGATTTGCAGAGGTGCTGCTAGCATAAGGGAACAGGAGCAAGGAAACCTGGAGGTGTCTCTGGAAAGGGGAATTACAGAGGGTAAGGAAGAGCCATGCTGGGACGTTTGCTTAGCATGAGAGCAGACAGGATGATGTGCTTGCTGGCAACCCTGCAGCAGCTTGGTGAGTGCTGGGAAACTTCCCTCTCAGTTGTATGTCCAGAGCTCCCAGCTCCTGGAAGAGCCTGGCCTGGGAAACTCTTCCCTGCCAGTTGCATGGTTAGAGCTCCCAGCTGCTGGAAGAGGCTGGGCTGGGAAACTCTTCCCTCTCAGTTGCATGGCTAGAGCTCCCAGCTCCTGAGCCTCTCTTGCTCCTCTTGGATGGGCTGCTGTGCAGGCAGTGAGTGCCACAGGGCTGGATTGGGAAGAAAAAGAGGAAGGATCCATTCCTGCAGGGTTGAGCTGGCACTTGACCTTTCTGTACTGTGTCTGGAGCATTAGAAACCCAGAGGGGTTTGTTGTCTGCAGGCTGGCTGCTGTACTGGGAGGCTTCTGCTTGCTGTGTGTGGCTGTGAGTCCAGCAGCAGTCCCTGTGTGTTGGAGCTCTTGTCATTGCCCACTCAGCTGTAAAGAAGTGGGAAGCTGATGCTATGCCAAGCAGGGGTCACTGAAGTATCAAAAGAAGGAAAATCCCAGCCAGCAACCCACACGCCCCAGGAAAGTGGCACCCAGTGATCCTGAGCTGGCAGGGTCCTGAAAGCTTTGTTAAAACTGACAGAGGAGCTGGCAGGGAGTTCAGTGCCAGTGCAAATCCATGGAGGAGGCTGAGCTGTGTCCTCACCCTAAGCAATACAGAAAAAAACAAACACAGGAATTACCAGGATCCAGGCACAAATCCAGCCTGGGTGCAGAGTGGGCTGAGAGCAGCTCTGAAGAAAGAGACCTGGGGGTGTTGGGTGCTGAGCAGGTCCCCAGGAGCCAGCAGTGCCCTCCTGCAGCCAGAGGAGTGTGGGCAGCAGGGCAGCAGAGGGGATTCTGCCCCTGGACTCTGCTCTGCTCAGACCTCACCTCCAATCTGGCCTCCAGAGAGGCCAGAGGAGGCCACAAAGATGATCCAAGGGCTGGAGCAGCTCTGCTGTGAGCACAGGCTGAGGGAGCTGGGGGTGTGCAGCCTGGAGAGGAGAAGGCTCCAGGGGCACCTCAGAGCTGCCTGCCAGGACCTGAAGGGATCCTGCAGGAAGGCTGCAGAGGAACTTTTGCTGAGGGGGTCTGGAGGCAGGCCAAGGGGGAATGGTTTGAAGCTGAGGCAGAGCAGGGTTAGAGTGGAGCTGAGGTAGAAGTTGTTGAGTGTGAGGGTGGTGAGAGTCTGGCACAGGCTGCCCAGGGAGGCTGTGGCTGCCTCCTGCCTGGGGGTGTTGAAGGCCAGGCTGGATGAGACTTTGAGCAGCTGAGTCTGGTTGAGAGGTGTCCCTGGGCATGGAGGGGAGGTTGGAGGAGCTGAGCTCTGAGGTCCCTTCCAACCTGAGCTACTCTGTGGTCATGTTCACTGGTGGGTCTGGTAATCCTTGAGGGAGAAATATTTACTGCCCACAGCTGTGTTCCCATAGGAACAAAGGGAGCAGCAAGGGAAGTTTTCAGTGTTTTCAGCTCTGCATTGCCTTGCTGAGCCTGGGGATGATCTGATAAGCTCTGACACAATCCTTCCCTGCTCTGTGGCAGCCACTGTTCCTCACTGCTTGTGGAGCTGCACTGCTCCTCTGTTGCAGACCCTGACTTCCCTGGTGCAGATGGATAGAGCCAGGGAGAAAAATGCATTATTATGTTCCTTAAATAGCTTAAACTTCCCTGTACAAAGTGCCCTAGGAGGCTGTACAATTAATCTTCCAACAGGAGCATGGTGACCACCCAGTTGTGCTGCAGATAAATCTGTTGGGCAGCCTGCACACTCGGCCTGCCAGCAGCAGCAGCAAATAACTGCTGCTGGGTGACCCTTGGCAGTGACTCAGAGCCACACTCACCAAAACAATCCCCACCCCAAACCAACAACCTTTTCTTTTTCCCTCTGTTGCTTCTGGGATATGTCCCCAAGCTCTCATAGAAAGACTCAGGCTGGAAGGGACCTCAGAGCTCATCTCCTCCAACCTCCCCTCCATGCCCAGGAACACCTCTCAGCTCTGCTCAGCTGCTCAAGGTCTCATCCAGCCTGGCTTTCAGCACCCCCAGGCAGGAGGCATCTTCCTTATAAGGAGAGCCTGAGGGAGCTGAGGGCTCTGTAGCTTGGAGAGGAGGAGCCTGAGGGTGACCTCATTGCTGTTGATGTGCAGGGTGAGTGCCCAGAGGCTGGAGCCAGGCTCTGCTGGGTGATGCCCAATGCCAGCAGTGGGGCAGTGGTGGAAGCTGAGGCATAGGAAGTGCCATGGAAACAGGACGAAGAATTTTGTTCCCTGTGAGGTTGGCAGAGGGCTGGAGCAGGCTGCCCAGGGGGGTTGTGGAGTCTCTCTCTGTGGAGATATCCAAGACCTGCCTGGCTGTGTTCCTGTGTGCCCTGCCCTGGGTGCTGCTGCTCTGGCAGGGGGCTTGCACTGGCTGCTCTCTGGAGGTCCCTTCCAGCCCCTGGCACTCTGTGATGCTGTGCTCTGGCCTTGGCCTCAGCCTGGTCCCTGAGCTGAGCTGGGAACCTGGGTGGGATTGGCTGTTATCAGAGTGTTGTCTTTGGCAGCCTGGCATTCCCTGCAAGGATTGATGGCTCTCCTTGTTGACCTGGCACCAGATCCCTCCTCTCAGCTGTCATCATCTGCATCCTCTTGGGCTGGGTGGGCTTGGGTCCAGCAGTAAATACTGCAAGGAGAGCAGGAGGTATGCTGAACCTTTCCTTTAATCATAATTATTGTAAGATAATTTATCTACCTGGAAAGGCTTAGCTCATGCTAAGCATCTGCTTTTCTGTCAGCTCCTGCTGCTGCCTTCTTTTTTTCCTTTCTTTTTAACCCAGTTTTCCAGCTGAGTAGACAGAGGAACAACCCCAGACCAAGCTGTTTTCCAAAGGTCGCTCAGAGAGCCACTGGCTCAGGAAGGATTTATAGGGAGCTGTGCCCTGATTTCAGTCAGCAATTCACATAGCCTTTGACCTGAGGGGCTCCTGGGTCTGCCTTGCCACTGCAGAAGACTTTCTCATGGCTCTGTTCATATTTAGTGTCTCTTAGAGAGCCAGCTAATTGCTCAGGAATTTCAGACTTGACTTGTGAGCTTCTGGTTGTGCTGACAGCAAAGTGAAAAATAGCTTGGAACAAAAGAAGGCTTGGAGGGGTGGGGGGGATCTCTTCTCCAGGCTGAGGAATTGGAATAGAAGTTCCTCTTCTTTTAAAAATCTCAGTATTTCCTGTCCTGACTCCTCAGTTTTGGAAAGCAGCCTCAGATTTTGTGGCTGTGTGGATCTCCCTTGCAGCTGAATTGCTGATACCTAGGAGTTTGCCTGTACCTTGTACCTCTGCCATCCAGAGGGACCTGGACAGGCTGCAAAGCTGGGCCCATGACAGCCTCAGGAGGTTCAACCAGACCAAGGTCCTGCAGCTGGGTTGGGGCAATGCCAGACACTGATACAGGATGGGCAGGGACTGGCTTGAGAGCAGCCCTGAGAAAAGGTCTTGGGGGTGCTGGGGGAGGAGAAGCTCAACAGGAGCCAGCAGTGAGCACTTGCAGCCCAGAGAGCCAAGCAGAGCCTGGGCTGCAGCAAGAGAAGTGTGGCCAGCAGGGCCAGGGAGGGGATTCTCCCCCTCTGCTCCGCTCTGCTCAGACCACACCTGGAGCTCTGTGAACAGTTCTGGAGCCTCTGTTCCAGGAAGGACCTGGAGGTGCTGGAAGGTGTCCAGAGAAGGGCCACGAGGATGAGCAGAGGGCTGGAGCTGCTCTGCTCTGAGGACAGGCTGAGAGAGTTGGGGTTGTGCAGTGTGGAGAGGAGAAGGCTCCCAGGAGACCTTCTGGTGGCCTTGCAGGATCTGAAGGGGGAGCTCCAAGAAAGCTGGGGAGGGACTTTTGAGGGTGTCAGGGAGTGATAGGAGTGGGGGGGATGGAGCAAAACTAGAAGTGGGGAGATTGAGATTGGATGTGAGGAAGCATCTTAAGCATGGGGGTGGTGAGAGACTGGCCCAGGTTGCCCAGGGAGGTGGTGGAAGCCTCATCCCTGGAGGTTTTTGCAGCCAGGCTGGATGTGGCTGTGAGCAACCTGCTGTGGTGTGAGGTGTCCCTGCCCATGGCAGGGGGTTGGGCCAGGCTGAGCCTTGAGGTCCCTTCCAGCCCTGACAATTCTGTGGTTCTAAATCTACTCTCAGCTCTCAGTTTGTATCCACAGTGTTGTGAGTTGCCTTCTCCTGTACCTTGTGTCCTCAGCTTTGTGAATTGCTTTCTCCACCTTTTTCTTGACACCTAATTCAGGAATTTTGCTCTACCACATTTTTTTTCTTTTAATCTCTTCTTCATTGTTGAGGTGTACTTTTGCTTGATATATTTAAGAAATAGGGGAAGCATGTTATGATTCCAGCTTTGTGTTAGCTCATTTGTAGTCTCCATATTTCACCTTCACTCACAGATTCCAGAGAAGCGTCACCTCCAGACCAAGCTGTCCTGGTATTGAGAGACACCAGGGACTTGCTAGGCTCTTGCAGTCTGAAGTGCACAGCAACTCAGAACTTCTGAAAGTGAGAAACTGAACATCACAGCACCACAGAGTGTGAGGGGCTGGAAGGGACCTCCAGAGAGCATCCATCCAAGCCCCCTGCCAGAGCAGCAGCACCCAGGGCAGCTCACACAGGAACACAGCCAGGGGGCTTTGCAATGGCTCCAGACAAGGAGACTCCACAACCTCTCTGGGCAGCCTGCTCCAGTCCTCTGCCACCCTCACAGGCAAAAAGCTTTCCCTTCTCTTGCCCTGGCACCTCCTCTGCTCCAGCTGGCACCCAGTGCCCCTTGTGCTGTCCTTGGCCAGCCCTGAGCAGAGCCTGGCTCTGTCCTCCCCACACTGCCCTGCACATCTTTCTCCCCAGCACTGAGGGCAGCCCTCAGGCTCCTCTGCTCCAAGCTCCAAGCCCCAGCTGCCTCAGCCTGGCCTCACAGGGAGATCTTCCACTGCCTGCAGCAGCTTGCGGGCTCTGCCATGGACTCTCTCCAGCACTTCCCTCAGCTCCTTCTTCACCTCAGGGGCCCAGACCTGGACACAATGTTCCAGCTGTGGCCTTAGCAGGGCAGAGCAGAGGGGCAGGAGAACCTCTCTGACCTCCTCCCCACAGCCCTTCTACTGCAGCCCAGGATGCCCTTGGCCTTCTTGAGTACTGTGTCCAGTTCTGGGCCCCTCAGTTTAGGAAAGATGTTGAATTGCTGGAGCATGTCCAGAGAAGGGCAACGAGGTTGGGGAGAGGCCTTGAGCACAAGCCCTATGAGGAGAGGCTGAGGGAGCTGGGGGTGTTTAGCCTGGAGAAGAGGAGGCTCAGGGGAGACCTCATTGCTGTCTACAACTACCTGAAGGGAGGTTGTAGCCAGGAGGGGTTTGGTCTCTTCTCCCAGGCAACCAGCACCAGAACAAGAGGACACAGTCTCAAGCTGCGCCAGGAGAGGTTTAGACTGGAGGTGAGGAGAAAGTTCTTCACAGAGAGAGTGGTTGGCCATTGGAATGGGCTGCCCAGGGAGGTCGTGGAGTCACCATCCCTGGAGGTGTTCAAGAGGGGATTGGACGTGGCACTTGGTGCCATGGTTTAGATAAGCATGAGGTGTAGGGTGACAGGTTGGACTCGATGATCCTTGAGGTCTCTTCCAACCTTCTTGATTCTTGATTCTTCTTGGCTACCAGGGCACATTGCTGGCTCAGGGCCATCCTTCTGCCCACAGAAGGTGGTGCACAGGACTGGATTTAGTGATAATCCTGCGAGCCAGGCAGCTTCAGCTGTCAGCATGATGGAGATCCCTGTGCAGAGACCTCCTGCAGTGCTGGGCTGGGGGATTGGAGGTGGGCAGCCCTTTGGTGTCATCCTTCCATTGGTTTTTCTGAACCCCTTCAATAGGAAACTGTCCCTAAAGATGGAAGCTGGGAAGCTTGAGGATAAATGATGACTGTGCTTTTCCCAGGGAGGGTGGGACCTGATGATTCTTGAGGTCCCTTCCCACTTCACACAAATATTCAGGTTGGAGAAGCCCCTCAGGATCCCCAAGCCCAACCACTAACCCTACTCTGCAAGGGTCACCCCTGAACTATATCCCAAATCACCACATCCAAACCACCTTTGAACACATCCAGGCTTGGGGACTCAAGGATTCAAAGACAGAAGTTCTGGATAGAGATTAGAGGATGGAGTTTGAACTGAGTCTTACCAGTAGCAGCTACTTTGGGTTTGAATCAGGACTTGCACTGAGCTAGAGACAGATTTCAGCTGAGTGTCGAGGCAAACCAGAGCAGCAGCAGGTCTGGAACTGCCCCTTTGCCCTGCCAGCCTCGGGCAATACCCTTCCAGCTCCCTTCCTGCACGCCAGCAGCCCTCCCCCTCCCCGCAGTGTTTCCTGCCTGCTCCAGCGCGTGCCTGCATCCCCAGCACCCCCCTACGCTGCGATTAGCCCAGCGCCTTCATCTGCATGGGATTGGGAACTGTGCTTTGTGCTGACGCAGGCAAAGGCTGGAGACTGCTTTTCAGGCCGGGGGCTGCAGAGGGAAGCGCTTGTGTGGTCCTCCAGGAGGACCCTGCCGATGGGAACAGTGCTGCTTGCATCCTTTCTGCCTCTTGCCGGGGAGCCAGAGCTGGCTGCGTGCTCTGAGCACCAGGAGCTCGCCAATGTATGGAGCTGCAGAGGCTGCATAGAATGGTGCAGGCTGGAAGGGACCTCCACAGCTCATCCAGTCCGATCCCCCCACAGCCAGCAGGGACAGCCCCAACTCCAGCAGGTTGCCCAGAGCCTCGTTGAGGCTTACCTTGAATATCTCAGGGAAGGAGCCTCAGCCACCTCCCTGGGCAACCTGTTCCAGTGTTCCACCACCCCCATAGGAAAGAATTTTTTCCTGATACCCAACCTCAATCTGCTCTGCTCTCATCTCAAACCACTGCCCCTCATCCTGTCCCTGCAGCCCTTTGGGAACAGTCTCTCTGCAGCCTTCTTGCAGCTCCTGCCAGTGGCAGGCTGCTAGTAGGTCTCCTCAGAGCCTCCTCTTCTCCAGACTCAACACCCCATGCTCCCCCAGCCTGTCCTCATAGCAGAGCTGCTCCAATCCCCTGAGCATTTTCTCTGGACCTTTTCCATCAGGTCCATGTCCTTCCTAAATTGAGCACTCCAGAGCTGCACACAGCACTCCAGGCGAGGTCTCAGCAGAGCAGAGCCCAGTGGCAGAATCACCTCCCTGGCTCTGCTGGCAGTGTTGCTTTGGATGCAACCCAGGCTGTGCTTTGCCTTCTGTACTGCAAGCTCATGTTGTGCTGCTGCTCAGAGGAGGGTGATTTGGACAAAGTGATTCTTGTTCTTCTTAGACCATAAATATGGAAGGCTGTGCTGGTGCTGCAGGGTTGTGTATGGCAGGGAAGGTGCTGCTGGGTCTGCATCTGCTGGAGCTCCATGACTCCAGGTGGCTCTGTGTGAACAAGCCCAAGGAACCAAACCTTCATTACAGTGCTGAGAGCCTGCAATACTTCCAAGCAAGCTGCAGAGCTAATTTAAATGTCCCTTCTCAGTGGTTTTCCTTCCCCTAGGTCTCTTCCTATCTGTGGTTGTGAGGCTGGGGTGCAGATTGGAAGGCTGTTAAAATATTAAGTGTAATTTTCTGCTGCATTTAAGCCTTTGGAGAGATGGTGCAGGAGGTGACATGCCACATGAAGTACAAAGACAAGAGGAGATGGTGAGCCCTAAATTATGTGCCTGGGGGTCATGTCTTGGTGTTAAAAAGCACTTTTTAAAAGTTATTTTCTTTTCTTTTTGGTCCACCCTTACCTAATTAGCAGCCTAACCACCAGCAGACAGCTATTACAGGAGGGGAGGGGAAAAGAGGAAGCTTGTGGGCTTCAGACCTATCAGCCAGAGCTATGTAGCTTGGGTGGTTTGGAACAAATTCAGATGCCAGTGAAGGTGCTGAGCATGCAAACACAGATCTGGATCTGTTGATGAAGGCTCCAGTGTTGCAGGCAGGGCAGAGCTCTGCAGCCAAAGCAAAGAAATGATCCCTGAGTCAAAGCAAAGAAATGATCCCTGAGTCAAAGCTTTCCTCCTGTGCCAGCTCCCTTATGGCATCCTTGTGTGGTTCTGTCCAGGGAGCCTTATTGCAGCACAGGCCACAGAGGAGTGGGCATGCTGGGGAGCCAAGAAGTCAAAGTGTCACACAGGGCATTAGAGGTTGGAAGGGACCTCCAGAGAGCAGCCAGTGCAAGCCCCCTGCCAGAGCAGCAGCACCCAGGGCAGCTCACACAGGAACACATCCCCCTGGATGGCTCCAGAGAAGGAGACTCCACAGCTCCCCTGGGCAGGCTGCTCCAGGGCTCTGCCACCCTCACTGCAAAGAAGTTTCTCCTCATTCTGAGCTGAAAACCCTCTCTGTTCAAGTTTGTCTCCGTTGTTCCTTCTCTTATTCCTGTGCACCACTCAAAAGAGCCTGCCCCCCTCCACTTGACCCCCACCCCTCAGCTATTGATAGACATTGATCAGATCCCTCTCACCTTCTCTTCTCCACACTAAATAGCCCCAGGGCTCTCAGTCTCTCTTCACAGGGGAGATGCTCAAGTCCCCTAAGCATCCTCATGGCTCTCCCTTGGACTCTCTCCAGCAGGTCTCTGTCTCTCTTGACCTGGGGAGCCCCAAACTGGACACAGGATTGCAGGGGTGGTCTCAGCAGGGCAGAGCAGAGGGGCAGCAGAACCTCCCCAGCCCTGTTGGCCACACTTTGCTTGCTGCCCCCCAGGATCCCATTGGCTCTCTTGGCCACAAGAGTCCAGAGCACCTCCATCAGTGATGCTGGCATGAGATAAGTGCCCCAGTGCCTGTGCTGGACAAGGAGTGTCCTGGTGTGATGGTTTGAAACTGTCTTTTTAATTTTTCCTTGCAAAGTTCAGAACAGAGAAAGTGAAAGAATGTAAATAAGTCACTCTTGGGTGTAAGAAAGCAAAATAACGATTGTTCTAAACACTTCCATTGGATAGATAGAAATGTTTAAGAACTATTACCCAAAACAAAGTAGGCATTCGGCACATTCTGCGTTCGGCAGTGGGGGCAGTTGCTGGGCTGTCTGGCTGCTGTTTTCTTCTTCTCTTCTGGCTGAAGATAACACACTGACCTTGGCAGCTAAGTTAACAACTTTCTGCTTAACTAACTCTGCTTCTCTGTCCAGGGGGGTCTGGGGGGAAGCTCCTGGGAGAGAGAGAGGCCCCTTTGGGAGGGTCCCCTTGAGGGGGGAAGCAAAGGGAGCTTGGTTGTGTTTTTCTGTTGATTGTATATATTTGTAAGTGTTGTGAATTTTGTGTATTTGTACATATTCATTGCATTTCATCTGCTTGTAAATACAGCCTTCATTTGCTTCCAGACTGGGCTAGCCTGGTTATTGTCGGTGGGGGGGAATTTCAGCTCACACTGACACACTTTTTATTTTGGCGCTCCAACTCGGGGCTCGATTGCTTGTGATTTATTTCTGCTCAGATTAGGAAGCAAAATGAAGCTGTTTTGGGTTCTGAGTCATTCTATTTTGTCTATTATCAGTGTGATTGTCTACAGATGGGCTGTTTCCTGCATGATAGACAAGATTGTGAGATATGTGGCAGGAGTCCCAGGCAGGGTGTTTTGTGCAGGGCTGGCAGCCCTGCCTGCTGCAGCAGCATTGTCTCCTTGCTGTGCCACAGTGCACCAGCCCTGCAGGTGGCATGAGAGGGGGAGGAGGCGCATGGCACAGCAAGGTCCCTGGGCACCTGGAGTGGAACCATGGAATTGCAGAGCTGTTCAGCTGGCGTTAGTGCAGAGTTTTTACTGGTTGCAGATCATTTGGGAAAGGAGAAGCCAGAAGAGCAAAGCCTGCCCCAGGGCTGGTCCAGGCCTTCGCCTTGGGTCTGCTTCTGCTCTTCACTGCAGTTCTAGGCTCCCACACCAGCTTCAGTCTGCTGCTGGAGAAGAAGAGCTCCCCAACACCCTGGACAGCACTCCAAAGCTCACTGTCTGACCTCCAAACCTACAACAGTCACTAAGTGTCAGCTCCTGAGTGTTCTAATAGCCCTTGGTTCTTTTTTTTTTTTTTCCCTCATGGAAACAAAGGAGTTGTGCCCCTGAGCTCAGTTAAGCTCACAGGGAGGTCTGCCCCAGATTTGTGTGCACATTGCATGGAACTGGTGGCATTCATTCACAGAGTTTCACCTGCACCTTCCACTCCAGGAACAGGCATAGCCACAAACATCTCACACTCCAGCCTGCTTGCCAGCTGGGCTTCCACCTCCTCCCCTTAGACAAATTGGCCAAATCATAGAATCACAGAATTGTCAGGGTTGGAAGGGACCTCAAGACTCAGACAGTCCCAACCCCCCTGCCATGGGCAGGGACACCTCACACCACAGCAGGTTGCTCACAGCCACATCCAGCCTGGCTGCAAAACCCTCCAGGAATGAGGCTTCCACCACCTCCCTGGGCAACCTCTGCCAGTCTCTCACCACTCACATGGGGGAAAAATTTCTTCCTAACATCCAGTTTGAATCTCCCCACTTCTAGTTTTGCTCCATCCCCCCCAGTCCTATCACTCCCTCACACCCTCAAAAGTCCCTCCCCAGCTTTCTTGGAGCCCCCTTCAGATCCTGGAAGGCCACCAGAAGGTCTCCTGGGAGCCTTCTCCTCTCCACACTGCACAACCCCAACTCTCTCAGCCTGTCCTCAGAGCAGAGCAGCTCCAGCCCTCTGCTCATCCTCATGGCCCTTCTCTGGACACCTTCCAGCACCTCCAGATCCTTCCTGGAACAGAGGCTCCAGAACTGTTCACAGAGCTCCAGGTGTGGTCTGAGCAGAGTGGAGCAGAAGGGGAGAATCCCCTCCCTGGCCCTGCTGGCATGAACAGTACAAGGACCCCCCAGGCCAAGGACCAGGGGAAGCTAATGGCTTCTCCCTCCCTGCCCCCCCCTTGCACACAAAAAGGGACAAGAGAAAGGAGCAGAGAGATGTTTTGTTAGTCTTAGCCAAAGCAATGCAGCCAAGGTGATGCAGAAGCCAGCAGAAGCACAAAGTTAGTACCTCCCAGCCTGAGCAAGAAGAGAGCTTGGATGGGTTTGCACAACTGGTTTAAGTTCATTATCTTTCCAATGGGATTGTTTAGAATTTATCATGATTTTCTTTTTTATACCCAACAGTGATTTATTTACATTTTGCCACTTTCTGTTCAAGACCTGTGAAAAAACTTTGGAGGCACAGCCTCAGACTCCCACAGTAAGCCCCCTGCCCACCTACCTAGCCACTTGCCCCTCTGAAGCCAGATGAAAGCCAACCCTTGCTTTCCAGTCCTGGCCCACACAACCCAGTGCAGAGTGTGAGCAAAGCTGGCAGCTTTCCCACTCCTGCTGCTCACTGATCCTTCAAGAATTAATTAGGGGCAATAAAGCAGAGGAGATTCAGCTCATTTGATCTCACAGTTTGCCAGGACCTGGTGGCTGTGGCTGCATCTGATATGCATACCTCAGAACTCAAGGGCTCTCCAAGAATACATTAAAGCCAGCTGCCAAGCACAGCACTGCCATAAAACAAACTCCAGGCAAAAACTCTTTTGAAACATTAGCCTGGAAAAGCATTAAGAGATCATCAGGTCTGCTTCAAATAAGGCTATTTATGTGAGCTGTCAGGAGCATAAGCTGTAGGGAATCAGAAATCAAGGATTTAGGACAAGGAGAAGGACCTCTGAGCTGCTCCTCCCTGCTGGGATGTCCACTGCCCAACTGGAGTATGAGCTCACCAGTAAAGTTCTCAGGAAAGCAGTTTTAAATGAAGCTCCATCAACTTGCTGGAGCAGTGTTCTGCTGCCAGGCTGGGAATTCCTGGCCAGCACAGCACTGTTGCAGCAAAAGTTGTTCAGAGATGTATCTTCCAGTCCAAGAGGGCAGCCTCTTGCTAGTGGAAATTGTTGTTGCTCTATCAACAACAGCAACTAAACCTTGGAGAAAGACCTTGGAGTGCTGGTGGGCAGCAAGTTCTGCAGGGGACAGCAATGTGCCCTGGTGGCCAAGAGAGCCAATGGGATCCTGGGGGGGCAGCAAGAAAAGTGTGGCAGCAGGGCTGGGGAGGTTCTGCTGCCCCTCTGCTCTGCCCTGCTGAGACCACCCCTGCAATCCTGTGTCCAGTTTGGGGCTCCCCAGATCAAGAGAGACAGAGACCTGCTGGAGAGAGTCCAAGGGAGAGCCAGGACGATGCTTAGGGGACTTGAGCATCTCCCCTGTGAAGAGAGACTGAGAGCCCTGGGGGTGTTTAGTGTGGAGAAGAGAAGGCTGAGAGGGATCTGATCAATGTCTATCAATAGCTGAGGGGTGGGGGTCAAGTGGAGGGGGGCAGGCTCTTTTGGGTGGTGCACAGGGATAAGAGAAGGAAGAATGGAGACAAACATGAACAGAGGAGGTTTCAGCTCAGAATGAGGAAAAACTTCTCTGCAGTGAGGGTGGCAGAGGGCTGGAGCAGGCTGCCCAGAGAGGTTGTGGAGTCTCCTTCTCTGGAGCCATTCCAGAGCCCCCTGACTGTGTTCCTGTGTGAGCTGCCTTGGGTGCTGCTGCTCTGGCAGGGGGCTTGCACTGGCTGCTCTCTGGAGGTCCCTTCCAACCCCTAATGTCCTGTGATGCTGTGACTCTGTAAAATGCTCTTTTGTCTTTTCAGCACGAGCTAGATCCCTACCAGTCTCTCAGGTCCCTTCCAGCCTAAGCCATGCTGTGACTCAGCTTGGCACTGACTGGTGCAGAGACTTCCCCTGCCCTCAGCAGCACAGAGACCTGCAGGCAGGTGTAGGCTGCATGTCTCTGAGGAGCCTGCTCTTTGCAATGGAGATCTGTAGCACACCTGAGGGGATAAGATACATGAGCTGAGCTTCCACTTCCTTTTCCCCTTCCAAGCATCTTTTCACAGCAGCTGGCACTCCTGCCCCCTGCATCCCAAACTCTGGGGTGATCAGGAGCTGCTGCATCTCCTCTGTTTGCTTCCCTTTGACCTTTCTGCCAGGCAGCACTTCCCAAAGGTGGATTTTATCCACAACCTACGCGTGGGAGGCAGAACTCTGGAGAGGACAGGCAGGCAGCTGCCAATCCCTGACCCAAGAGGTTTGCAAACAATGCTTCTGTAGCTAGATCAATGCCTTTGCTTTGTAAGGGGCAAGAGCTGGGTAGGCTGGAGAGCAGTAAACACGGGTGTTGGTCAGTGCTACACATTCCTGCCCTGGCAGGGGGGTTGGACTAGATGACCTCTCAAGGTCCCTTCCAGCCCCTGACAGTCTGTGATTCTGTGATCCCACCCCTGCAGCAATTAACCTCAGTTATAAATCTGCAAGTTCTGCCTTGGTGGCAAGTTCTGGGATGTTTGGAAGGACCTCATGGTCTCCAGGATGGTTTAGGCACCTGCAGCAGAAGAGAATCCCCTTCAAGATTTATGAATATGCTCAGTGGAAAGGAGAGAGAACATCTGAGAGCTGAGGTGAAACCACAGCCTCTGCTCATGAGCCAGCTTAAATTTCCAAGTTGTTCAGCTTCTTTGTGAGGCTGCACGGAAATGGTAACAAACTAGTTGCATCCCCTGCTAAAAGGGATCCTGAGAACTTCTCTCAGTCAGCAGCTTCATGCAGATCCTGTGTGTAGGAGGTTGTGTTGTTTACTACCAGCTATTGCCTCTATCACCATAGCACATACAGGGCTTGGTGGTAGAGCAGGCTCCAGAGCAGGGATGCACAAAGGCAGAAAAGAATAAAGACAGACTCAAAAACCCCTCTGAGATCACAGAGTCACAGAGTGTGAGGGTCTGGAAGGGACCTCCAGAGAGCATCCATCCAAGCCCCTGCCAGAGCAGCAGCACCCAGGGCAGCTCACACAGGAACACAGCCAGGGGGCTTTGCAATGGCTCCAGACAAGGAGACTCCACAACCTCTCTGGGCAGCCTGCTCCAGCCCTCTGCCACCCTCACAAACAAAAAGCTTTCCCTTCTCTTGCCCTGGCACCTCCTCTGCTCCAGCTGGCACCCAGTGCCCCTTGTGCTGGCCTTGGCCAGCCCTGAGCAGAGCCTGGCTCTGTCCTCCCCACACTGCCCTGCACATCTTTCTCCCCAGCACTGAGGGCAGCCCTCAGGCTCCTCTGCTCCCAGCTCCAAGCCCCAGCTGCCTCAGCCTGGCCTCACAGGAAGATCTTCCACTGCCTGCAGCAGCTTGCGGGCTCTGCCATGGACTCTCTCCAGCACTTCCCTCAGCTCCTTCTTCACCTCAGGGGCCCAGAGCTGGACACAAGATTCCAGCTGTGGCCTTAGCAGGGCAGAGCAGAGGGGCAGGAGAACTTCTCTGACCTCCTCCCCACAGCCCTTCCAATGCAGCCCAGGATGCCCTTGGCCTTCTTGGCTACCAGGGCACATTGCTGGCTCAGGGGCATCCTTCTGTCCACCAGATGTACACCCTGAAGACACCTTCAGGTAAAAAATCCACATAACGTAGCTGTTCCCACCTCTTGAAAACTTCCACCTTTTATTTCCATGTGAAGCCACAGCTCAGTAGCTTTTTATTCGTTATCTGCTGTCTTTTCAAGTTTCATTTCCAGGCCCCTACATGAAGTTAAGCCTAAAAACTGCCCTTCCATGTTTTGATTTCAACTTCAATTGCATTGCTGGTGTGCTTATGTTACCTTGGTAACATTGCAGCATGGGGGCCAGCCAACAGGTATTGGGATCTGTGTCCTTCAACTAGATAACCCTCAAGGGCCAGAACACCTTCCAGAGGATCTTAAAAGCAGGCAGCAGATGTATTGATAACATCCTAGTGAAGTGTAAAACCACTCATGGTGGGGGTCTGGCCTGGGAGGCAGCTCAGGCTGTGAGTGCAGGACCTATCTGTGGGTGCTGCTGCTGGAGCTGGGTCACTGCTTCATGTCTAGCAGCAGCCCAGCTTGTAGTCAACAGAATGGATAAGTGTAGGGGGAGCAAAACTAGAAGTGGGGGGATTGAGATTGGATGTTAGGAAGAAGTTGTTCCCCATGAGGGTGGTGAGAGACTGGCACAGGTTGCCCAGGGAGGTGGTGGAAGCCTCATCCCTGGAGGTTTTTGCAGCCAGGCTGGATGTGGCTGTGAGCAACCTGCTGTGGTGTGAGGTGTCCCTGCCCATGGCAGGGGGGTTGGAACTGGCTGATCCTTGAGGTCCCTTCCAGCCCTGACAATTCTGTGATTCTAAGTCTGTTGGCTGATACGAGATGGGAGAATAGGCTCCCACCAGCTCTCTGGTGGTCCTCAAATCTGTTGGAAAATGGCTCAGGAGTCCTGTTTCTCTCTTTCTTCCCCTAGGCAAAAGAAAGCTTAACCTTCCCACCAGGCAGGGGACTTCAGCTTCTGAAGATGGCTTGGGGCTTCACTGAAGTCAGTACAAGCAGGCTCTACAGTTAACTGGCCACTGCTGGAGAGAGTCCATGGCAGAGCCCCCAAGCTGCTGCAGGCAGTAGAAGATCTCCCTGTGAGGCCAGGCTGAGGCAGCTGGGGCTTGGAGCTGAGAGCAGAGGAGCCTGAGGGCTGCCCTCAGTGCTGGGGAGAAAGATGTGCAGGGCAGTGTGGGGAGGACAGAGCCAGGCTCTGCTCAGGGCTGGCCAAGGCCAGCACAAGGGGCACTGGGTGCCAGCTGGAGCAGAGGAGGTGCCAGGGCAAGAGAAGGGAAAGCTTCTTGCCTGTGAGGGTGGCAGAGGACTGGAGCAGGCTGCCCAGAGAGGTTGTGGAGTCTCCTTGTCTGGAGCCATTGCAAAGCCCCCTGGCTGTGTTCCTGTGTGAGCTGCCCTGGGTGCTGCTGCTCTGGCAGGGAGCTTGGATGGATGCTCTCTGGAGGTCCCTTCCAGCCCCTCACACTCTGTGACTCTGTGTCACTGGCAGGTTGTTAACCTCTTGAGGACTAGCTCCTGTCTGCTCATTCTGCTCTCCCTGCTCAGCAAACCACCTGCCTTGAGTTTTCCACATTTGGCAGCACAACTCCATTCTTTCTTTTGCTCATTCTTTTTTGTGGCAGCAAATGGAACATGAGGCAGCAATATTGCCCTTTACAAGGGAAAAACTTAGGACCCAAAGTGATCTCATGACTCCAAACAGAATCAGATGATAAGTGTGGGAAGCTTACCCAGCTATAGTGGTGCCTTGTACCAACCAACAGCTCAGGATTAGTAGGATTAAAATAAATCTTGTTTCTGGCCATCCATGTCTGAATTTCAGCTTGGCATCTCGTCAACAAAGCAGCTGCCTTTTGCCAAGGTACTGTGACAAATTTCTTTTTCCCTAAACTTTGTCTGGGGGAGGTGGAAAGAAGGTGTTCTGGAAGAGTGTGTGAAGTGCTCTGCATTGTCTAGAGAAATGATGCTAAAAGTGGAGCAGAACGAAATGTTCAACCTGCAGTGAGAAAAGAGAAGCACATCTGGAAGTGCCCTGCTGAATCTGCTGAGGTGAGGCAGCAAGAGTGTCTCCTTTGGCTCTGTCATAAACAGCTTCTCATGGAATGGCTCAGCTTGGAAGGGACCTCAAACATCATCCAGTTCCAACCCTTGCCATGAGCAGGGACACCTCCCACCAGCCCAGGTTGCTCAAGGTCTCATCCAGCCTGGCCTTGAACACCTCCAGGCAGGAGGCATCCACAGCCTCCCTGGGCAACCTGTGCCAGAGTCTCACCAGCCTCATTGGAAAGATTTTCCTTCTACTCTCCAGTCTCAATCTGCCCTCCTCAAGCTTCAATCCATTCCCTCTCATCCTGTCACTCCCAGCCCTTGGCAAAACTCCCTTCCTGGCTTTCTTGTACTCCCCTTCAGGTACTGGAAGGTTGCTCTAAGGTCTCCCTGGAGCATTCTCTTCTTTAGGCTGAACAGCCCCAACTCCCTCAGCCTGTCCCCACAGGAGAGGTTCTCCATCCTCTGATCATCTTTGTGGCCTCCTCTGGACCCTCTCCAGCAGCTCCAGGTCCCTCTTGTGCTGGGGGCCCCAGAACTGGAGGCAGTGCTGCAGGTGGGGTCTGAGCAGAGCAGAGCAGAGGGGCAGAATCCCCTCCCTGTGCTGCTGCTCTCCCTGCTCTGGATGCAGCTCAGCACACAGCTGGCTCTGGGCTGCCAGGGACCATTGCTGGCTCCTGGGGAGTTTGTCACCAACTGACACCCCCAAGGCCTTCTCCTCCAGGCTGCTCTCCAGACACTCCTCACCCAGCCTGGATTTGTGCTTGGTCAGCTTTAAAGTTTCTGAGCTGGGTGTTAGCCATTAAAACCAGCAGAGCTCCAGTGCCATCACACCAGTTTATGGGAGCAAAAGCTCTGCCCCAGCACCTCTGATTATTTTATTCTCTTTAAACCACATCTTTAAGAGGAGATATCTGTACACAAGGGCTGTTTGCAACTCTATCTGTCCCCTGTAGCATGTGCCTGCTGCTGTGCTCTGGAAGAACAGAGTAATAATAGCTTTTAAATCTGAATCCAGGCAGGTCTAAAGAGAAACAGCATATCCCATAACAGTAGTGTTGCTCTCAGGGGGAGGATTTTCAGGGTTGTGGGAGCTTTTGGTGCAGAATGGAAGTGTTGGAGCAGGTTCAGTAAGGAGTCTTGATGCCAACAGTGAAAAGTAGGAAATATCTTTTTAAGGAGTGGGATTCAGAGCTGAAGTGATACCAAAGCAAAGGCAGTGGGGTAGGCAGCTGGCACAGAAGCAGTGTAGCTGTACAAGAAGGCATGAAGACCAAGTCAATTTCTTGCTCATTATTATTAAAGTCAGCCATGAAGCCACCAGGGACCTCTAGCACTTCCCCTGCAGTGCCTGTGGCTGGCTACCAGCTCCTAATACCCAGGGCTTAATAAAGAGACCTCAGGATGAATCATAGAAGGGTTTGGGTTGGAAGGGACCTCAAGGCTGATGCAGTTCCAACCCTCCTGCCATGGGCAGGGACACCTTCCTCCAGCCCAGGTCGAGGATTCATCCACCCTGCCCTTGAACAGCTCCACGGAGTGGACATCCACAACCTCCCTGGGAGACCTCCTTGCAGAGAAGGTGAAGCAGTTTGGTGTCTGCTCTCTGGCAGGAGGAAAGCCTCTTCCAAAACACCCAAATCCTCTCCTAATCAAATTCATTTTGTCCTGGTCAGTCCAACCACTGCCTTCAATCTCCATTTCCCCAGAGAGGTGCTGGAATGGGGGTTTATTTGCACAGCCCACCCCCTAAATCCTTCTCTCCGTCCCCTCAGACATTACTCAGAGATACCTCCACGTGCCCCAGACCCTCTCACAGCAGTGGACATCACTGTGAGAGGGTCTGGGACCTGTGGAGGCATCTCCAAACTACCCCCTGGAGGTCCTCTGCTTTTCCTTTTCTACTAAGAGTAAAAGCAAGTGGAAAGTCTTTTCAGCTGTGAAATGTGGTACCCAGGACCTGAAGGCTGCTCAGTGTGGTCCTGATGGGAAGAAAGGATGCTGCCTGCCCTCGGTGCCTCCTTAATCCCTGAGCAGAGCCTCATCTGAGGTCCAACACTTCCCCCCTGGCCCTCCTGTCTTTTTGTTTCCCTTCTTTTGTGGTGGACCCGGAGAGTTAATTACCTGATCGTTTACTTCCTATGTCCACACTTGAGGACAGCTGATGGGAACTACTCCAATCAAATTCCAGCAGGAGCTGTAGGGATTACTCCTGGCGATTTTTTCAGGAGGAGTTTGAACTTCCCTAGAAGCAAACTGAGAGACTATGCCTTCAAGAGTGACCCCCATGGCAGAGTGAGCCTTAACCTTTGTTCTGCTCATCTAAAGTATTAAACTAATTATGGAGAGCAAGACAAGTAGCTCTCAAGAACAATTCATGCTCTAGCAACTCCTTTTGGTGTAACCTAAGACATTGCACTTGGTCAGGGATGTTGCAGTGAATGTTTAACGTGTTCTGCACATGGATTTTCTTATTTTTTTTTTCCTGAACTGCCACTTCAGTTTGGATCTCACTTTGCAATGCTCAACCTTGGCTGCTTGGCAAGGCAGCCTCACAGAACATGTCCTGTCCAGAGAAGGGTCATAAGGATGAGCAGAGGGCTGGAGCTGCTCTGCTCTGAGGACAGGCTGAGAGAGTTGGGGTTGTGCAGTGTGGAGAGGAGAAGGCTCCCAGGAGACCTTCTGGTGGCCTTCCAGGATCTGAAGGGGGCTCCAAGAAAGCTGGGGAGGGACTTTTGAGGGTGTGAGGGAGTGATAGGACTGGGGGGAATGGAATAAAACTGTAAGTGGGGAGATTGAGATTGGATTTTAGGAAGAAATTCTTCCCCATGAGGGTGGTGAGAGACTGGCAGAGGTTGCCCAGGGAGGTGGTGGAAGCCTCATCCCTGGAGGTTTTTGCAGCCAGGATGGATGTGGCTGTGAGCAAGTCCAACCTCTCACCCAGCACCATCCAATCAACTAACCTATGGCACTGAGTGCCTCATCCAGGTTCTTTTTAAACACCCCCAGGGATGGTGACTCCACCACCTCCCCAGGCATCATCCCAAAGGCCAATCTCTCTTCCTGGGAAGAATTCCTTCCTCACATCCAACCCAAACCTCCCCTGGTGCAGCTTGAGACTGTGTCCTCTTGTTCTGCTGCTGGTTGCCCGGGAGAAGAGACCAACCCCCCCTGGCTACAACCTCCCTTCAGGGAGTTGTAGACAGCAATGAGGTCTCCCCTGAGCCTCCTCTTCTCCAGGCTAAACACCCCCAGCTCCCTCAGCCTCTCCTCACAGGGCTGTGCTCCAGACCCCTCCCCAGCCTTGTTGCCCTTCTCTGGACACCTTCCAGCAACCTGTAGCACAGTGTTGGTGATGCTTCTCTAGTAATGTTCCATTAATCCCACCTGGTGTCATCAGCCATCCTTCACCTCCAGCTCCAGTCATCCCAGCTGGTTCTGGGAGCTCTAATTAAAGACATTTATTGGAGAATACTTAATCTAGGTGCTGAAGCCAAGCAGACAAAGCACTCTGGATGAAAGCTTTATCTTGGTGCTTGCCTCTGTGCTTGTGGCAGGCTGGCTTGAGAATCCTATCAAAGAAGTATCCACGTTTTGAATCAGTTCAACTCCTCAGTCTGCTACCTTGTGGCTGTTTAGCAGCAGATGGTTCCTGCAGGTTGTAATTGTGTCAAGCTTCTGATACAGCTTTGGGCACTGTACTCCTACACAACCTGTGGGGTCAGAACACACTTGAAGCTGTGAGGAGAAGGAGAAGCTTTCCCTCACCAGCAGATGGGGGTGTCAGTTGGTGACAAACTGCCCAGCATCCAACAGTGGTCCCTGGCAGCCCAGCAGGCAGCTGTGTGCTGAGCTGCATCCAGAGCAGGGAGAGCAGCAGCACAGGGAGGGGATTCTGCCCCTCTGCTCTGCTCTGCTCAGACCCCACCTGCAGCACTGCCTCCAGTTCTGGGGCCCCCAGCACAAGAGGGACCTGGAGCTGCTGGAGAGGGTCCAGAGGAGGCCACAAAGATGATGAGAGGATGGAGAACCTCCCCTATGGGGACAGGCTGAGAGAGTTGGGGCTGTTCAGCCTGGAAAAGAGAAGGCTGCAGGAGACCTTAGAGCAGCCTTCCAGTACCTGAAGGGGGCTCCAGGAGAGCTGGGAAGGGAGTTTTGCCAAGGGCTGGGAGTGATAGGATGAGAGGGAATGGATTGAAGCTTGAGGAGGGCAGATTGAGACTGGAGATGAGGAAGAAATTCTTTATAGAGTGAGGCTGGTGAGACTCTGGCACAGGTTGCCCAGGGAGGCTGTGGATGTCTTCTCCCTAGGGGTGGTCACATCCAGCCTGGATGAGACCTTGAGCAACCTGGGCTGGTGGGAGGTGACCCTGCCCATGGCAGGGGCTTGGAACTGGATGATCTTTGAGGTCTCTTCTGACCCAAACCATTCTTTGATGCTATGATTCTTAAGAACACTTGGCAATGCTTTCTTCATGATAGCTGCAGAGTGCTCAGTTTTGTGGTAAGCTTCCCAGGGTCCCTGTAGGGTTTGTGTCCTCCTGGCTCTGGACACAGCTGTCTGTCATTACTGATAACCTAATGAGCTCAGGTGGTCTCTTTTCTACAAGCCAGCAGCTTCAGCTGTGTCAGGGTTTGAATTGCATTCACCTGGGGGTCAGTGCACTGCATTTCCAAGCAGTCTTTGGAGTGTAGCTGCAAATGAACAGCAACAGGACCAGAGCTTGGGCTGCTAGAACATAGGAGCAAGTTCCCTTGCAGATTCTGCTGCTGCTCCAGCTCTTACTGATTCAGGTGCTTCTCTTCAGGTTGCTAACTACTGAGAGCATCTTAAACCCAGTTATTTGACTTCAAGCAGTTGGTTGCCATGGAAACTGCAAGACATAGCTTTGGGCATCTGTTGGGCCAAATTTTAGGTGAAAGCCTCTGTGGGAAAATTGTCATTACAAGGCAGCCAAGTTTTAAATCAAAGCCAAAGACTCTCAGCCTAACAAAGGCTTGAGAGAGCTGTGGCTGGCCTTGTCTCTTCTGATAACCAGGGGCTTGTAACTAGTGGAGGAGCAGGGATTAGCCATGAATAAAACAGCCAAAAACACTCAGAAGGGACCTTGCAAAGAAGATCTTGAAAGAGACAAACTGTCAGAGCAGCTCCATGCTGATGGGAGCAGGGAGGTGGTGGGGAGTGATGTTTGTTTGCATGCTCTTGGTGTTTTGTTAATGCAGTTGTTAACCTGTGTGTAGGCACTGCTGGGCACTGCATTGGCTGCTCTGTTAGCTCCCCTGGTAGTGCTGACAGGAGCAGGCGTAACGGCACAGGGCTTCTCCTTCAGGAATTAATTATAGATATATAATATAGGTAATATATAATATAGCTTTTATATATATAATATAGATACAGCTGGGTTGGGGCAATCCCAAGCACTGATACAGGCTGGGCAAGGACTGGCTTGAGAGCAGCCCTGAAGAAAAGGACTTGGGGGTGCTGGGGGAGGAGAAGCTCAACAGGAGCAAGCAGTGAGCACTTGCAGCCCAGAGAGCCAAGCAGAGCCTGGGCTGCAGCAAGAGAAGTGTGGCCAGCAGGGCCAGGGAGGGGATTCTCCCCCTCTGCTCCACTCTGCTCAGACCACACCTGGAGCTCTGTGAACAGTTCTGGAGCCTCTGTTCCAGGAAGGACCTGGAGGTGCTGGAAGGTGTCCAGAGAAGGGCCACGAGGATGAGCAGAGGGCTGGAGCTGCTCTGCTCTGAGGACAGGCTGAGAGAGTTGGGGTTGTGCAGTGTGGAGAGGAGAAGGCTCCCAGGAGACCTTCTGGTGGCCTTGCAGGATCTGAAGGGGGCTCCAAGAAAGCTGGGGAGGGACTTTTGAGGGTGTCAGGGAGTGATAGGATTGGGGGGGATGGAGCAAAATTAGAAGTGGAGAGATTGAGATTGGATGTTAGGAAGAAGTTGTTCCCATGAGGGTGGTGAGAGACTGGCCCAGGTTGCCCAGGGAGGTGGTGGAAGCCTCATTCCTGGAGGTTTTTGCAGCCAGGCTGGATGTGGCTGTGAGCAACCTGCTGTGGTGTGAGGTGTCCCTGCCCATGGCAGGGGGGTTGGGACTGGCTGAGCCTTGAGGTCCCTTCCAACCCTGACAGTTCTGTGATTCTATGAGTCTATAATATAGGGGTTTATATATATATGTGTGTGTGTAAAAAAAATTCCTTAACAACAGATTTGGTTTCTCAGTTAAGGACACAGCCAGCTCCTGAAGTGCTGCTTCACTTCATAGAATGACAGAATTGTCTTGCTCTTAGGCCTTTGAAACCAGACCCAGCCTGATGTTCTCTCTCCACACAGTGCCTAGCATGGCAGGGTCTTGATCCATGATTAAGGATCCTAAATGTAATGACAGGGAAAACAGTAGTGTTGCAGAGTATCACAGAATGGTGTTGGAAGGGAGCTCCAGAGGGCATCCAGTCCAACCCCCTGCACTCAGCAGGGACATCCTCCTCTAGAGCAGGTTGCTCACAGCCTTCTCCAGCCTCACCTTCAACATCTCCAGCCATGGGGCCTCAGCTCCCTCCCTGGCCAACCTCTTGCAGAGTTGCAGCAGCCTCCTGCTGCACAACTTGTTCCTCACATCCAATCTCAATCTGCTCTGCTCTCCTTTCAAACCCTTGTCCCTGCCTCTGTCCCTGCAGCCCTTTGGGAACAGTCCCTCTGCAGCCTTCTTGGAGCCCTTTCAGGCACTGGAAGGTTGCTCTGAGGTGTGCCTGGAGCCTTCTCTTCTGCAGGCTGAACACCCCCAGCTCCCTCAGCCTGGCCTCACAACAGAGCTGCTGCAACCCCCTGAGCATTTTTGTTTCCCTCCTCTGGACCTGCTCCATCAGGTCCATGTCCTTCCTACATTGAGGGCCCCAGTACAGGTCCAAGCTCTCAGGGAGTTCATGCAGGCTGCCTTGAAGACCTGGAGCTGTAAGTCTAGTTGGGGAGTTTTGTGCATTACCAGAACTTTTTTTTCCCTCTGTTTTTTTTTTCTTTTTCTTCTTCTTTTTTTTTTTTTCTTTTTTTTTAACACAGCCTTGTTTCTGCACCTGCAGGAAATCCTGTGTCATCTGCCAGAACCCAAATTTCAAGGATTAGCTAATAACATTTCCTTTGAAAAAAGAGAGAGCTGATTCTTAACCAGGAGCCTGACTCTTTGAAGTCTCTGTAATCTATTTTCCCTGGCTGCTTTTAATGAGCCTTTGAATGTTACTCTGCAATTTCTCTCTCTCTTTTTTCCCCCCTCCCTCTGTCTTGGGGTTTGGTTTTTTTTTTTTTCTTTATTTTTAATTTAGTGGTGGAAGGGAATGTGCTTTCACTTATCTCCAAAGAATTAACCAAAAAAAATTGATAGTTGCAAGTCACTTTCACAGTGCCAGGACACTCAGTGGTGCAGTATAATTTGAGTACATCTATAGTAAATAAATAAATCACAGCTTTTCTGGAGTCTCCATTCCAGAGGTTCTTGAGGTGTAGGAGAAAACTCAGATCTGGGTTTGGGTCTCTTTTCTAATTTTGTGTAGGCAAGCTGCCAGTGGAGTTTCTTCTGACATCCCTTGACACCCCATTCTGCACACTATTGACTTCAACTATGGCCATGATACTGTTCCAACAACATGAAACAAAACCAGCACAGCTCACCCTCAACTGGTTGGTTTTAGGGATGTGTAACAGGTCAGGAATGCCAGCATGGAGCAGGCTCAACGGCAACTAGCAAGATCCTTGATCTCCCTGCCATGCTTCAGGTCTTGCTCTGAGGACTGGCCTGAGTCTGCACTGACCTTGCCTTGCTTTACATAGGTGTATGCAGCTCCTTTGATTGCACAGGATGGATGCTTGAGTCTGCACTGACCTTGCCTTGCTTTATATGGGTGTAGGTAGCTCCTCTGATTGCACAGGGTGCATGCATGAGTCTGCACTGACTGTGCCTTGCTTTATAAAGAAGGTGTCCAGAGAAGGGCCAAGAGGATGAGCAGAGGGCTGGAGCTGCTCTGCTCTGAGGACAGACTGAGAGAGTTGGGGTTGTGCAGGCTGGAGAGGAGAAGGCTCCCAGGAGACCTTCTGGTGGCCTTCCAGGATCTGAAGGGGGCTCCAAGAAAGCTGGGGAGGGAATTTTGAGTGAGTGAGTCAGGGAGTGCTAGGACTGGGAGGGATGGAGCAAAACTAGAAGTGGGGAGACTGAGATGGGATGTTACGAAGAAATTCTTCCCCATGAGGGTGGTGAGAGACTGGCACAGGTTGCCCAGGGAGGTGGTGGAAGCCTCATCCCTGGAAGTTTTTGCAGCCAGGCTGGATGTGGCTGTGAGCAACCTGCTGTGGTGTGAGATGTCCCTGCCCATGGCAGGGGGGTTGGAACTGGCTGAGCCTTGAGGTCCCTTCCAACCCTGACAGTTCTGTGATTCTGTGATTCTGTGCAGCTCCTTTGATTGCACAGGATGGATGCCTGAGTCTGCACTGACCTTGCCTTGCTTTACATGGGTCTGTGCAGCTCCTTTGATTGCACAGGATGCAAGCTCGAGTCTCACCACTGGCCAGACATGACTTTCCCAAAGCTGGGCAGGAACTCCTTGCCCTGGCTTCCAGCCTGCTGCCAGAAATATGTTTGTTGGCACAGGCTGCACTTGTGCTGGCACAGCTGCACAGCTTCTCCTCTCTGCAGCATGAAAGGCTCCATCCCCGGCCACCCCTGGAACACATGCTAGCTGAGGCTACCAGGGTGGAGGGGGCAGGAGGCATGGATGAGGGGGCTCAGCCTCATGAATCAAGGCTGCACTGGGGATGTGGCCCCACCTCTGTTTGCACTTCTGAGTGCTGAGCTTCCCTCTGCCTAGCAGCCCCAATCTTCCTCCCTGATGCTGCTCAGCCACAACCACAGGCTCACTGTCGACGCCTCCGGAGAGGAGAGAACAGGCCTCAGCCTGTGCAGCTTCTTCATTAGTGCTGCTGGAAGCCATAATTAGATAATCTGTGAAGGTTTTCCTCCTGCCAGCAGACAGGCTTCATGTGCAAAATCTGAAGTAATGATCTGGAGTGCATTGCAGCTCAGCCATGAACAGGATAGGGCTGGGGTTGCTTTCTGTGCTCGAGGAACAGAGCCCTTTGGGCAGAGCACAGAGGAGATCTAACTGTAGAGAGCTCTGCAGCAGCTCTCTTTGGCCTTACAATCAATGCAGGCTCTAATGATGTTCCTTTATTTAACATTTTACTTCATCAGGCTTTGCCCATCAGGATGCATTTTTTGGGACCACTTAAAGTACTGCTTGTTAGTTCAAAAGAAGGAAGCCCAATCTGACTGGCCACAATGAGACCACTAATGGCTTCTTAACTCAACCTGCTTTACATCAGGTGAAGGCTCTTCTGAAAAGCTGGTCCACAGGGCAGAACTCTTTGGCCTTCTCAAGGGGTGTGAGGCAGCTCCCACTGTTTTCTGGTGAGTTAAAATGTTTAGGGTGCCTTGCCTCCTCTTGGTGGAGGGTTGGAAGCACTGCCTGCCAAACCACTGGCTGTTTAGCTACTCTCTTTTGTTTTTTTTTCCCTGTCTCTCCATTGTGGACAGAGAGGTGGAAGAAGGAATTAGCCCACCTACTGAGTAATTATTTATCTTCTATTATTTTTTGATTTCTTTGAAAAAAAAAAATCAAAGCGTTCCTCCTGGCAGACAAACTTTTATTGGGAATGGAAACCATACAGCTGGAAGGATTACGTGCAGGGCAGCACGAGCTTTGCAATTTGCTTGCCCCAATGGTCTTCAAACCTGATTTGTTCTTTTTTTTTTTTTTTTGTTTTGTTTTCTGTTTTGGACCCCTGGAGCCATGGACTTTCTGAATATTTGAATTGGTGCCACAGTCAGCTGGAATAGGGCCCATACACCACATGCCAGAGCCTAAATACCCTAACAAGCTCTCCCCCGGGAATCTGGAAAGGTGCAACCAGCCAAGTTTGCTCTTGCTCCTCCTCTACTGGAATCCACCTTAGTCAGCCCAGCAGCAGGAGCTTGCTAAAACCTCTGGGGGATGGCTGGCATGAGGCACTGCAAGGAAACCTGCAGAGTGGACCTACCCTCCTCTCTCTGGACGGAGACTGCAGCTTGCTCGGTGTGCCCAGCTCCACGAGCAGCACCCAGGGCTGGGGGAGGTAAGGTCACACCACAAGGCAGAAAGGCACAGGCAAGGCAAACACCCACCCAACCAAACTGAAGGTTCTGCCCTTTGGGAGCAGCAGTGGGAACTGTGGAGGCACTGACCTGGCCTGGCCTTTCCCAGGGTAGCTCCTCCTTCAGTTCCTCTCTGTTTAGCACGGGGAGTGGAAGGACATTTTGCTGGCCTTGGCTCGGTGATGTGAACTGCAAGCTGGATTGACACCAGAGCACAGCAGCTCCAGATTGCTTCCATGCCTAGATGTTGTGAGAGTGAGTCAGGACAAGTTCAGTGTGCAAGCAGCATGTGCCAGACTGTTTGGGGAAGTGCAAACCCACCCTGTTAATGGTGCACAAACGATCATCCCTGGATGGTGGGGGTCTTGCCTTCTGTTCCCAATACATTTTCCTTTCTCTGCACCAGTGTCCTGATAGGCAAAATGTCAGCTGAGGTCAGCTGAATCCTGAATCAAGACTGAAGGCTTGGCTTGATCACAGGCTCACAAGATGTTAGGGGTTGGAAGGGACCTCTGGAGATCTTCCAGTCCAACCCCCCTGCCAGAGCAGGACCAGAGAATCCAGCACAGGTCACACAGGAACACATCCAGATGGGGCTGGAAAGGCTCCAGAGAAGGAGACTCCACAACCTCTCTGGGCAGCCTGTTCCAGGGCTCTGGGACCCTCACACTGAAGAAGTTCCTCCTCATGGTGAGGTGGAACCTCCTGTGCTAGAGTTTATATCCATTGTCCCTTGTCCTATCCCAGGGTGCAGCTGAGCAGAGCCTGTCCCTGTCCCCTCCCTCCTGACCCCCAGCCCTCAGCTATTGATAGACATTGATCAGATCCCTCTCAGCCTTCTCCTCTCCACACTAACCACCCCCAGGGCTCTCAGCCTCTCCTCACCAGGCAGTCTCCAGTCCCTTTACCATCCTGGTAGCTCTGTGTTGGACTCTCTCCAGCAGATCCCTGTCCCTCCTGAACTGGGGAGCCCAGAACTGGATGCAATATTCCAGGTGAGGTCTCAGCAGGTCAGAGTAAAGGGGGAGGAGAACCTTCCTGGATCTGCTGGCCACACTCCTCTGAATGGCCCCCAGGATACCACAAACTGCCTGATGCCAGCAGGCAATGTTAAAGACAAGAGTGAAAATGCAACATGCAGCTCAATCCCCCACTGCTAGCAAATCAAGTGCAGGGAAGGAGTCAGCAGCCAAGAGGATGGATGGATCCCACACTGGAAGTCAAACAGCTTCCTGCTTCCCCTTTCCCTCGAGCAGATCATATTTATTTGTAAAACAACCCCACAGTTTCTTTCTGCCAGCCTCTTTTATTGTGCTTCCTTAACATGCAACCATCTTTTAACTTCTTCTTGTCCTGAATATTCCCACTTGGCACTGTAGGGGTGATAGAGTCATAGAATGGTTTAGGTTGGAAGAGACCTTGAAGATCATCCAGTTCCAAACCCCTGCCATGGGCAGGGACACCTCCCACCAGCCCAGGTTGCTCAAGGTCTCATCCAGCCTGGCCTTGAACACCTCCAGGCAGGAGGCATCCACAGGCTCTCTGGGCAACCTGTGCCAGAGTCTCACCAGCCTCATTGGAAAGATTTTCCTTCTACTCTCCAGTCTCAGTCTGCCCTCCCGCCCTCCTGCTTCAGTCCACTCCCTCTCATCCTATCACTCCCAACCCTTGCAAATTCCTTTCCCAGCTTTCTTGTAGTCTCTTCAGGTACTGGAAGGCTGCTCTAAGGTCTCCCTGGAGCCTTCTCTTCTCCAGGCTGAACAGCCCCAACTCTCTCAGCCTGTCCCCATACGGGAGGTTCTCCAGCCCTCTGGTCATCCTCATGGCTCTCCTCTGGACCCTTTCCAGCAGCTCCATGTCCCTCTCCAGCAGACCCCTCCCTCTTGAATTGGGGAGCCCAAAACTGGACAAAGTATTCCAGCAGCTGGTTCTTCCTAACAAAATTCAAGCTGAAGGGAAACTCTGAAGGAGGTTTCAATTTAATGCTCACTCTTCAGTTTGAAATCTCATCCCTGCTCTGATTACAAACTCTTGAGTAAGTATGACTAGGAGAGTCTGGAGAAAGGGAGTTAGCTGGCAGCTTCCTGAGTCTGTTTTGCCTGCACTGTGTGATCTGGAGCACCATGTGGAGTCCACTTATTGCCTTTGCTACGACCACAGGCACTCCTGCAGGCCCTGCATCTTGCTCCCTTAAAGCAGTGATGGAAGCAGTAGGGTCAGAGTTTAAGAGTGAAGAGGTTTATAGTAATACAAACATTAGCAAATAGCAGCAAGAGCAGTAGCAGGCTCGATCAGAGCAAGCTGGTGACAGCACATGAGTGCCTGGGGAAATTCAGTCAGACAGGAGAGAGATTAATGCAGGGAAACACTCAGTGCTCTGCTGCCTGTATGTGTCCTCACCAAGAGGAGCCAGGGAAATGCAGCAAGCTTCTCACAGTGCAGTGAAGAAAAAGGGTACCCAGGCTCACAGAGTGTGAGGGGCTAGAAGGGACCTCCAGAGAGCATCCAGTGCAAGCCCCCTGCCAGAGCAGCAGCACCCAGGGCAGCTCACACAGGAACACAGCCAGAGGGTTTTGCAATGGCTCCAGACAAGGAGACTCCACAACCTCTCTGGGCAGCCTGCTCCAGCCCTCTGCCACCCTCACAGGCAAAAAAATTTCCTTTCTCTTGCCCTGGCACCTCCTCTGCTCCAGCTGGCACCCAGTGCCCCTTGTGCTGTCCTTGGCCAGCCCTGAGCAGAGCCTGGCTCTGTCCTCCCCACACTGCCCTGCACATCTGTCTCCCCAGCACTGAGGGCAGCCCTCAGGCTCCTCTGCTCCCAGCTCCAAGCCCCAGCTGCCTCAGCCTGGCCTCACAGGAAGATCTTCCACTGCCTGCAGCAGCTTGGGGGCTCTGGGATAGACTCTCTCCAGCACTTCCCTCAGCTCCTTCTTCACCTCAGGGGCCCAGACCTGAACACAAGATTCCAGCTGTGGCCTCAGCAGGGCAGAGCAGAGGGGCAGGAGAACCTCTCTGACCTCCTCCTCACAGCCCTTCTACTGCAGCCCAGGATGCCCTTGGCCTTCTTGGCCACCAGGGACATTGCTGGCTCAGGGGCATCCTTCTGCCCACCAGAACCCCCAGCTCCCTTTCCCCTACACTCAAAGGACAGGAGAAAATTCAGATTGCATAGCATCAGTGAGGTGACACATGGACAGCAACCATATGTTAGTATTGGGAGAGCTCATGGAAGAAATGATAAACAGGGAATACCTGGTCCTGTCCCTCGAGCAGCTCCAAGGCTGTGGTTCAAACTTGGGACTACTCCCCACTTACTACATCTGTTCTTGAACAGACACACCAAGAGCAGCCCTGGGGGCATCCAAGAAGCTGCTGGATTTGGCTTTGCACCACTTGATATTATTGATGGGAGACATACAGTAGGTGTGTGAGTGGAGCAAGGCAGTGGCTGATCCCTCAGTGGCTGCAGTATTCTGGCCGAAGGAAAGTGAGATGTCATCTCCAGCTGCCTACTGGAAAGTGCTGGCAGCCCTCAGCCAAGCTCTCTATGGAGTCTGTGCTGTCTGTAACGAAGCACCAAGGACTTGGCACCATCTCTACATCCATGGAGGGAAGGACCTCTCCAAGATGAAGACCTGCTCCCTGTGATGAAGATGCAGAGACTTGGCAGGGTCTGCCTTCTTTAAACAAGTTCACTCGTGTGGCTTTGGCAGTGGCTGCATCAGGTGCTGCTACACACAGAAGCCATACAGTTCTCATGGGACTAGCAGTGCAACCATGGTGAGCTGCACCTTCCCAATCCTAGGACAAAGAGAGAGATGTTGGAGCCCAGGGTAATGCAGAGCAGTAATAACAGGCTGGGGAAAGTAAAGGAAGAGCAAGCAGTGGCTTCTGGAAGCTCTGCTGAGGATAAGCAGGGATATGTTGCAGGAACCAAGGTGTTGTTTCCAAGGGAAGGAGGAGAGTTGCAAAGCTCCTGTTCTGTTCTATCCAAGCTGGTCAGACATTACCTGCAACCAGGAGGCTGTGGTAAGGCTCCCTCTAAAATCCTGTGTCTTGCAGCTTTTGCCTCTTATGAATGGCTCAATCCACTGACTCGTTCTGGGTCCAAGAGAGGTAGGACAAGGGCCTGAGCTGCTCTCCCCAGAGGTAGCTCCTGGCCCTGCCTAGTGAGTGCTGTAATGCTGTTTCCAACAGGTTTGACTCCTGAGGTCCTTTTCCTGTGACCCCACACCAGCTCAGATTGCTGCTGCTCTTTCTGGGGCATTACAACTTCACTATTCTCTCCCCCTTTATGAATCTCAAGTGAAATGTTAAAATACTTTCAGTGCCATGGCTCCCACAGGCAGGAAGAGCAGCACAGTCCATGCTCCATCAGCAGGGCTAAAAGCCTCCCTGCTGCAGAAGAGTTTGTGCAGGGTAAAAATGCCCTGGTGATTTTAGCAGCAGCTCCACTTGGGCCCTAGAAATAACGTCAGCACTGCTGGAGCATTGGCCCAGAGAGATCTGTGGCAGCTCTCACATCCCTACCCACTCCCACTCTGTCATACCTGAACTTCAAGCCCCTCAGGAGGTGTGGAGAGGTGGCACTGAGACTGGGACAGGCAAGGGTCAGGCTCTGTGCCCTCCTCCTCGTCTGGGTACACAGAATCACAGAATCAACCAGGTTGGAAAAGACCTTGGAGATCACCAAGTCCAACCTCTCACCCAACACCATCTGATCAACTAACCAATGGCACTGAGTGCCTCATCCAGGGATGGTGACTCCACCACCTCCCCAGGCATCATCCCAAAGGCCAATCTCTCTTCCTGGGAAGAATTTCTTCCTCACCTCCAGCCCAAACCTCCCCTGGTGCAGCTTGAGACTGTGTCCTCTGCTTCTGTCCTTGGTTGCCTGGGAGAAGAGACCAACCCCACCCTGGCTACAACCTCCCTTCAGGGAGTTGTAGAGAGCAAGAAGGTCTCCCCTGAGCCTCCTTTTCTCCAGGCTAAAGGACCGCAGCCAGGGCTGCCCATTTCAAGCAGAGTTAGCACACTGAGCCATGGTAAGGCTGTGTGATGCTGTGTTCCTCATCCCAGAGGCACATGAATTGTCCATGGCAAAAGCCAGCAGTGGGGCCAGCAAAGCTGATCAGCTCAGACCTGGAGCTCTGTATCTGTCCTGCAGAGCTCAGCTCACCCCAGCAGCAAATTGCTGTGCCCACAGAGCTCCATGGCACAGGTACCTCTGAGCTGCTGGAGATGATCCCTCCAGCACAGGCATCTGGAGATGGTTAGTTTGAAAAGAGAAGGCTGAAGAGAGACCTCCTGGCTGTCTACAACTACCTGAAAGGAAGTTCTGAAGATGTTGGTGCTGGTCTCTTCTCACAGGGAATTAGCGACAGAACAAGAGGGAATGGCCTTAAGCTGTGATTGGGTAGATTTAGACTGGACAGTAGGAAAAAAATTTCCACAGCAAGAGTGGTCAGGGATTGGAATGTGCTGCCCAGGGAGGTGGTGGAGTCCCCAAGCCTGGAGGTGTTTCAAGGTAGTTTGGATGCGGTGCTTGGGGCTACGGTTTTGGGGTGACCCTTGCAGAGCAGGGTTAATGGTTGGGCTTGGGGATCCTGACGGGCTGTTCCAACCTGAATGTTTGTGTGATTCTGAGATTTGCAGCTCAAGGCTATTTGACCAGAGGTACTTGAAAGCTGCCTATTTGTGGTCATGTCACGACAGACTGTACTGCAACACGTGTGCAAAGACTGATAAGTTAAGGTCAGGTGGGCAAACTTCAGCTAAGGTGGAACGGCCGCGTTTGCAGCTGCTCCTCTCTGCTTTTACGGCATCTCTTCCAGTGCCTTTCCCACTGATAACTGACAGTTTCCCTTCAGCTTTCTTGCCTGCTCGTGAGGCACGTTGGATTCCAGCAGCGTACGCTGCCTTGCGTCACAAACGGCGCTCCTCGCCTGCCTGGAACCCACTTTCCCTCGACGCCTTCTAAGAAACTGGGTGCCCAAACGCATCCAGCTGGCTTTGGGGGGTTGCTGCATCCTTCGCGGTGCCCCGGGAGGTGACAGGAGCGTGCTCAGGCACCTGTCCCCTGCAGCAGCCGAGCCTTAGCTGACTTGGGTTCCCTTCTGTCCCTCTCGGTATCTTTTCCTTCTCCTTCATCCTGGCACCTGAGTAGCGCTCCTGCGGGAGGAAGGCAGGGGAGGGAAGGAGGACTGAGGTTGGGGGACGGAGCGGAAGAGTCTACCGGTGCGAGCTGCCGGATTCCCGGAGGAGCTGCTGTCACCGACTCACAGCGACCCCCGACGCCTGCCCGCGGCCGGGCGCACCGGGGCCACGGCTCCAGCGCCGCCGCGCCGGGCCCTGCAGCGCCTCCCCGCGGCGGCCGCTCGGCACCGCCCTCGCCTCCGCCGCCGCTACCGGGCGGGCGGCTTCGGTGGCTCGCTCCTCCTCGCCAGCCGCGGGATTCCTCTCTCCAGGTTTAGGAGCCCCCCCTTCACACCCGCCGCCGGAGCGGGACGGCGTGGAAGGGAGCGAGCGAGAGGCAGCGAGGCGGCGCGGATGCGCCTCGGCTCCCCGCGGCGGCGGCGGCAGCGGATGCTCGGCGGTGCGGCGGCGGCCGCCGCTTCGCAGCCCGGGAGAGCGGCGCAGGGAGGGAGCTGAGGCGATGAGCCGCCCGCAGGCGGCCGCTCGCGAGTGACGGCGGCGGGGCAAGGAGCGGCGGCGAGGAGAGGAGGAACAACAACAACAACATCAGGAGGGCAGCGAACCCTGCCAGTGCCCGCGGGAGCCCGGGAGAGCCCCGGCCGAGGGTTCGGCCATGCCCTTCGCCAAGCGGACCGTGGAGCCGCAGCGGCTGTGCCGGAGGCAGCCTGCCGCCTCCGTGCTGGAGGACAGCTGGGGACCGGAGCCGCCGCCGCTGCGGGACGCGCCGCCGGAGGAGCCGGGGACGGCGGGCGAGGAGGCAGCCGGCGGCGGGGAGAGAGAGTCGGCGGCGGTGCTGATGGTATTGGACCTCTGCTCGGTCAGCAACGTGGCCTTGTCACGGATCCTCCGGCAGCTTTCCGACGTGGCCCGGCACGCCTGCACCCTCTTCCAGGAGGTGGAGGCTGACATCCAGGGCACCCACCGCCGCGTCCGGGCGCTCCACGGCCGCATAGCCGGGCTGCAGGGAGCTATGCGCGGCCTCGACCCCAAGCAGGAGGCAGTACGTAAGTACCGCGGAGATGGGGCGGACCGCAGCCCGGGCCGGCTGAGGAAGCCACCCCTCGGTAACCCTCGGTTCAAAGTTTGGGGCCGGAGCCGGTGCGAAGGGAGCCCCGGCGGCAGGGTGGGGAAAGGCCGTGCCGCGGGCGGGCGGGTCAGGTCGGTGGGTGCCGCTGGGCGCCGCGGCGATGCCGGCGGGAGGGATGATGTCAGTGGTTTGTGCCTTACGTAAGGAGCTGGCTGGCGGGGCTCGGGGCGCATCTTCTGCAAGCCAAGGGTTTGGCCGGCAAACGTCTGTCAGCCGGGCTCCGAGTGCGCTGGTGGGGATGAGCCCGAGCCCCCGCCCCCGGGCATCTTTGGATCTTATCCCCTTTGCCGGGCGGATTTGTCTCCCCCCTTCTATGCGTCTCTGACTTCCCGATGGAAATTTTTAAGCTCTTAAGTAGAACTGATGAAGCTATTTTGTTGTGGGCCAACTTTCGGGGCCATAAAGCAAGGAAGTTCGGTTAATGACTTCTTTCTGTTCAAAGAGTGGCCCCGAAGAACCGGGAGCGAGGGGCGAGAGGGGAGGGAAGGAAAAAGATCTAAGGCAGTGTGCGCCTTGTGCTAGGAGCAGTATGTGGTCGAATGCTGCTTCTCCACCCAAACATGAAAAGCGGTGACAGGCTCCGCAGCCCCTACCAGCTGCTGATTTGTGCTGGCTGCGGCTTCCCCTTCACAGCAGCTGATGGTTTCGTGCTCTCACGGCCGCGTACGCTTCCCAGGGTGTTTTGGATAGCTAATGCAGCGGATTGGAAGTCTGGAGCAGCGAAGATTGCTGCCTGGCTTTTGATGTCTCGCTTAGGAAAAAGCGGTGGCTTCGAAGGGGGCATTTCGCTTACTTTGTGCTTTCTGCTGTTCCTTTCTAAATCCCGAGCACCTCCAGTGGATACAGTGAAGGGAATTTGGCTTATTTTGTGCCTTCTGCCGTTCCTCTCAAAATCCCGGGTACCTCCAGTGGATACAGTGAAGTGACTTTACCCCGAGCGTGCCCTCTTCTAGGTGTTTTTAATGACTGCGGGGGAAAAAATCGTGCTTTGTGTTTCTTCCCATTTGGAATGGTGTGGGATAGAAACAAGTCCTCGCGGATCAGCGAAGCTGTGCTGATTAACAGAATCAAGCCTTAAGTGTTCATTTAAACTACATCATCGGCAGCTGTGGAGTGGCTTTGCTGGTGATGCGTTAATATACATCAGCTGTAGATCAGACACGAGGGGGTGGGGGGAGGCTCTCTGTGGTTTCAGGACGAGTGTGTAATCAGAGCAGGGTGCTGGGGCTGTGCCGGGAGCCGCGGTGAGAGGGAGGCTTGGCAGATGCGGCGAGGAAATGAAACTTCTTGTGCGGCGTTCTCGTCTCTGTGAGTCTTTGGAGCTGAGCAACTGTGGGTATGTAGTGTGGGTAAGTGAGAGCAGAGCTTAGCCTTTCTAATCCCTACGGCTTTTCCCTTTCTGGATTGTGCAAGTGCAGCTTGTTTTCAATGCACGCTGCAAACCCTTGAAATTACAGCGCAGTTATGTCATCTGCTTAATTAGAGAGTCTGGCTTTCCCCTTCTGATAATAAATGCAGGCTCCGCTGCTCTGGTGGTGTTCTTTCTGCTTTCACTTAAAGCCTTCTCTCTTTAGGAAAGGCAGAGACTTTTGGTCATGATCTTCCTTGTCACCTCCCTTCTTGCCTCCTCCCCCTCCCTGTGCGCGATGCGATACGCAGCTCAGTGCCGCTGGTGCGGTTGCAGATGTCCCTGGGTTGGCCGGCCAAGGGCTGTTCCACAATGCAGGGCTCTGCCACTACCTGTCCTCCGGGAGGTGTCTGCCTCGCCTCCAGCCATACGGCTGCTCGCAGGCACATCACCCAGCCCTCGTCACTTCTCTCCGTGCAGTGCTGTGTCACGTGTTTCAAAGGTGAAAGTCTCTCCAACTACCTGAAAGGAGGGTGTGGAGAGGCTGGTGCTGGTCTCTTCTCACAGGTAATTAGTAATAGAACAAGAGGGAATGGCCTCAAGCTACGACTGGGTAGGTTTAGACTGGACAGTAGGAAAAAATTTTTTCCCAGCAAGAGTGGTCAGGAATTGGCACAGGCTGCCCAGGGAGGTGGTGGAGTCACCAACCCTGGATGTGTGTAGAGGTGGTTTGGATGTGGTGCTTGGGGATATGGTTAATGGTTGAACTTTGTAGAGTAGGGTTAATGGTGATCCTGAGGGTCTTTTCCAACCTGAATGTTTCTGTGATTCTGTCTCGCCACCACCCTAAGGTGCAGGAGCCTTCAGCTCCTCCCTATGCTCCAGCTGCTTTTATTCCCCATCCCCAGTGCTGGCCCAGCACAGCTGGGTTTGCATAGTGCTATGTCTGACCACCTCAAACAGAACCTGGAGCTGAGCTGCACTGCTCTGCATATCTTCTCCTCACACCCCTGCCCCCTCCCCCCCAAATCCATACACACCCACAGCAGCATCCTCCTTTGGCCTCCAGATTGCTCAGTGTTCCCAAGGGCTGGTTAGAACTGCCTGGCAGGAGGCTGCCCATCCTTGCTGTAGTGTTTAATGACAGTGTGGCTTCTCCTTGCTGGGCTGACACCTCCTCCTCCATTATGACTTGCAGCAAGACTATGCTAATGTTTGTTTTAAGCATGAAGTGCCTACACAGTTCACTCCTGATGGTATTACACTCAAGTCACTGCACCCAGTTGTGAGCAGATGGTCACAGGGCTGCCCCAGACCTTACCAGCATCGCACTAAGGCATGCTGACAGCAATCATGGGGACTCTGAGGTGGCTTCTGTGCTCTCTTTTGGCAGTGCTAAATGGCACATCTAAGACTTAACTCAGGACTGGCTGGAGGTTTGGACTCGCACCATGAAGAACATGTTGGTGACAGGCATGGAGCCACAGCATCCAAGCCATGACTGTAATGGTCACCTGGAATTTGTTGTGTGCCAGGAGTGGACGTGCTGAGCTGCCTGGCCCATGTGTACTGCTGTGTTACTGCCCTGACCACATGTTTTGTAAGCACTCAGTTTGAACCTGCTGGGCTCTCTTGCCACAGTGAGGCATTCTTGATGTTTTAGCATCAAGCACAGCATAGTGGTTTGAGAATAATGCTACCAGACATGCCCTAGATACTGAGCTGTGCCACTGGAAGGCCTTTTTCTCCATGCTTCATAAGCCAGCTGGATTCTGAGAGTCATTTGTGAAGGCACAGCATGGGTGGGGAAGAGGAATAAAGGGCTGACACCATCTCAGGAGCTGTTGGAGGCAGTGGTTACAGAGGGGCTTCCCTGTCCCTTGCCCAGGATGTGATTCCTTGGCAATCGCAGAGGTGATGCCAAAGGGAGGGGCAGCAGGAAAGGAGATCTCTTGAAAACAGCATGTCCTAGGATTTCACAGAATGATGGAGTATTTTACACTGAAACTCTCTTCAAATGAAGCATCTTTGGTGAGTCCAGGTGAGATAAATGAATTTCACATGGCCTTTTTTCCCCCCCAGTGATGTTTATCACTGCCACTGTAATCTCCAGGACCCCTTAACATTCTCAGCTGTGTTGCTGTGGAGGTGGTGAACGTTTGCAGGACTGGGTCTGCTTTACTGTAAGGAAGGAACTTAAACTCCTCTTCTGAGATACTTGTGAAGGTATTTACCTGTGTGATGCTCTTTGGGTTTTGCCACTGTTCAGAAAGCGTGGAACACCTTGCTGGGCCCAGTAAAGGACTGAATCTGGGTGGCTGCAAGCAGGTCACCTTCAAACACTCCAGGTCCCTTGCCTCTGCCTTCTCAGATGCTGCCTGTGCTTTCATCTCTGTTCTGAGCCTCTGGTCAGCTAGCATCTTGCAAATCTGAATCCTTCCCACCCTCTGAGTGGAATTGAAACAAGGGTGAGAAATATTTTCCTGCTCAGCTCCTTGAACTAACTGCTTTGCCCTTCTGCCACTCCAAGTGCTTTACTGCTTTTCATCATGAGCAAGCTCCAGGGGCTGCTCCTAAAGCAGAACCATGTGGGAGTGACATGGTGGTTGTCAGGCTGCCTGGTGCTCAGAGTTTCCTTTACTGCCAAGCAAGAGAACTGAGCAGTGTGGTATTGCCCAGTTCTGTTATCAGCATCTTGATTATCTTGGGTGATACAGGGAAAGGTAGGAGAAGTGGTGGCAGAAGCCTCATCCCTGGAGGTTTTTGCAGCCAGGCTGGATGTGGCTGTGAGCAACCTGCTGTGGTGTGAGGTGTCCCTGCCCATGGCAGGGGGGTTGGGACTGGATGATCCTTGAGGTCCCTTCCAACCCTGGCGATTCTGTAAGTGCTGGATTCGTGTGCAGACCTGGGACTGGCTGCCTCTGCTGTTGTCTGGAAGGATGAATTCTCAGTTCAGGGGCCCACAAGTGGAACATTGTACCTCTCAGAAACTGATGATGTAAACCATCTTGCTTTCTGAATCAATTGGCAGTGACCAGGCAGCAGCAGATTTTGAAAGCCCTCATTAACAAGATCCTCTTTGCACCCTGGCATCCCAGAGAATGCCACACATTCCAGGCTTTATTTTTTTCCTTTTTTTCTTTTTTCTTTTTTTTTTTTTGGAAAGCATCAATGTGTTACCCAGCACCTCAAAGCTGTGTGGTTTCCCTGCTCTGTATCTTCCCTGCTCCACTATTCCACACCTGAGTTTTGGTTTTTTTTGCTGCATGCTTGCAGTCAGTGACAGAGCCACTTAGGAGCGTGGAGATCTCTGCTCTTCAGAGGTCCCCCGTGCTATTGTGAGCTCCCCTACAAGCTTTGCTGCTTCCATGAAGTGTCAGGATTGAGATTATAAAAGGCAGCTGTGAATAGATTCTGCATCGTTTTAGGCTCCACCTGAATTTCTTCTGTTTGAACTCAAGTTACCGAAGCCAAGCCCTGGATAGTTTCACTTTTGCTTTTGTTTCTTTCCTTGGGCGTTTGGGGTGGTTTGTTTTTGTTTTGGTGATGTTTGGTTTGGGGTTTTGGTTTGCTTTTTGTGTTTGTTTGGTGTGGAGGGGTTTTGTGTGTGTGTGTGTGTGTTTGTTGTTGTTTTTACACACTGTTTGGGTTCTGAGCACTGCAGGGCAATGTTTAGCCAATTGCAAGGTTTTCCTGTGCCTTCTGCCACACTCCTACCATTCCTACAAAACACGTGCTGGGCCCAAAGCTTGTCAGATAATGCCTCCCCTCCTCTGCCACTTCAGGTGCTGAAGTCTCAACTCTGGCTAAAATGGAATCTAGAGATCATAGAATTGTTAGAGTTGGAAGGGAGCTCAAGGCTCAGCCAGTTCCAACCCCCCTGCTATGGGCAGGGACACCTCATAACACAGCAGGTTGCTCACAGCCACATCCAGCCTGGCTGCAAAAACCTCCAGGGATGAGGCTTCCACCACCTCCCTGGGCAACCTCTGCCAGTCTCTCACCACCCTCATGCTTAAGATGCTTCCTCACATCCAATCTCAATCTACTCATTTCTAGTTTTGCTCCATTCCCCCCAGTCCTTTCACTCCCTGACACCCTGAAAGGTCCCTCCCCAACTTTCTTATAGCTCCCTTCAGATCTTGGAAGGCCGCAAGAAGGTCTCCCTGGAGCCTTCTCTTCTCCAGACCGAACAGCACCAACTCTTTCAATCTGTCTTCACAGCAGAGCAGCTCCAGCCGTCTGCTCATCCTTGTGGCCCCTCTCTGGCCTCCTTCCAGCACTGCTTCCATCTCAGGATGCAGCTGCACCTTCAGGCTGTCCCAGGCTGTCTATTGGTGAGCATCCTTGCAGAAATCCTCAGGCAGGTTTGTAGGAGCTTCAGAGTAGGTGGAAAGAGAAAAGAAGAAGGTGCAAGTTGAGTAGATAAGTGTTGTGCTGCATCACAGCTTCACAAAGTCCTGAAGAATTTCACGTGCAGTTTTCACTCTGGGGATTTTCTGTTGCACTGAGGTGCAAGTGTAAACCTCCATGGCTTGGCCATATCTACATAAAGGTATCTCAGATACTGCTCTACAGCTCCCTGAAGGGAGGTTGGAGTGAGGAGGGAGCATCCTCTGCTCCTTCGTGGAAAGGGACAAGAGCAGAGGAAATGGTTTCAAGCTGTGCCAGGGGAGGTTCAGGCTGGATGCTAGGAAATATTTCTTCACTGGAAGGGCTCTAAACCATTGGAATGGTGTGCCCAGGGTAGTGCTGGAGTCACCACCCCTGGGGGTGTTGAAGCAATGTGTGGAGCTGGTGCTTAGGGACATGGTTTAGTGTTGAGCCTTCAGTGCTGGGTCAAAGGTTGGGCTGGATGAGCTTGGAGGGAGGTCTTTTCCAGCCATATAGGTTCTGTGATTCTGGACACAGAGCAGGTTTCTAGCTTGCCTTAGCTATATGATGGTGCTTTAGAGTGTAGAAGCAGATCTCAGTGTAAGGGTAGTTACCCTTTAGAGGTAGCCACCTGTGTAGCCTGGGGAATGTGAGGCACAAGGATGTATTCAGAGCTCCCTTTGCACATTCAAGTCCTATAACCTGTGGAATCCTTGCTGCATGCAGGATAAAACCTCCACAGAAAAGCAGGGCTGGATGAGGCAATCCATTGCCCTCAGCTTTGTGCCCTGCACCTGCCCAAGTGGAAATGCCACATCGTCTCCACTGGTCCTCTTGGAAGAGGAGAAGGACTTTGGGCGTCACTTGCCAGGTGTGAGGTGTTTTGGGGTTGTGCTGGTTGCTGCACACTGCTTTGTGTTAGAGGACTCTCCCCTCTGGTGCACTCCACTGCATCTTGCCCAGGAATGCAAATAGCCCAAGATGTGGGTGTGGGAAAGTTGGAGAATTTCCTCGGTGCTTGGATTCTAAATGCAGAGGGTTGACAGCAAATTAGCAGTGGAAAAGAGCAGGAGGCCAAAGCTTTCTTCCTTACCTTTCCTTTTGTCAGTACAACAAAGGATCAGAGGAAGAAAAACCTGCTCCTGTGAGGATCCCACCCCCACCTTAGCTAGAGCACCATTAGCTAGAGTGTCCTCATTCTGGAGGAAGATGCCTGATCTTTATTCACAGACCAGCAACAGAAGCCCTTTTACCCAAGAGCTGGACCAGTCAGGGGCTGGCCTTGAGAGATGTTGGTTTTGGTCATCCATTTAGTAGGTGATGGAAGGTGATGGGATGGGATTTGGCAGGGCAATGTCTTGTGAAAAGCAGGCTCTGGTCTCTTTGCAGGTACAAGCAGAGTATAAAACTCCTTTGTCCTGCCCAGCCAGTGAGGCTCTCAGTGTGCCCAATGCTCAGGTAGGCTCACCAGCCCTCACCTGGCACAGCCTGGGAGGAGATGAATGGCAGACAGAAGTGGTTTTAGAATCACAGAGTCATGGAATTGTCAGGGCTGGAAGGGACCTCAAGGCTCAGCCAGTCCCAACTCCCCTGCCATGGACAGGGACACCTCACACCACAGCAGGTTGCTCACAGCCACATCCAGCCTGGTCTTAAAACCCTCCAGGGATGAGGCTTCCACCACCTCCCTGGGTAACCTGTTCCAGTGTCTCACCACCCTCATGGTTTTCCTCTGAAGCCATTCCCAAACTTTGGGAATGTTGCCAAACCTCTTGTATTTGGTCTTCCACTGGTAGAGTATGGAAAGCCTTTGCTGTTCTGTTCCTCCCTTTTCATCCCACAGCTAGAACTTGAACTCATGTAACAGGTTTGGACTGTTTGGGTTTGGAGGTGTTGTGTTTTTTGCCAGGCAAAAGACCTTATATCCAAAAGTATTCAAAGCTGGATTCCCCTCACTGCATAATCTCATAATCAGGAGTGGAACTTCATGCTCATGAGCCAAACAAAGAGTTTTTCAGTGCCTTTATTAGAAATCCTGTTGGAAACAGCTTAAATCTTTTAAGACCAACGAGGTCTCCTTTACACAGGAGTGAAGCTGCAGAGGAGGAATAGGATCAAGGCTGTGAACAGCTCACACTTGCTGTGAATCCAATGGCTTTAACAGAAACACTTCCCTCAGCCCCTTTAAAACTCCATGTTTCTGTTTAAGAGCCCTTTATAGTGTCATGGATGTGTTCATCCAGAAACCTAAGATGAGCCTTCCAGGGAAATAATGGATTGGTTCCCTTGCTGATAGGGGAGAGATCTGGAGAGCAAGATACAAGCAGGCTCTGATAACTTCCTGAGGGCATGGGGAGGTCATTCACCTGTTGATTCACATGCTAAAAAGATGGTGGTTTGCCATCCTGGAAGATGAAGGGGCTGGAATGCTTCCAGAAAACTTTCAGAGTTCTCAAATGTCCTTGGGCTGAAGGGAGAGCCTGCAAGGAAGCAAACAGAACTTACCCAGTGTGAGGGTTGCCACTCAGCTGCTGTCCTGGAGCAGCAGAATCAGGGTTTGCTGACATCACCTGCTCTGTGGCTTCATAGTGAACAGAAGGCAAAACCTCTGTAATTAACTGGAAGTGTTGGAGAGAGTCTATCCCAGAGCCCCCAAGCTGCTGCAGGCAATGGAAGATCTCCCTGTGAGGCCAGGCTGAGGCAGCTGGGGCTTGGAGCTTGGAGCAGAGGAGCCTGAGGGCTGCCCTCAGTGCTGGGGAGAAAGATGTGCAGGGCAGTGTGGGGAGGACAGAGCCAGGCTCTGCTCAGGGCTGGCCAAGGACAGCACAAGGGGCACTGGGTGCCAGCTGGAGCAGAGGAGGTGCCAGGGCAAGAGAAGGGAAAGCTTTTTGGCTGTGAGGGTGGCAGAGGGCTGGAGCAGGCTGCCCAGAGAGGTTGTGGAGTCTCCTTCCCTGGAGCCATTGCAAAGCCCCCTGGCTGTGTTCCTGTGTGAGCTGCCCTGGGTGCTGCTGCTCTGGCAGGGAGCTTGGATGGATGCTCTCTGGAGGTCCCTTCCAGCCCCTCACACTCTGTGATTGAGTTTCAAGGATCAGACTATGGCTGGTCTGGCAGAGATATGCAGTGATGGGGAGAACAGAGGGGAAGCTGCCCCTTGCTGCTCCCTGACATGAGCGGGTCCCATCCTCTCCCTCTCCTTTCTGGCACAGGCAGGCTGTTAAGTGTGGTTGCTTCAAAGGCAGTACCTTGCACTTTCTCTCTCAGAGCTGGGTAGCCAAGGAGATCAAGTTGAGGTGAGCACCAGCTCTTTGTGAAAATAAAAGCCCTAATCTGACACATTTCCTTCACACATGACTGGGCATGGACCCAGAGCAAGCAGAGTCCCCCAGGGAGCTCTCGGAAGCTACGCCTCGGTGCCCAGAGTGGGGTTAAAAATAGTCCTGGCTGGTGTGGATGATGCACACAGGCATCTGAAAAGCTTCCTTGCAGGGCTGTGTGGCCTGAGTCAGAGCTGGGGCTGTTCTTTCCAGTCACCAGGCATCTCCATGTAATCAGAGGCTGACATTAGACTCTGGATTGGAACTCCTTGAGCTGTGAGGCTGTGAGGAGCAGCAGCAGCTCTCTGTTACCCACTGTGGATGCTGGGGGAAGGCTTTTTCTTTTTCTTTTTTTTTCCACTTCCTTTGATGTATTAGCATCAAGAGAAGGGAGTCTGTGCTTCAGTCCTAATTGCTTCTGCTCTTTGAATGTATATACCAATATGTGAGTAACTGCAAAGGGAGACAGGAGAATTTGTCAGAAGTTCAAAAAGGCAGGGCTAGGAGCATGATTAAAATAAAAGATAGCAGGCAGTGTGTTGCTGGTTGGAGCTGAAATCTCTGCCTCAAATGCTTTCCAGTTCCATTCTCATCAAATCTAACTGCCTCTAATGCAGTGCTCTGCTTAACAGCTGGCATGTTTTTAGGGTAGGTTTTATAGCAGATACATAACCACCCTCTTTTAAACTGAAGACTCAGGTTGGACAATCGTTTCTTATGCCTTCTTGGCTGATGGCAGGAAGAAAGCCATAATGATGGGAAGCTAATAAAGTGAAGAGGAAAAGGACCTGGGGGTCAGAGTGGGTGGGAGGTTGACCAGGAGCCAGCAATGTGCTCTCTTGGCCAAGAAGGCCAAGGGCATCCTGGGCTGGGTTAGAAGGGATGTGGTCAGTAGGTCCAGAGACCTACTCTGCTCTGCCCTGGAATCTTGTGTCCAGTTGTGGTCCTCTCATTTCAAGAAGGAGCTCAGGGAACAGCTTGAGAGAGTCCAGCTCAGAGCCACAAAAATGATTAAGGAGTGGAACATCTTATGGGGAGAGCCTGAGGGAGCTGAGGGCTCTTGAGCTTGGAGAGGAGGAGCCTGAGGGTGACCTCATTGCTGGTGATAAAGATGTGCAGGGTGAGTGCCCAGAGGCTGGAGCCAGGTTCTGCTGGGTGATGCCTAATGCCAGCACAAGGGGCAGTCGTGGAAGCTGAGGCATAGGAAGTTCCTTGGGAACAGGAGGAAAAATCTCCTCACTGTGAGGGTGACAGAGCCCTGGAGCAGGCTGCCCAGGGGGGTTGTGGAGTCTCCTTCTCTGCAGATACTCAAGACCTGCCTGGATGTGTTCCTGTATAATCTGCTCTAGGTGCTGCTGCTCTGGCAGGGGGGTTGGACTGGATGATCTCTGGAGGTCCCTTCCAGCCCCTAATGTTCTGTGATTCAGTGGTTTAATCACACCAGGAACTGTGTGCTTGAAGTGCTGCTGGGTTCCAGGAGTGCTTCGTGGCACTGCCATGTGGAGTCCCAGCACAGAATGACCTCCTCTTGTTGGTTTTAAATAGGATCACTGTAATTCTTCCAAAGCCACTGTGGTTTTCTCTTTCTTTTCAGCTGCCAGGGCAGTTGTACGTTGAACTGCAGCCACTCAGACTGAGTGCCTTGAGAAGGTTTGGAGCTGTCTTGCTGATGTGTGGATGTGATGAAGGAGAATGAGCATAGGGCAGTGTTTTTGGGCTATAAATATGTGTGGCTTGACCAGGACTCTGCAGCTTGTCCCCCTTCTGTCTTCTCAGAGTTGGATTTGGGGTTTTTTGTTAGCTCGGCAACGTTTGAACAGACTTTAAGTTGGCCTGGATGAGAGGGCAAGCTGGGGGGGGAACAGTGCTGCTCTGGTTGGATGTTAGGAAAAAGTTGTTCCCCATGAGGGTGGTGAGAGACTGGCACAGGATGCCCAGGGAGGTGGTGGAAGCCTCATCCCTGGAGGGTTTTGCAGCCAGGCTGGATGTGGCTGTGAGCAACCTGCTGTGGTGTGAGGTGTCCCTGTCCATGGCAGGGGAGTTGGAACTGGCTGAGCCTTGAGGTCCCTTCCAACCGTGACAGTTCTGTGATTCTCCTTGAAGCTGTGTTAATGGCTGCAGGATTAGGGCAATTTTAGAGCTGAGAGGCACAGAGTGGAAAGTTGCTCTGCATGCACTGGCCCTGGATTTGCTTTAAAGGCAAAACTGGGCTCTCTGTGTGTGCTCAGTTTTGCTTAGTTTGTGTTGCTGTTTTTATATTGTTCCTTTTTACACACACACCCCTCCGCACCCCATAAGACTATCAGCAATGTTCTCTCCATGGCCTGCAACTTCAGGTGATTGCAGGGCTCAGACCTTGCTGATGATGAAGCTCACAAGAAGCAGCAGTTACTTGCTGTGATCCTCACAGGCAAACCTTTTGTAGGCTCTTACACATAGATTCGTGGATTCATAGAATGGCTAAGGTGGGAAGGGACCTCAAAGATCATTCAGTTCCAACCCATCCTGCCGTGGGCAGGGACACCTTCCACTGGCTCAGGTTGCTCAAGACCTTGACCAGCTTGGCCTTAAAAACCTCAAGGGATGAGGCTCCCACCACCTCTGTGGGCAACCTGTTCCAGTGTC